>NC_052047.1:123019119-123319119 GCF_903992535.2 Arvicola amphibius
AGTCCTCAGCGTGTGGGAGATGCTGAGTTCCATCCCCGCACCAGGAAGCGAGCAAAGCATACATCTTGATGAGTGTCCCCAAGGCGGGCACACAGGCACAGCTCCCAGAGAAGCAGAACACAGCCAGTGTTCCCACAGACTCTCTCAGTCACTGCTCACCCACCACAGCTCAACGCTGTCCCAGACCCTGTCCTAAGACTTTCATTCATCTGTCATTGTGTCATCTGAGTGTGGCTTCTTTTACTTGACATTTTCCATTTTTTTTAAATAATAAAAAAAATTATGTGCATTAGTGTTTTGCCATGGATTTTGGGTCCCTTGGAACTAGAGTTATAGACAGTTAGGAGCAGCCATGTGGGTGCTGGGAATTGAACCCAGGTCCTCTGGAAAAACAGCCGGTGCTCTTAACCTCTGAGCCATCTTTCAGCTGCAACATTTTCCATTTTTTTCCCTTTGCTATGTAAATACTTTATTGAAAGAATAGACCTCATGCTTTACGTGGCAAATTACTGATGAACATTTAGGTGGCCTCCTCTCTCCTCCCTTCTCTGTTTTTACTGTTTTCTTTCTTTATCTTCATTTTCAAGTTTTTTTGTTTTGTTCTTTTTTTTTTTTTTTCAAAACAGGATTTTTCTGTGTAGACTTGGCTGTCCTGGAACCAGGCTTGTAGACCAGGCTGGCCTTGAACTTACAGAGATCTATCTGCCTCTGCCTCCTGAGTGCTGGCATTAAAGGTGTGTGCCACCACTGCTGGCTTATCTTCATATTTGTGTGTGTGTGTGTGTGTGTGTGTGTGTGTGTGTGTGTGTGTGTACGTGTGTACGAGTGTGCATGTGTGTGCATGTGCAAATGAGTAAGAGCCCCCAGAGGCCAGAAGAGGGCCCTGGAGCTGGAGCTCCAGGTGGTTGTGAGCCCAACAGGGATGATGCAAGCTGTACTCGGGTCCTTTCAAGGCAGCTGAGCCATTTTTCCTTCCTTCTGTTTTGAGACAGCATTATTCAGCTTTTCATACCTGTGACACAATTCCCTACACAGTCATCTTTTTGTTGTTTTGAGACAGAGTCTTTCTATCTAGCCCTAGCTGTCCCTGGAGCTCAGTGTGTACACTGGGCTGGCCTTGAACTCACAGAGATCCTCCTGCCTTTGTCCAGGGCCTAGACAGTGCTGGGATCAAAGGCACGGGTCACCACACCCGACTTTCATAATCACCTTAAAGAGAAAAGGTTTATTTTGGCTCGTGGTTTCCTATGTTTGAGTTGGTGGTCTGTTAGCCCTGTGGCTTTGGGCCTGTGTGGGTGCAGCACATCCCAGCAGGAGAACGTGGCAAAGGAGGCCTGTTAACCTGATGGTAGCCAGGAAGCAAAGATTGAAAACCAACCTTTGCTGTGTACTGCTCCTCCCAGCATCATGGCCCCACAATGGCTCGTCCATGGGTTTGAGATGAGGTATGGAGTCCCCCTCATCCCAGCCGTCTCCAGGCTGAAAAGTCTGTCTGACTTTGGTGCTGAGGCCCAGGAGGGACAGCCTAGGGCTGTTAGGATTGAGGTAATGTATAGGACGCCTTGCTGGGTAGGCAGTAACAGAGGGGCTCATGGGTTGCGGGTACTGATGACTCTGTCCTTTCTTTCAGCCCTTCGGCTGCTGCTGGGTAGGCAGTAACAGAGGGGCTCATGGGTTGCGGGTACTGATGACTCTGTCCTTTCTTTCAGCCCTTCGGCCGTGGAGCAATGAGGGAGTGCTTCAGGACGTAAGTGACTTGGCCTGAGGCTTCTGCCAAGACTCCTAACAGCTAGGACTTCAGGGTATTTTCAACTAAAGGCTCATGACAAGTGATCTATGCCTCCATGTAGCCAGGTTCTCCACCCAGTGTTGGACCCCACGCTGACCCAGTTGTAGGGCTCTGAAAGGAAAGGGAATGGCCACTCACCATGTTGATCCTTAGCCCTTCTGGCTCTGGCTGGAGGAATGGGGATGTTGCCTTTCCTCCAGCTCCTATACCCTGCTCCTTCTCCATCTAGCCATCCACGCCAGACAGGGCCTAGTTGTTCTGAGATCTCACAATTGTGTCTGCCGTGAACCTGCTGAGTTGTAGACGGGCTCCCCCTTGTCTTTCTCCCCAGGAAGAAACTCTCCAACTTTTTGCACACCCAGCAATGGAAGGGCGCCTCCAACTACGTGGCCAAACGCTACCTCGAGCCGGTGGACAGGAGCGTGTACTTTGAGGATGTCCAGCTCCAGATGGAGGCGAAGCTCTGGGGGGAGGAGTACAATCGGCACAAGCCCCCCAAGCAGGTGCGTGTGCCTCCTTCTTACACCACTGGCTGGCTGTGAGGGCGATGGGGAAGCCTGAAGTCCTGTCTTCACCTCTTCTTTGCGTTACTGGGGACTAAAACCAGAGCTTTGCCTATGCCAGGCAAGTGCTGGGCCATGGAGCACACCTCAAGCCCCTGATGTTTTGAGACAGGGTCTTTCTTGCTCTGGCATTGAACGTGTGCTCCTCTTCCCCCAGGCTCTGGAATTTGGGGATTAAAGGTTTGCACCACCATGTCTAGCCCTTTACCGTCTTACCAGTTGCCAGTAATGATCACTTTTTTTTTTTTTTGACGTGTATATTATAAGCAGTGAATTTATTTCTATAAAACCAGGAGCTCTGTGATTGGAGTGCTCTTATCTCTGTTGATAAATGGGATCTGTTGTTATGATCTTTATGGTGTGGCTGGTACACACGTACCGTATCACATGTCTGGAGGTCAGATGACAGCCTTGGAGAATTGGTGCTCTCCCTTTGCCGTGCAGGGCCCAGGGACTGAACTCAAGTCATCAGCTTGGTGGCTCCTTCATCTGCCAAGCCATCTCAATGTCCCTTTTGTGAGTTTTGTTTGCAGGTGATAGAATCCCATCTAGACTGGCTTGATCCAAAAAGGAAAGTCCTTGTTTCATGCACTTGACAGCTAGATCCAGCTCTAGGCACGGTTGGCACTGGCCATGCTGGGGTTATTAGGAATCGTCTACTCTGGCCTGAGTATCTGGGTCGGTACCACTCTTCCATGGGCCCTTTTAGTCCCGGTAGCTACAGGCTCATTTCTCACCAGCCTTAATGGGACGACAACACCTTGTTTCTTTTCCTTTTTGTTTGTTTGTTTGTTGTTTTTCAAGATATGGTTTCTCAGTGTAATAGCCCTGGATGTCCTGGAACTCACTTTGTAGACCAGGCTGGCCTCAAACTCACAGAGATCCCACCTGCCTCTGCCTCCTGAGTGCTGGAATTAAAGGCGTGTGCCACCACTGCCCAGCTAACAGTTCTGGTGAAAGTGTCAGAACTAGGTGTCATTGGCTCTGATGATCAGGTGCATATGTCTGAACCAAAGTATTCGGGGGTGGGGAAGTATGTAGATGGGGAAGCCTGAGCCCTGTGCTGGTCTTTGCAGTCAGGATTGAAAGGCCTTCCACCCAGGCCGTATGGACTAGGACTGGGGACACGATGGCTTCCAAGCAGTAGCAGCAGGTGTGGGGATGGATGTGGGCTTCCTGGGGTTCTGGGCTCAGTGAGGTTAGCCAGCCTGGCCACCCAGGCAGGGGTGGAGCCTGTGCTCCACTCCAGGCCTGATTGTGCTCCACCAAATTGCCGCCTCCTCTTGACCTCTGTGTTATTATATGTCCTGTGCTAGCCAAAACCTCTTGTTATCTGTGGGCATTTGAGCAAACGGGCTCTCTGCCTCTGACTTCCAGGTCGCCAAAGGATTTGTAAGTCATAAGGCCCTTGGTTACGCACACTCAAGAGACCAGAGTCTGCTGGATGTGGTAGTACACGCCTTTCATCCCAGCACTCAGGAGGCAGAGGCAGGTGAATCTGTAAAAGTTTTAGGCCAGCCTGGTCTATATATAGCAAGTTCCAGACCAGCTTCAAAAACAACAAAAGAGGCTCTAGCTCTCACAACCTCAGCAATTTAACTCACTCTGGTCTGGCCTCCCTTCTCTTGCTTCCTGGCTTATTTCCTGTCCCAGGACTTTTGTTCCGGCTGTGCCTTCAAGTCTTTATCACTTCCATAATCTTTGTATGGAGAGCTTCTTCTCGCAGTCCAGGGCTCAGTTTACACATTACCTCCAGAGCAAGGCCATCATCCGTCAGACATAAGATCTCCCTTCTACCCAGTCAACCTTTGTCATGTTATTCTGTGCTCTGTTTTCCCTTCTTTGAAGTGATGTGATCTAAAAAGGACCTATCCACTTAGTTAATCTTTTAATGCCCCCACCCCAGGGATTTTGTGTCTTGCTTGTTTCTGTCCCCTAGTTCCTGGGTATCAAGTAAGTAATAACAAAGCTAAATTGAAGACAGCAAATGAATATGGTTATCTGAGCAGGTGTTGGTGGCCCGCTCAACTGTGCACTGCCCCTGACCCAGCAAGCCCTCCAGCTAGCCCTGCCAGCCACACTGTCTGCATAGAGACAGGACCCTTCCTGGGACTGTCTGCTCTTCTCCCCTCCCCCCAGCTTCGTTCTCAGAACTGCAGCTGCCTTTGCTAAAGGTCTCAGCAGTCAACTCTGGGCTCAGGTTGCTTCTGCAGTTGCTGCCTGCCTGTCTGGTGACCCTCTTCCCTAAAGGGTCATTGCTTTTGAAGTTCAAACCTAGTTCTTTCCATGTTTTGGGTCGTATTGAGAGAGACAGGTGCGATGCAGAACCCTCAGGAGTTAAAAGCCACAGGTCTGTTACTGCAGTTTAGAAACCATACATAGTATTTATATTAGCACCTGAGTATAACATGTCATACATACATAGGGCCTATGTTAGCACCTATGTATAACATGCCATACATAGGACCTGTATTAGACCTGTGTATTACATGCCAACATACGCTATAAAAATCTAGCCAGGCATAGTAATGCACACCTTTAATCCCAGCACTCAGGAGACAGAGGCAGGCAGATCTCTGTAAGTTTGAGGCCAACCTGGTCTACATAGTTCCGGGACAGCCAGAACTACATAGTAAGACCCTATCTCAAAATCCCCCAACCAAAATAAATTAATTTTTAAGAAATTAAAAAGCCGGGCTGTGGTGGCGCACGCCTTTAATCCCAGCACTCGGGAGGCAGAGGCAGGTGGATCTCTGTGAGTTCGAGACCAGCCTGGCCTACAAGAGCTAGTTCCAGGACAGGCTCCAAAGTCACAGAGAAACCCTGTCTCGAAAAACCAAAAAAAAAAAAAAAAAAAAAAATTAAAAAAATGGTAGCATTTCTTGTAATTCCCCATTGCAGAGAAAAAACTACTTTTCTTGTTGGGGCTAAACTTAAGGAAAAGGGTTAATTTTTGTTCACAGTTGGTAGGAAAGGCCTGTCAGTAGGAACATGAGGCAGATGGTCAAGCAGACAGATAGTAGACCAGGCTATAAAACCCCAAGGGCTGCCTCAGTGACTCACTTCCTTTGGTGGGACTTCACTTCCTAAAGGCTTGGCAACATCACCAGTTTAGAACACATGTCTAACCACAACTTAATAATAGCATGAACAACGACTCCTTTGTGTACCAATAAATTTCATCTTGGTGCCGAGTCCAACATCCTTCTATCCGCATCAAGAAAACTAAAACACAGTGACATAAAATAACTTGCTCAAACTTACCATATTAGTGCCAGGCCCAGTCTGAGTTACAGTATTAGTGCCAGGCCCAGTCCGAGTTACAATATTAGTGCCAAGCCCAGTCTGAGTTGCTAGCAAAGAGATCCATAAGTTTACACAGACATAAAATGAATGGTCCCTTTCTGATTTATATAAAGATGGCTCTGAGCCGGCTGATAATCTATGTCTTTGAAGGCATCCAAAGACCTGGTTCCTTCTGTCCTGTACCTTTCTCATCTCCTAGGATCACAATGACCATGGTTCCAGTTATGGTTCCCAAGCTGTCCACCTCACAGGGCAGGCTGCAGTAAGGGCATTGCTGGTGGTTATTTCCCATTGGCTAGGTATGGTCACATGATCACACCTAGCTGCAAGAGAGTCCAATCAGTGTGATTCCCTTTGTGATCCTGCTTGTGTATCCTGCTAAAATCCCGAGATGGGGATTTTCACATTTAAAGGAAAGGAGGAGAGTGAATTCCAGGTTCAGTTAGCAGTTCTACTGGATGGTGAGACCCAGGTCTTTTCCCTGAGAGCAGTGTGCTCCCAGCCCAGCCCTTCCTCTTGACCATGCTCCCTGCTCTTCCACCAGGTGGATATCATGCAGATGTGCATCATTGAGCTAAAGGACAGACAAGGCCAGCCCCTCTTCCACCTGGAGCACTACATTGAGGGCAAGTACATCAAGTATAATTCCAACTCAGGCTTTGTCCGTGATGACAACATCCGACTAACACCACAGGTGAGATCCTGAGCTTGCTCTGCTCACATTTTCGTCCTCCATCCACTTGGGAAGGCTCAACCCTAGACAGGGAGATTCCTGTGGGTGGAGTCTTACATCCTCATATCCCTTGGAACATGTGTGAACCTAGGGCTCCAACATGCTAGGCACCTGTCCCACCACACAACAGTATTCCCAGTCCACCCCTTTCCATGTGTTTTCATGTCTGCAATGTGCAAGTGTGTGTGTGTACCTGTGTGTGTGTGCACCCATGTGTGTCCCTATATGATGATGGGGATCATCCTTGATCACTCTTCTGCCTTACTCATAGTCTCTTATTCAAACCCAAGGCTCACTGATAAGGCTAGTCTTTCTAGCCAGCTTGCTCTGGGAATCCCATCTCCACCTTCTAAAACTGGACTTAGGAGCAGACCTACATCTGCACCCAACATTTACATGAGTTCTGTGGAACCCAAGTTCTGGTTCTCACATTTGCATAGCCAATGGTTTAACCACAAAGTCATCTCCCATGTTTTTTTTTTTTTTTAAAACAATACACCTGCCACCCTTTGCTGCTTTCTTTCAGCAGCCCTAAGATGGCAATAAAGCTGTAACCCTAAGGTCTTTACGGAGTTGAGCATACCCTTCTTTTGTCTTTTACTCTACAAAACTCTGCTTGAAGAGACTGCCTTTACCAGGGCGACCCGAGTCTTACAGCCTCCCGCCCGGCATCAGGCCAGCATCTGCCTAGTCCACAATCTGGTCTGCTACAACTTCTTCTCTTCCTGCCCCGACACAGGCCTTCAGCCACTTCACATTCGAGCGTTCTGGTCATCAGCTGATTGTGGTGGACATCCAGGGTGTGGGAGACCTTTACACTGATCCACAGATCCACACTGAGAAAGGCACCGACTTTGGAGATGGCAATCTCGGTAAGTGGGGAGAGACCATGCTCCCCTGAAATCTTAGTTCTTTCTCCATCCGAGGGAACACACTGAGACACTGTTGGGCCTTCCATGAGGAGATGGGGCGGGAACTTGGTTTGTCTGACCTACCACCCCTCCAGTGGTCCTCACTGTCCTTCGTCACTAGGCAGAAATAAGACCCCAGACACCCTTGTTCTTCCTGCAGGTGTCCGGGGAATGGCTCTCTTTTTCTATTCTCATGCCTGCAACCGGATTTGCAAGAGCATGGGCCTTGCACCCTTTGACCTCTCACCGCGGGAACAGGCTGTGGTAAATCAGAGCACCAAGCTGTTGGTGAGTACCCAGCGGCGATTCAGTCCAACAGGCCAGCCGTTCTGCCACCAAGAAGGCAGGCTCTGCTTCCTGTGGGATGGCGTTTGCTTGGCTTTGGCCTATTTGTGACCAGAGTGAAGAAAACGGAGAGAAATAGAACTGACAGGAATCATGTGTGCCCATGTACATGAACAGGCCTCTGGGCCTGCCAAGTGTGGACAGTGGGACCAGCCAGCTCACTCTTCAGGAAACTATTGTCAAAAACAAATTTTGGCCTCTGGGTGTACATTGGGGTATACTTCCAGTTCAAACATGGCCAGAACTTTAGAAAATACTTTAGACTAATAGTCCCTTTGAGCTCCATCCATGTACCATAGGGTTAATCCTGAACTGATTTTTCAATAAGATTCAGTCTTGGGCATGTATGAAAGCCATGGATGAAAAGGTTTCAGGGTTCACAGGAACCCTCCATTCCCTATAGAGTGCTTGCGTGACGTGACTATTCCCATTAATGTCACCAGCAATCAGCCAAGACCATCCTGAGGGGGACAGAGGAGAAGTGTGGGAGTCCCCGCATAAGGACATTCTCTGGCAGCCGGCCTCCCTTGCTCCTTCGCCTTTCAGAGAACTCCGGGGATGAGAACATGAGCGATGTGACTTTTGACTCTCTGCCTTCCTCCCCGTCTTCAGCCACACCACACAGCCAGAAACTGGACCCCCTCCGTAAGTCCTGGATATAGAGATCACAGGGGGGGTGGAGGGGTGAGGGGGGTGGGGAAGGCATCAGGTAGAGCAGAGCTAAACCAGTTTCCTTCATGGTAGAAAATAAGAACGTTTAGCCCAGGTGGCGTTCCTGGTGAATTCATAGGACAGGCTTCCAAGATGCAGCCATCCAGAATATGAAAATAGCCTCTGTGAGGGGGCTGGAGAGATGGCTCAGTGGTTAAGAGCATTGCATGCTCTTCCAAAGGACCCGAGTTCGATTCCCAGCAACCACATGGTGGCTCACAACCATCTGCAATGGAGTCTGGTGCCCTCTTCTGGCCTACAGGTATATATGCAAACAGAATATTGCACCCATAATAAATATTTTTAAAAAAAAGAAAAGAAAAAAAGAAAATAGCCTCTGTGGTAGAAAACGAGACAGCCCACCTCGGTGTGGTCTGTGAAGCTAGCAAAGCTGTGAAGCTAGCAAAGCTGGCATCTGACAGAACACAGAAGAGAACATCCCATCTCAGCGTCCTTACAGTCACAGTGCGCAAACCGTGAATAAGCTGTGATGCTCCATGGCAGAGGCAGGGAGAGCGCGGAACTGGAGGCCAGCCTGATTTATGTAGCAAGTTCCAGGCCGGCCAGGGCTACCTAGTTAGTCTCTCTCTCTCTCTCTCTCTCTCTCTCTCCTCTCCTCTCTCTCTCTCTCTCTCTCTCTCTCTCAAAAACTAAAACAAAACAACTACACCTCCCATAAGACAATCTTTAAAAAAAAAAGTACTAGCAAATAAAAACTACTGGCCCATCTTGGTGGAATCTGGGGATCACTCAGCATGAAGAAACCTGTCAATATCATAGCAATAAGTCAAAAGAGCACAGCCGAGGCGGGCAGATAGCTCACTGTATAGAGGCACTGGGCCACAAAATGACTTTTTGATTTTGAAAGAGGGTTTCTTTGTGTACCTTTGGAGCCTGTCCTGGGACTCATTCTGTAGAGCAGGCTGGCCTCGAACTCACAGAGATCACTTGCCTCTGCCTCCTGAGTGCTGGGATTAAAGGTGTGTGCCACTACCACCCAGAAAACCATAAAATACTTTTTAAAAATATTAAAAGGTATTTAAAAATGTGAAAGCCGTTTTTATGAACTGTGTTGATGTGGATATATGCTGGGGGTTGAACACAGGTTTCATTCTTGCTTAGCTTATTCTCTCTCTACCACTGAGATCTCCCCAGCCCACACTGTTACAGATTCAATAAAACTGGTCAGGCTGCTGAGTGTGGAGGCCACCTGTTTATTCCAGTGCTCGGGAGACTGAAGCAGGTGGATCTCTGTGAGTTCAAGACCAGCCTGCTCTACAGAGTGACTTCCACAGCAGCCAGGACTACATAATGTGATCCTATCTGAAACAGTAGCAACAAAAAGGTCGGCCAGATGGGTCAGGCTGCAGCTTGCTTAGGAGAGGACTGCCAGGAGACAGCTGGCTTGAAAGCCATATCGCGACCCCCACTTTAGGCCCCCCATGGACAGGTGGCTTCTCTTCCGTCATATCTGCACTGTCTTCAGAGCTACTCAGCACGTTAATTACATGTACTGCTAGCTATGTTTGTGATAGACACACATCCATGACATCAAGTGGCGGACTTGAAAAGAATTGAGAAACAAGTGTAGCTCTTCAGGGTGACAGTATCTCTTTCCCGTGTGGTGCTTCTCTTTAAGAACTAAAAGTAACCAGGTAGCACACCTTTAATCCCAGCACTCGGGAGGCAGAGGCAGACGGATCTCTCTGAGTTTAAGGCCAGCCTGGTCTACAGAGCTAGTTCCAGGACAGCCAAGGCTTTATAGTCAAAGCCTATCTCAAAATAAATAAATATTTAATTAATAATTTATAGTAAGTATTAAATATATATTATTTAGTGGTGAATATATACATTTAAAAGTAAAATGCTGGGCATGATGGTACCCAACTGTAACCCTGGCTCTTGGGAGCCTGAGGCAGCAGGATTGCCAGGAGTTGGGCTGCAGGGTGAGGTTTGGTGTGGGTTCCGTGTGCTGTAGGCAGGCTATGTGCGGCTCTTGGGTATGTCCTACATCACCTTTGCTTGTCCCTGCTCAGATTGGCCAGTGTTTGGTGATCTTGATAACATGGGCCCGAGAGACCATGACCACATGGACAATCACCGGGTGAGTGGAAAGGAGGGAGGTTGCCGGCTGCCATCCCCCAGGGTGGTGTGAAAGAGGGTGTTAGGTTGAGGGAGGCAGACAGCCCAGCCCAGGTATGCATGGAGCATCTCTCAGATTGTCCCACGGGTTCAAGTTCATTTTGGGCTGCTGTTTGGAATCATCATCTTTGCCAGATGGTATTTTAAAGAGCTTTAATTTCTCATTTGACTATCAAGGTGTACGAGATAGACCCTGAGTTCAATTCCCAGAACCACAGAAACCTGGTATAGCAGTGCACACCTGTAATCCTAACACTTGTGGATGCAAGAGGATCAAGATCATCCCTGGGGATATAGTGAGTGTGAGGCTAGCCTGGGCTACATGAGGCCTCATCTCAAAACAAAAGCAGACTATCTAAATACATGAGGAAAGACTTATTACACTCACTGTTTCCTAGGTTTCAGCCCTGTGTTATTTGGCTTCTTTAGTAATCTGTGATGATGCAGAACATAATTGCTTGCCTCACGGGGCAGCAAGGAGACCAGAGGGTCTGGGGGTAAAATGTATTCAAAGATTGTGCTCCAGTAACCTGCTTCCTCCAGCCAGGCCCCACGTCCTGATAACCCGGTCATCTGTGAACTCATTGCTGGGTTACCCCATGGATGCAGTTACCACTCTCATGATACACTCACCTCTCAAAAGTACAACTAACTGGGACCCTTTGAGGGCGCATTTTGTACCAAATTATAACAGTTCTTTCGGTACCAGAATGGATCCCATAGCCAAGAAAACCAAAGCTCAGATAAGTTGAGCAGTTGCCCAGGTCTTGGCTGATGAGTATCAAAGCCAGGGGCTGTGTCCAGGCATCCGGTTCCAGGGCCTACGTTCTAAGTTCTTTGCCACTACTTTGTACTGCTTCCTGGTCTCTCGACCAGCAGGAGGCAGGAAGACTGTTGAGTGAGGTGATGAACCAAAGGAGCGAACAGATGGCTAGGATGTCCAGATGTCGCCACCACCAGGTACCACTAGAACTTTTGTCCTCTCTCTCCAGGACTCCGAGAACAGTGGGGACAGCGGATACCCAAGTGAGAAGCGAAGTGATCTGGATGATCCTGAGCCCCGAGAACACGTGAGCACCCCCCCTAGACCCTAAGACTGGAGACCTTTGTTCCTTCATCTGTTATCCATTGGGATAGAAAGCTAACAGGCAAATAAGAACTGGTCCTGAGAACAAGTAAGATTAAAACAGCAAACTAGACTTCAGACAGCGGCCAATGCAGGAGAGACGGTGGAGCAGACAGGGACGTGGAAGGGGAGGAAGGGGAAGAGAGAGGATTGGCTGAAAGGTTAAACATAACAAGCAGGCTGGGTGTGGTGACACACTTGAGAGGGTTTTGTTCAGGGCCAGCCTGGGCTAAGGATACACTGTCTCTAAAATAATAACAACCAGGGACTGGAGAGATGGCTCAGTGGTTAAAAGCATTGCCTGCTCTTCCAAAGGTCCTGAGTTCAATTCCCAGCAACCACATGGTGGCTCACAACCATCTGTAATGGGGTCTGGTGCCCTCTTCTGGCCTGCAGGTGTGCACACAGAAAGAATATTGTACACATAATAAATAAATATATTTTTTTTTTTTAATAACAACCATAGAACAAAGACAAGAAAATGGCAGGGAAACCTTTGAAGCTGGAACGTTTGGCTGCCGAGCAGGAGGATGCTGGATAATGGGCTTCACTGATGTAGCTGGGAGGGTTCAGGGTACAACCCTGGCATCCCTGGGAGGGTCTCAAACCTGCTTCCTCAGTCTCCCTCCCAGCACTCTCTGGGTGGAGGTGGCTTCCATACTCTCAGCCCTTCAGAAGCTTCCCCGTGCACAGAAATAGAACCAGCACAGTAAGGCCTGTTGCACGGAAGGCCCTGGTCTCAGCTGTATAATTATGAACATGAAGCATAAAGGAGGAAGCTAGGCCAAAGGAAGAACTAGCCACCATTTCTCCAGTGGCCTCATGCCAACTCTGGTACCCTGGGGTCAGTCCAGTCTGTTCACACAGGTCTCTGTGTGACTGTGAACTCATCAACTCTGCAGACGATGGTTCCAGCTTCACCTGGGGAGACCCCGGAGACCTGGTCCTCTCCCCAGGAATTGGTTTCTGGAAGGAAAGTCTTCCTCTTACAATATTTATTCATTTTCTGTTCCCTCGCAGGGCCACTCCAATGGCAACCGCATGCCTGAATCTGATGAGGACAGCCTGGGCAGCTATGGACGGGTATGTGCCCATAGGAACAGGAGGGCAGCTATGGATGGGTATGTGCCCATGGGAACAGGAGGGCAGCTATGGACGGGTATGTGCCCATGGGAACAGGAGGGCAGCTATGGACGGGTATGTGCCCATAGGAACAGGAGGGCAGCTATGGACGGGTATGTGCCCGTGGGAATAGGCGGGCATCTATGGATGGGTATGTGCCCATGGGAATAGGCGGGCATCTATGGACGGGTATGCGTCCATAGGAACAGGCGGGCATCTATGGACGGGTATGTACTCATGGGAACAGGCGGGCAGCTATGGACGGGTATGTGCCCATAGGAACAGGAGGGCAGCTATGGACGGGTATGTGCCCATAGGAACAGGAGGACAGCTATGGACGGGTATGTGCTCATGGGAACAGGAGGGCAGCTATGGATGGATATGTGCCTATGGGAATAGGCGGGCAGCTATGGACGGGTATGCGCCCATAGGAACAGGCCTGCCCCTTTGGCTCTTGTGTTCTGCCCTCCTCCTGGCACACTGCCCACCCCTCCACCTTGTGCATGTCCATTTTGCGAAGGGCAAGTTGGAGGTCATGTCCTGAGCAGGGTGCCAAGAGACTCCTGGGGAAGGGGAAAGAGATGGTCCTGGATAAAGGTCACCAGGACAGCCTCATGTTAAAGAGTCTGACCAGAAGGTCACAGTATCTGCCACTTTCTCCTTGCCACCACCCAGTGAGACATTTGCTAAGTTGTTCATCACCTCTTTTATATGAGAAAACTGGAGTCTTGGGCAACTTTTCCCACTTACCTGGCTACTCCAGGGTGTGTTCCTTATTCGAAATGCTTGGGCTCAGAAATACTTTGAATTTCAGAATATTTCTCCATTTTTTTCCCTATGTGCGTGCATGCATGAGTGTGGGTACACATGTTTGGCCATGCACGTTGAACCCAAGGTTGATATTGGGATTATCCTTTATTCTTATACCTTAGTATACAAGGTATATACTAAGTCTTAGTATAGTCTTCAAGGCAGAGTCACAAATCAAACCCAGAGCCACACTGATCTGGCTCATTTTACTGCTCAGCTTGCTCCGAGGATCACGCCTCTGCCTTCTAGGGCTGGAATTATGGGTTGTCTGCCACTCCTATCAGGCTTCTGGGGATAGGAACTTCACTCCTCAAGCTTGTATGGCAAATGTTTTAACCACTAAGCCAGCATCCCGGTCTCACAGTTTAGATTAAAAGAAAAAAATGAGGGGATACTTTTGGCATATACACAGACAGACAATTTGAGAGGGGCCCAAAGTCTAACCATGAGATTCATCGTGTATGTTTCATATACGCTTAAAACATGAGCCGAGGGTAATTTTACCTACTGTTTGATGCACTTGTCCTTTGGCCGCAATGTGAACGACAAGTGTCTCAGTGGTAGCGGCTGTCAGGCATGTTTAGGAAAGGCTGGCCCTACTGCCTTGTTATGTTCCAATTCTCAAACACAGTGTGAATGCCATACCTCTCACTGTTTGCTAAGTGGGTCCTTCCTGCCTGCAGAGTCCTTCTCCTCCTGAAGCCTGTTGCCCATATCTGGAGCCCAGAGGCACTTTCTAACCCAGCCACCCCAGCTGGCTGGACTCTTTTTCCTCAGCTGGTGGTCAGATGAAGGCTTCTCAGCCTGGAGCAGGACAGAGTTGCTCGGCTGAGTCACTGCTGGCGCTCTGGGCTGGGTCCTTCTTGCTCCAGGGCTGCAGAGAATTTAGCTGCCTGTGCTCCCTGAAGTACCCCGTGGTGTTACTCACTTTATCTTGGTTGACTCACAGAGAAAGCCAGCGTGTTTGTGGGAGTCAGTCTTTGCTGGGGCTTGGTGTGAAGAAACTAGGAGAGAAGGCTTAGCGTCAAACCTCAGCTGCAGCTTCGGGCTGATTTAGTGAGGGGAAGTGTTTCTCGGGGCCACTGTGGTCTGTTCCGCGGGTCATTGTGTCCTGTGGCTGCCCTCTGTCAGTACCCATGAGCTGGTGGCAATTGAGTATGAGTTTAAGGCCAGCCTGATAGTCAAGGCTACACAGAGAAACTGTATAATGAAAAACAAAAACAAAAGTTTAAAAAAAAAAAAAGAAAGAAAGAATTGGAGCCCTGGGGATGGGGCCAGGGGATGGGGGGTTCATTGCAATCCTAGCACTTGAGAGTCTGAGGAAGGGAGATTGGGAGATCGTGAATGCAAGGCAGCCTAAGATACATAGTGAGTTCAGAGTCTGGACTACATAACAAGGCTCTTGTTCAAATTGTCAGGAACAAATCAAAAGAATTGGGAGCCACTCTTGTCCAGTAAAGTTGGATGCCACTGGGGTTCCTTCCCCTCGCTTGCCAGCCAGCCTCCTGTTTTATGATGACTTACTTCTTTGACAGCACACCCAGTCCCAGTCCCTCACTTCTCTGGCCTTTAAACTCCATCCACCTGGTCTCTCCCATCAGGTCTCTGTGGAGACGTGGAACCAGTTCAATTCCTCCCGCCTGCACCTGCCTAGGCCCTCGGCTGTGGCCCTCGAAGTGCAAAGGCTAAACGCTCTGGACCTCGAAAGGAAAATCGGGAAGTCTGTTTTGGGGAAGGTATGGGGGATGCCCATTCCAGAGCCCACGCAGGGCTCGCTCTGCTCCTCCACTAATTGCTTCTTCTTGCAGGCTGGCTGGGCTGCCCTTGGGCATGGCTTTGGCCTCTAGGCAGCCAGACCAACACTGTGGTCTCTGTGGCAGGTCCATCTGGCCATGGTGCGATACCACGAGGGTGGGCGGTTCTGTGAGAAGGATGAGGAATGGGACCGAGAGTCAGCCATCTTCCACCTGGAGCACGCAGCTGACCTGGGAGAATTGGAGGCCATCGTGGGCCTGGGACTTATGTACTCTCAGCTGCCCCACCACATCCTGGCTGATGTCTCCCTGAAGGTGAGGGGATGTGTGGCCCCTACCTAAAGTGGAGTGCTCAGCCAGTCCACCACTTACTACCCCCATTCCGGTGGTCACCTCCCTGAGGATTCATTTTGTTTCTTTATTCAAAACAGGGCCTGACTATGTAGCTCTGGAACTCACTCTTGTAGACCAGGCTGGTCTCGAACACAAAGAGATCCGCCTGCCTCTGCCTCCCAAATGCTGGCATTAAAGGCGTGCGCCACCACCACCTCGCTCTCATTTTCGAAATAGTAAGTTAACTATTTTGACTGGCTACTCAGGTGTAGTTTCAGAAATGTACCAGTTTACCTGAGACCCTCATAACAAATTACCACATCCTGGCAAATTACCATGGTCATCTTTTGGAAGCTCTGGGGAGATTCCTTTGTCTCTTACAGTCTCCACGAAACAAACAAACAAAACATCCAAAGCCAGGTGTGGTGATGTACCCTGTCATCCCGGTACTCAGAAGGCTGTGGCAGGATTGTGAATTTCAGGCCAGCCTGAGCTACAGGATACGATCCTGTCTGAAACAGCCAGCTGTGTGTCCACACGTATTTGTGTGCGTGTGTGCACATGAATGTCGCAGCAGCAGTCCCTCTCTCGGGCATGGATAGAGACAGGTGCAACAGTGTTTGATGAGGAGAATGAGTGAAGCACAGGCATGTGCTCCAACCTATGTGACAGAGCCAGATACGAAATGCCACATGCTAAATCACTCTAGTCCATGTATAGGACACATTTCAGAGCCCACAGAGACAGAAAGTCATTGCCTCTGGACAGGGTAGGGTGGAGAGATGAGGGTACAGAGAAAATCTGTGATTTGTGGGGTCTGGTGTTTCTTTTTTGGATTGTTTAAGATGTTTTGAAATTGAGCCAGCATGATGACTCGGTGGGTTACAGCATCTGCCGTAAAAGTCTGAGATCCTGAGTTCAAACCCTGGGTCCTACATGGTAGAAGGAAAGAGCCAACTCCCACCTTCATATATGCACTGTGGCGCATGCAAACTGACACACAAAATAAATAAATAAGTAAACACAATAAAATGTAGGGGTTTTTGTTTTGTTTTGTTTTGTTGAGACCGAGTTTCTCTGTATAGCCCTGGCTGTCTTTGAACTCGCTCTGTACACTAGACTGGCCTCAAACTACCTCTGCCTCTTCCTGAATGCTGGAATTAAAGGTGCCTGCCACAAAGCCTGGCAAACATTTAGTTTCCTAAATCCATGGTGGGGTACCTAAACAAGTTCATCGGTATACTAAAAGCTGTGGACGTGAACTTACCAGCCCAGAACTCTTACAATGACTTAAGAAACGTGGAGGTGGACAAAGGAGCCCTGCCATCTCCCTCAGACACTCAGGTGCTGTTTGTGTCCTTTCCCTTTGACAGGACACAGAGGAGAACAAGACAAAAGGCTTTGATTACTTACTGAAGGCAGCAGAAGCTGGTGACAGGCAGTCCATGATCCTAGTGGCCCGAGCTTTTGACACCGGCCTGAACCTCAGCCCAGACAGGTACTATGGCTGTCACGTGGTTAATGTTGGTGTAATCTGGACCACGGAGGTTGCTTTTTCTTTTTTCTTTCTTTCTTTTTTTTTTTTTTTTTTTAATAATTATGTATAGTGTTTTGCCTGTATGTATGCTTGGACGCCAGAAGAGGGCACCTGAACTCATTACAGATGGTTGTGAGCCACCTTGTAGTTGCTCGGAATTGAACTCAGGACCTCTGGAAGAAAAGCCAGTGCTCCCAACCTCTGAGCCATCTCTCCAGCCGGCAGGTGTAGTGATTGGGCCTGGCTAGCTTAAGCCCCGAAATAACAACACACAAACTATATTCATTTAAACACTGACTGGCCCATTAGTTTCAGCCTCTTACTCACATCTTGATTAACCCATATCTAATAATCTGTGTAACACCACAAAGTGGTGCCTTCTGGGAAGATTCTAGCATACGTCCATCTTGGGCTGGAGCTTCATCGCGTCTGGCTCAGAGAGGAGAGGCATGGCATCTGTCTAACTTAGGAGAGGCGTGGCATCTGACTGAGCCATCTGCCTCACTTCCTTCTTCCTGTTCTGTCTACTCCACCCACCTAAGGGCTGGCCAAGGCAGTTTCTTTATTAACGAATGAAATCAACACAAACAGAAGACCCTCCCACATCAGGCAGGTCACTTTTCTTTGGTTCAGGACAAACAGATATGGGCTCTAGCCTTAGTTCTCTTTAGCTCTGATTCCAATTCAGTGACTTTCAGCAAGTTACTTTACCTCTCTGTCCTCAGTTTCTTCATTTGGTGAAATAGGAATAATGATAGTATCTCTCTAATGGTGCGGGTGCACCAGTAGATCAAATACCTTTCCCACAGTGCCTCACACATAAAACATGCAATAGATGGCAGTCATTTTGTCAGCAAATGTAAAGATTTGATTGGGGGGGGAAACCAGGAAAGGTTATGCAGTTAGTATGATTGTCCATAGAAAATAGAATTTGGGGTGATTGGGACTGCTTTTCCCTACTCTTGTTGTAATTTGTATTCTTTTTTTAAATATTTACTTATTTATTATGTATACAATATTGTCTGTGTGTATGCCCGAAGGCCAGAAGAGGGCACCAGACCCTATTACAGATGGTTGTGAGCCACCATGTGGTTCTGGGAATTGAACTCAGGACCTTTGGAAGAGCAGGCAAAGCTCTTAACCGCTGAGCCATCTCTCCAGCCCCCTGTAATTTGTATTCTTATGATACAGTGCTGAATATTAAACCTAGCATCTCAGCCTGGTCTACAGAACTAGTTCCAGGACAGCCAGAGCTACACAGAGAAACCCTGTCTCAAAAAAAAAACCAAGGCGGCGGGGAGATACATTCTTCAGCGGGCACCTTCTCTTTAGTATCAAGAATTCACCTCCTTTGCTGGGGAGGTAGCTTGGTTAATAAATTATTTGCCTGGCACATGAAAACTTGACTTTGGTTCCCAGAACTCATTTAGAAAAAGTTGAACAGAAATCAGCAGGCCCCTGGGGTCGTTGGCAAGTTTCAGATCAGTGAGAGACCCTGTCTCAAGAAAAAAACCAAAGTGGCTGTCACCTAAGGAATGATGCTCATTTGTCCTCTGCCATCTGGCTTTCCTCACACCTTCCCCAAGGAATTCTCCTTCCACTGATGAAGGGCTTGTCATACTGTACCAATTTCGTTAAGGAAAGATCCCTTCGAAATAAAAATGGAAACTGAGCCAGGCGGTGGTGACGCACGCCTTTAATCCCAGCACTTGGGAGGCAGAGGCAGGCGGATCTCTGAGTTTGAACCCAGAACAGCCAGGACGACACAGAGAAACCTGTCTTGGTTTGGGTGGGAGAGAATTTATCTATATAGGTGCTGGAGAGTTCACTTAGAGGTGAAGCGCTCTCTCTGTTCTTCCAAAGGACCTGAGTTCGGTTCCCAGCACCCGCAACAGGAAATTTACAACCACTTGTAGCTCCAGCTCTGTGGATCCCTTTCCTCCTTTGGCCTCCTTGTACATGTGCACACGTGTGGCATACACACTCAGGGACACATAAATTGAATTTTTCAAAAATGAACCAGAGGAGCTGGAGAGATGAGATGGCTCAGCGGTTAAGAGCATTGCCTGCTCTTCCAAAGGTCCTGAGTTCAATTCCCAGCAACCACATGGTGGCTCACAACCATCCCATCTGAACTGAGATCTGATGCCCTCTTCTGGCCTGCAGGCAGATACACAGAATATTGTATACATAATAAATAAATAAATATTTTTTAAAAAATGAACCAGAAGGGCTGGAGAGATGGCTCAGCGGTTAAGAGCTTTGCCTGCTCTTCCAAAGGTCCTGAGTTCAATTCCCAGCAACCACATGGTGGCTCACAACCATCTGTAATGAGGTCTGGTGCCCTCTTCTGGCCTTCAGGCATACACACAGACAGAATATTGTATACATAATAAATAAATAAATATAAAAAAAAACCAAAAACACAACAAAAATTAAAAAAAAAAATGAACCAGAAACATAGAAAGTCTGCACCATGAAGGTGTCCCTTAAATGTGGTGGCCATTGGTGCTATAGTTTGTGGACCAGAGGTGGCGGTCCCACTGGGGTCCCAGGTTTGCCTTTCCAACTCAGTGGTCCTCTGCCTCCCCACACCATGCCACGGTAACGTCCTTCTCCCCTCCATGTCGCCTGGCAAGGCACCAAGACTGGTCAGAGGCTCTGCACTGGTACAACACGGCCCTGGAGACAACCGACTGTGACGAGGGTGGGGAGTACGACGGAGTACAGGACGAGCCCCAGTATGCGCTGCTGGCCAGACAGGCTGAGATGCTGCTCACCGGAGGGTTCGGACTGGACAAGAACCCCCAAAGATCAGGTAAGGCTCACAGACCTTCCCTGGGGTAGGATGGGGCTGGGGAAGGTCTGTAGTTCTCATCCCTCTGGAATTAGACAAGTCCCCAGATGAGTAGCTTTCCCCAGTAGGGGTCTTTATAGAGATGGTACACAGACAAATATTTTATTTTTACTTTATCACATGTTATTTTATATGTATGAGTGTTTACCTACATGCGTGTATGCCGTGTGTGCCTGGTACTCTCAGAGGCCAGAAGAGAGTTGGATCTCGTGGAACTGGAGTTAGAGCTGGTCATGAGCTGCTATGAAGGTGCTGGGGATTTCCTTTTTAGTTATGTGTGTGTGTTTGTGTGTGTGTGTGTGAGAGAGAGACAGAGACAGAGAGAGAGACAGAGAAGACAGAGAGAGAGAGAGACAGAGACAGAGACAGAGAGAGAGAGAGAGACAGAGAGAGACAGAGAGAAAGAGAGCGAACACTGGGGAGGCCAGAAGAGTGTGTCAGATCCCCAGAGCTGAGGTTACAGGAGGCTGGGAGCTGCCCAGCATGGCTGCTGGGAATTGAACTCTAGTCCTTTACTGTTAACCCCTGAATCATTTTTCTAGTCCCTCACACTTTTGTTTTAATTTTATATTATTCTCTGTTTCCTTTTTAATTATTTATTTACTTTTAAAAGCAGGATGTGATATTCATACGTATAATCCCCGTCTTGGGATGGCAAAGATAGTGGCTCCTGAGGGCTTGCTGGTTGGCCAGTCCAGCTGAAATAACAATCTCTAGATTCAGTGGGAGAGACCCTGCCTCAGAAAATAAGGGGACAACAAAAAGGGGGTTCTTAGGCCACCCTGATAAGCTAAGTTTGATCATCAGAACCCATGTAAAGGTGGAGGAGAACTGACTCCACAGAGTTGCCCTCTGACTTCCACACCTCTGCCCTGGCACATGCACCCCCTCCAAGTACTTAAATATTAAAAGTAAAATTTAAGGGCTGGAGAGATGGCTCAGAGGTTAAGAGCATTGCCTGCTCTTCCAAAGGTCCTGAGTTCAATTCCCAGCAACCACATGGTGGCTCACAACCATCTGTAAAGAGGTCTAGTGCCCTCTTCTGGCCCTCAGGCATACACACAGACAGAATATTGTTTACATAATAAAATAAATAAATGTTTTAAAAAAATAAGGGGGGCAGAGAGACAGAAGAAGGTATCAAAATTTATGTATATAAATCAAATAAGGATACAGCCAGTCCTCCCAATTTACGAGTTTTGCGTCCATAGACAAAAAGGCTTACTATCTTTACTTATCTTGTGCGTTTGTGAATGCGTGCACACACCATAGCATATGTGGGAGTCGGTTCTTTCTTCTACCACGTGGGACCCAGCCATCAAGTTCGGGTCGGTCAGCAGATTTGGCAGCAATTGCCTTTACCTGCTGAGCCCTCTCACTGGACTCCCCCATTGCACCTGTAAAGCTTGTGGTGGTGTACACCTGTGACCCCAGCATTGAGGCTATAAGGAAATTCAAGTTTCAGGCTAGTCTGGGCTACATAGACCCTGTCTCAAAAAAGGAAACGTATTTGCCTGTGTCACTGAGTAGTCTTCTCCATGTTTGTTACTTTTCTGTTGCTATGATAAGAGTTCCTCAACAAAAAACAACTTAAAAGAAGGAAGAATTGATTTTGGTTTACTTGTCCAGAAGGGATTTGGGCTTAGAGTCCATTATGGTGGGAAAGCTTGGCATCAAGAGCCAGAGCCTGACACAGCAGTCAGGAAGCAAGAGGACCGGATTTCACCCTTACACAGTGTCTTGGTCAGGGTTTCTACTGCTGTGAAGAGACACCATGACCACAGCAACTCCTACAAAGAAAAACATATTAATTGGGGCTGGCTGTCAGTTTCAGAGGTTTAGTCCTTTATTGATGGCAGGAGTCATGGCAGCCTGCAGGCCGCGATGGTGCTGGAGAGACGGCTGAGAGTCTACACCTGGGTCTGAAGGCCACAGGAAAAGAATGCTACATACACTAAGCCTGGTCTGAGCATTTGAGACGTCAAAGCCGGTGACACACACTTCCTCCAGCAAAGCCACACCTCCTGATAGTGCTACTCCCTCTGGGCCTTTGGGGGCCATTTATTCAAACTACCACACACACACACAGGAAGCCAGAGGGAAAACAGGAAGTAAGGCAAGCTATAAAACTTCAAAGCTGATGGCACTTCCTCTTGTAAGGCTCTGCCTCAAGGTTCTGTACCTTTCCCAAGCAGCATCACCAGCTGAGGAACAAGCGTTCAAACACGGGGACCTATGAGGGCATTCCACATCCAAACCACAGCATGCATTGAATGGTGCAGGGCACCATACATGACGTCCCGAGTCATCTAGAAATGATTAAAGCAAAAGGGAGAAGATGTATAGGCCATTATGCAAATAGGACACACTCACCCAGGAGCCTTGAGCAGATTTTGCTGTTGTTGGTGGATCCTGGCACCAACCTCCCGTGAGGGACAATTATATATTAGAATTTATGGACAGGTTTCGTAATTTGAAAAAATGAAGCTGAAATTTTCATAACATTTCATCTTCCTCCACTGTTACCTAGCTTTAAACCTTAGCCCACTGAAAAAGAAATCCTATGCTAGTTAGCAATCACTTCCAGCCTCCCATCCCTTCCCAATAATCACTAATCTACTGTCTTTAAGAAATGACCTGTTCAGGACTCAGTTTACAAGAAAAATCACACAATATGTGGCCTTTTCTGAGCGGTGTACTTTAGTTAGGGTAGAATTTACAGCCTTTCATCCCTCCCTCTGTTTTGAGATGAGGTCTTGTATAATCCAGCTGGTTACAAACACATCTCAGTTTGTACCGTGACTGCAAACATCGGGCGGTGGTGGCGCACGCCTTTAATCCCAGCACTCGGGAGGCAGAGGCAGGCGGATCTCCATGAGTTCGAGACCAGCCTGGTCTACAAGAGCTAGTTCCAGGACAGGCTCCAAAGCCACAGAGAAACCCTGTCTCGAAAAACCAAAAAAAAATAAAAATTAAAAAAAAAAGAGAAAAAAAGAAAAAAAATTTTTTTCAAGACAGGGTATCACTATGTAGCCCTGGCTGTCCTGGAACTCTCACTGTAGACCAGGCTGGCCTCAAACTCACAGAGATCCATCTGCCTCTGCCCCCCGAGTGCTGGGATTAAAGATGCGCGCCCCTGCGCCCAGCTAAAAGAAAATATTTTTATCATCTGTGTATGTGTGCATGTGGAGATTAGAGGACAACCTTTGGGGATTGGTTCTCTCATTCCACCGTGTCACTCCTAGGGATAGAACTTATGTCATTATTGTCTTTACACATTGAGTCTCTTCATTTCTTTTATTATTAAATAATATGTCACTGAGTGAATATATCACTTTTTTTCTACTATAATCTGATGGATATGAAAGATTTCTTAAAACTTTAAAAAGTTACTATTTTTTATGTGTGTATATGTGTGAATGTATGCCATGTGTATATATACCTATGGAGGCCAGAAAAGGGTGCTGGAGCCCCACAAGGTGTTACAGGCAGTTGCTGCCCAGTGTGGCTACTGGGAACTGAGCTAGGATCCTCTTGAAGAGGAGCACTTTTTTTTTTTAAAGAATAATTTATTACGTATATAGTGTTCTACCTACATGTATGACTGCACACCAGAAGAGGGCACCAAATCTCATTACAGATGGTTGTGAGCCACCATGTGGTTGCTGGGAATTGAACTCAAGACCTATGGAAGAGCAGTCAGTGCTCTTAACCTCTGAGCCATCTTTCTAACCCAAGAAGCAAGCACTCTTAACTGCTGAGCCATCTCTCTAGCCCCTAATATTAGATACTTCTTATCAATTTTGAGTCTGTCATATAGACTGGTTGCCCTGGACTTCAGGTTGGGGGTGTGGCTCAGCGGTAGAACTCTTGCCTGGCATGCAAGCTCTCGAGTTCCACAGCAATACCAGAGAATCGAAGAGCACTCTGACTGGCCAGGTTTAATCATACGCTACCCCCAGCGACTTGAATCATACCATACAGGAGGCCAGGTTGCTATAGAAACCTCAGATGCTCTTTTGGGTGAGATGAAATTTGCTTGCTTGATGAAGACAAATGGCTCATCTCTTTGTGCCCACTTTGCTGTCTTTCAGGAGACTTGTACACCCAAGCAGCCGAAGCTGCGATGGAAGCCATGAAGGGCCGACTAGCCAACCAGTACTATGAAAAGGCAGAAGAGGCCTGGGCCCAGATGGAGGAATAACTGTCCCATAAGATCACTGCCGGCTGGTCCCAAGCAAAAGGGCTGGGGATGGAGAGAAAGGGCGGATTTCTTTTGGAAGGGGAAAAGTAGTTTTAATTATGCTATAAATTCACTTTTGTATTTGACTCTTGACAAAGTCTTTGTATCTGGCAGAGATACCATAACTGCCCCTTAGGGGTGATATTCTTTCTTTTTTTCCCCCATTTTTTTTGTCATGAGATGTAAGAACATGTCTTTCTGTCAGACTGAACATACAGTATCAGGGCTGAGCCTGTGCAGTCTAGAGTCACCCCAGTGTCTCCAGGCCCTGCATTAGGAATCCGATAGAGAACGTTCTGTTAACTTCCCATGGATGTCTGTCTTTAGGTTTTGAGAGGTGTATGGACTTTTTTTTTTTCCAGCAGGTGTGAGATCACTCAATCCCAGGTTCCTTCGCACCCCAGGGAGATTATAAGGTTTTTCATTTGATGTCCTTCCACTATGTACCACTGCGTTCTTGGTGTCCAGCCAAATTCCATTTTTTAAACATGCTTCCTACTGTAGACTTTACAAAACAGGTTTGTGTTTTGTACACATATTTGCTACCTCTGAGTCGTGCATTGGTGGATGCGGAAGCAGATTAACCTCCGAACAGAAGTGCCTCTGCGCCCCCATGGCCACATCCACGACGGGACTGAAGCATCCTTGTGCAGATTTCACGGTCATTTCTTGATGTGGTGATATTTTATAAACTCTACTCCCAGCCTACTGTCCTTGGCATTTTCCGCTTGAAGCTGGATTTTTCTGGTCATCTGCAGCAAGTGGCTTTCAGCTACAGCCCTTTAGGAAATGTCTAAGATGTCTGAGAACAAGAAGGCAAGAGTGTAAACACTCATTAGTTCTGGGTGTTTCCCCAGGGCCGGGTTGTGACTTAATGAGCTTTTTCTTTAAAAGGAGTTCCGATTTAATATGCCTGTGATTTCTGTTGGTGTTCCAAATCGCCAAGGGAACGGCCTGCTGTGGTCCACCACAGATGTTAGAGCGCCCTCTGTCTTTGCTTTAAAGAACAGAAAAGCAGAGTGCAACATACAAATCACCTGCTCCTTAAAACAGGCCTTTTTAGCCCCGTGGTGGTGGCGCTCACCTTTAATCCCAGCACTTGGGAGGGGGAGGAGGCAGAGGCAGGTAGATCTCTGAAGTTCCACCTGCTCTACAGAGCGAGTTCCAGACAGCCGGGGCTTCACAGAGAAACGGGTGGGGGGGAGGGAGGCGGGGGGAGGGGGTACAACAAAACAATAACAACAACCCAGGCCGTTTTAGGATTTCCCTGTTGAGCCTGCCCAGTGAGGAGCTTGTAGAAGTACTAGTTTCTAAAGTCTAGAGTGTAGGTACTTTGAGGGATAAGCAGAACCAATTTAACCCTGCAAGCTCAGACTGATGGTGCATATCTGTAGTCCCAGTATCCAAGTGGTAGCGGCAGAGGTGATCCAGGTTTGAGGTTAGCCTGGGCTGTGTAGTGAGACCTTGACCCAAAACCAAACAAACAAAAACCGAAAGAACCAAAATAGAGCTGGTGCTGGTGAGGTGCTAGCATGGCTCAGTGGGTAAAGGTTCTTGCCCAGCCTAGCCTAATAACCGAAGGCCAGTCCCGGGTACCCGACTCCTGCAAGTTATCCTCTGCTCTTCGCCTGTGTGGTGTGGCACGGTGGAGCCTACAAACACATGCACGCGCGCGCGCATGCACACATCGATAAAAGTGTAAAAGAAATGAAAAAGCAAAAATTATCCTCGACAGCTCCTTTTCACCCACCACAGGTTGTGAAGCCCTGGGGTTTGCACTTGACACCATCACAGCTGGTTTTCTCTGAGAGGCTGGTGCTTGTCAGTTTCTTCTCTGGCTTGCGCTGTCGCGCGGATGTTTTAAACTGGTGCATTTGTTAGATAGGAAAGGCAGTTTATTGTGACAGTCTCTCAGGGTAACTGTCCTTTAAGTCTGGAGTGTGCGTTGGTCAGTAGACAACCTCGGAGTTGTTCCTCAGGTGTTAGCCACCTTTTTCTTTTGAGATGGGGTCTCTCGCTGGCCTAGAACTTGCCAAATAGATTATGCTGGCTGGCCAGTGAACTCCAGGTATCTGTCTGTCTTATCCTTCCTAATTCTGGGATTTCAAACTCATATCTCTACCCATTGGTTGGTCCCTGTCTGGATCACTTACAGCCTCAGGCCAGCAAGTTGCTCCACCCACGTGGCCTTAATGCCAGGATGTGGTCTCTTTTTCTCCTGGAGGCTGAGCTAGCCTGGTGCACAGCTGAGCAAATGCTCTAAGGCCTTGCAGATGGAAAGCGAACTGTAAGAGCCTGGTGTGCAATACCTGCACTCGGAGACTGAGGCCAGCCTGAACTATATACTAAGTCTCTGTCACTTTAAAAAAAAGGGGGGGGGGGCTGGAGAGATGGCTCAGCAGTTAACAGGAGCACTGGCTGCTCTTCCAGAAAACTGGGGTTTTCCAGAAAACTGGGGTTCAGTTCCAAGCACCCACCTGACAGTTTGCAGCTGTCTGTGACTCCAGTTCTAGGGGATCCAACACCCTCACACACAAACATGTAAACACCAATGCACATAAAATAAAAATAAATTGTTAAAAAAAAAAAAAAACCAGGTGGCCCAAACCTGTAATCATAGCACAACTTAGGAGGCTGAGGTGGAAGAGTCACTGTGAGTCTCATGCCAGCTTGGGCTACATGATGACTTCCAGTCCAGCCAGGGTTACAGAATGAGATTAAAAAAAAAAAAAAGGTGGTGGCGCACGCCTTTAATCCAAGTACTCAGGAGGCAGAGGCAGGCGGATCTCTGTGAGTTCAAAGCCAGTCTGGTCTACAGAAATTCCAGGAAGGCTCTAAAGCTACACAGGAAAAGCCCTGTCTCGAAAAATCAAAATAAAATAAAATAATAAAAATAAAATATAAAACAACTTGCAGAAATGGTTATTTCTCTTCCCAAGCCCAGTCTATGTCTTCAAAAGCTGGTGAGGGTATCTTCTCTCCCTGTGTGCTGGGTTCAGCTCAGGGAGGGTAACAGCAGTGCCTGGCACTTGTAGTCAGTTCTGTCTTCCAGTGCATGAAGTGGATACTAGATTAACTGATCGTGTGGTACCTTCATCTCAAAGACAGAAACAAGGGCTTCAGAAGATTCCAGAGGCACTGCTAGCTAGAGGCTCAGCTAGAGCTAGGGCCCAGAAAGCTGCTCTTTTCCAGAGAAGCATTTAACTGTGATGTGATCCACTCAATCTTGCTACAGGTGACAGACGTAAATGAAACAGGGTTGGGGTGAGTATACATATAGCATGTAGTCGAGGTCTTGGGTTTGGGCCCAGCACTGCAAATCATACACAATGCAGGCTTCATGGACGTAAGAAAGAACATTCTCAGACTTCACTGCTTCAGAATAATCCCGCTCCCTGCCCTCTAGACCAGCACACCCACTGAGCTATTTCCCCTCCCCTCCTTGCTGTTCCTCCTCCCAGCACCTTTGAATCACTAAGTGTGGTGTGAAAATTCACAAATGTTGCCGGGCGGTGGTGGTGCACGCCTTTAATCCCAGCACTCGGGAGGCAGAGGCAGGCGGATCTCTGTGAGTTCGAGACCAGCCTGGTCTACAAGAGCTAGTTCCAGGACAGGCTCCAAAGCCACAGAGAAACCCTGTCTCGAAAAACCAAAAAAAAAAAAAAAAAATTCACAAATGTTTACACAAGTGTGTGCAGCTTGAGATGAATGGGAAGCAGGGAAGCGAGGAGACCATGCCATTCCCTGCTTGGATTTGCACCTCCTACATTTCATCTCTGACCGTCCCAAGGCAACTGGCCGGAGCTACAGGTGCAATTTTGGGTATATTCTCTCCAGCTTGCCTCTCCCGATATATTTTTTCTCTACTATGTCAAATTCACACTCACTCTCAAATTCTCCCTCCCTATATAAAAAAAAAAAAAACATACAAATCAAAAATTAGCCACATGGAGCCTGAAGCAAGCCACAGGCTTACTGGAGGAAGGGAAGGGCAGTGCTACTCCACCGTCAACATGAGCTGCATCACCTGGGATGTGGGCCCAATGTGACCCCGTGCCGGCTTTTGGCACAGCAGAAAAAGTGTGATCGATCCTGATTTTTTAAAAATATTTATTTATTATGTATACAATATTCTGTTTGTGTGTCTGCCTGCAGGCCAGAAGAGGACACCAGACATCATTGCAGATGGTTGTGAGCCACCATGTGGTTGCTGGGAATTGAACTCAGGACCTTTGGAAGAGCAGGCAATGCTCTTAACCTCTGAGCCATCTCTTCAGCCCCTTGATCCTAATTTTTAACATATGTAATAAATTCTAATAAAGCAAGCCTTCCAGATCTGGCCCATATACTATCAGTTTGTTTTAGATAAACATCTATGAATGCTTTTGATTTGCCCATCTGTCAAACAATGATCATGGCCCCTCAGAGTTGTCCTCAGCTTCTGAGAAGACGGCGTGAATTGAGTGCTTTTTTCTACAGGGCTTTAGAAGTGTCTGGTGTGAGCATTTGGACTTGAGATCATGGTGTTTTGGTTTTAAAAAATTTGAACATTAGCTGGGAAGTGGTGGCATATGTCTTTAACCCCAGCACTTGGGAAGCAGAGGCAGGTATATCCCTGTGAGTTCAAGGCCACCCTGATCTACAAAGCAAGTTTCACGACAATCAGGGTTGGTTGTTACACAGAGAAACCCTGTCTCAAAAAACAATATTTTGGAACTTTATCCTAACACTGTATGGCAGTAGAATGATCAGGTATATTTAAGTCATCCTGACTTTTTATTGACAATAATAGGGGACTTACAAAAGTTTTATTGTATGTTTTGGGGACAAGCTCATAAGGACAGTGACAAAGGAGTCAACAGCAAGAAGTCTGGAGACTGGGAAATGTATAGATTGCTACCAAGTCAGCAGACCCATGGAGGCTGGATCCCAAATCCACAGGCTGGATATGGTGGTTCATGTATGTAACCCCAGCACTTGAGAAGCTGGGGCAAGAGGATTCTGAGTTTAAAGCCAACCTCAACCACACAGAGTTTGTCACAAAAGCCCTTTTCAAAATGACTTTAAAGCAGTGGATCAGTGGAATGAACACTGAATCATCAAATCATCAATCAGACCTGTTTGCCTGTAACCTTTGTGTTGGGGGCCAGTGTCCTCAGTATCCTGCTGGGATAGCAGGCACAGCAAAGTGAAGTCCTTTATTGTGGGGAATTGTAATTGGAATGTATTTAGCACCCATAAGATCATAGGGAGTGGCACTGTTAGGGGTGTAGCCTTTCAGAGAAGTGTGGTCCTTATAGAAGAGGCTGGATGATACATGCCTTTAATCCAGATTTTAACTCTAGAGGGCACACCTTTAATCTGAGCCACGCCTTCTGTTGGAAGTGTGTCACTGTGGGGGACAGGCTTTGAAGTATTTTTCTCAAGCTTCTCTCCATGCAACAGTTGACTTCTTGTTGCTGTTGAGTTAAGATGTAGTGCACTCAGCCCCAGCACCACATCTGCCTGCACGCTGCCATGCTCCCTGTCATGATCATAATGGACTGACCCTCTGAACTCTAAACGAGTCCCCTTCAGTCCTCGATTACAAGTTTTCTTTATAAGAGTTGCTGTGTTCATGATGTCTCTTCACAGCAATAAAAACCTAAGACAGAAATTAATAGAAATTTCCAGAGTTAATATAAAAAATGCTCTACCTGCCTTTTCTGCATGCTAGGCATTGTGTAACTTCCAACCTAATGACAGAAAGCAACTGTAAGAACCTGTAAGGGTATCTGACCCCTAAGGAAGGCCACAGCCACAACCCTCCCACACTCAGAACTCCCCCAAACAATTTAGAACCCCATTTGCGATTTTTCTCTTTGTTTTTTGTCGAGGCCCATGTGGGTCCAACATATAAGATTATCTTTCCCTAACTAGACTGGAACGGAGTCGCGAGGAATAATCAGACACAACTTACATGGTTATCCTTGAAGGGCAAGATCTCTCCGTTTATTCTCCAAACAGTTTATATATCATCACATAAGCTGAAAAGGAAAACACATTAGGTTGTCTCCTAGGTAACCAGGTGAATGGCCTTTTGTCACGTTCGCATCTACCTGTTTGCGAGTACTCTAGCCGTCACTAGGCCTGAATCAGCATCTCTATAAGACATCCTTCAAATTACAAAAGAAAGGAAGGAGCACCAAACATCCTGATCAGCTTCAGCCAACACCTCTCCTCAGGTGATCTACATTTATAACAAAAGTGGAAGGAGCACTATTGTTAGGCAGAGCCAGCTTGTCTGCAGAGTTACGTCACCACCTCAAACCTCAAACCAGGCTTATGGCTCTTGTGCCATACGGAAATATGGGCCTGTTTTGTTTTGTTTTTCCGAGGCAGGGTTTCTCTGTAGCTTTGGCGCCTGTCCTGGAACTAGCTCTTGTAGACCAGGCTGGCCTCAAATTCACAGAGATTCGCCTGCCTCTGCCTCCCAAGTGCTGGGATTAAAGTCGTGTGCCACCACCAACCAGGCTGGCCTCAAACTCAAAGAGATCCACCTGCCTCTGCCTCCTGAGTGCTGAGATTAAAGGTGTGCACCACCACAATTTGGCTGAGAGTTATTTTTTATTATATAAGCAAAGTCATTGCTTATTGTCATAGACAATCTTTTGTCACACCCTTTGAGGTGTATGGCAAAAGATTGTTTAATCTGGAGCTAAATATGAGTGACCATGAACACAGGTGTAGGCCATCCCAAATCCCAGCACTCGGGAGGCAGAGGCAAGCAGGTCTGTGTGAGTTCGAAACCAGCCTGGTCTACATAATAAATTCCAGTGAATTCCAGGCCAGCCAGGATGAGAGAGAGAGAGAGAGAGAGAGAGAAAGAGGGAGAGAGGAAGGGAGGGAGGGAGGGAAGGAGGGAGACAGAAACAGAGACAGACAGAGACAGAGAGACAGAGATTTAAGGGCTGGGCTGGAGAAATGGCTCAGAGGTTAAGAATAAGAACACTGGCTATTCTTCCAAAAACAAAAAAAGCAAAGCTTAGCTCAGCTCATGGAGTATTTGCATAACATAAATCAAGTTTGACTCCTAACAACAAACAAACCCAGCACTTGGAGGCAGATGCAGGGGGATCTCTGTGAGTTTAAGAACAGCCTGGTCTATGTAGAGAGTCCCAGAACAGCCAGGGCTACATAGAGAGACCGTGTCTCAACCCCTCACAAAACAAAACAGGTGTAGTGGAGACAGGAGGATCAAAGGTCATTCTTAGCTCCATGTGGAGTTCAAGGCCAGCTTGGGCTGCATGAGAACACTAATGTTAATAATGATAACAATAGAGAATATATATAAACATGGTCCATGTTGAGTCTTGTGTTCAGCATATATGTATACACAAATATTCCAAAATCCAAAACCTAAAACACTTAGTTACAAGTGGATAAAGTTCAGTCTGTGGACTGGAAATGGAATGGACGCTAGGAAGAGAAAAGGACAGATCTCGGAAGGGCGAGGGCCCTAAAGATTAGAGAGAAATGGTAAACTTTGCAGGTATGCTTTATTGCATACATCAAAATTCTATTACAGTTTTGCTGCAAGTGAGGACCTCCTGGGAGAACAATTCAATGAGAACCACCGAGGAGACGAACCTCTGGGCTTGTCTGTGAGCCAGTTCCTAGATAGGTATTGTAGAACTTGCTCCTCCCGGCAAAGCGGCCATCATCATCATCATCATATCAGCTGTATTTGCTCCGAGAGGGACTACTGACTGATGTCCCTTCCCTCGGAAAATGGAGCAGGTGGAGAAGGTCTTGAACCCTCACATGAGATTCCAGTCTCTCAACCCAGCAATTTGTATGCAATTCTGTCCTCATTGCTGGTGGTCTTGGGGTCTGGGGAAGTGCTAGAGCTTATAGACTGAGGGAGGTTAGTGGAGGAGGCAGTTGTAGGAAAGCCATCGTCCCTTTGGGGTAAAGACTTTCTGCTGTGGCAGCCTCAGACTTACCAAAGCACTTCAGAGAAATCCCTCACCCTTGCTCTGTAAGTTATGGCCAATAAACACCCTGATTCCCAGTGTGAGCATTGGTGAAATTATACTTTGGTTTGTTCTTCTAAGAGTTGATAGACTGAGGCGAGAATATTCATTCTAACTATGGGCAGCACCATCCCATGGGCTGGGGTCCTGGGCTGAATAACAAGAAAGTGGGTTTCACACGAGCATTCATCTCTCCGCCCCTGGCATGTGGGTGGCTCACACTCCTGCCCCCAGCCCTTTCCAGCCTTGATGGACTGTGAATCAGACTCAAACTGTGAACCAAAATAAATCCCTCTTAAGTTGATGGTGCCAGGTATTCTAGCCCAGCCATAAGAAGAGGAGCTATTGCAGGTCCCTCCCAGGCAAAGTGCCCTGTGCAAGCTGGACAACCACTCTTCTCACCTCTGGCTGGGCAGAGACATTATGTAGGACTAGGACAAGAACATGATTAGTCATTGTTAGACGAGGCTGGACAGAATGCTTTATTAAAAGTCACTGCAACTCTGCCCACGCTGTGCCGTTCCAAGGTACTGGCATGAATCCTGCTGCTCCTGCTTGTTCGAGGCTTTGCATTTGATTGTCGCAGGAGTCTGTGTAAGGGAATGCAGGACTGTAAGGAAACACTCTCCGACTTCAGGGGCGCCATTCCATACCCTTGTTAATTCTTGCTCAGTGTGTGCTGGTGGAGACAGACCTGACTTACTTTAGAGAGCTTTGGCAGGGATATTTCCAGCTTCCCTTGGTTAAATGGATTATTGGATATAATTTGACAGCTACTGGGTATCGCTAACTTGGCAGAAGAGGGAACTGTGTTGATAGAGGTATGTCTCCAAGAGGACTGGGGGTAGGAGCAGGAAAACCATCAGGATTTCTCTATGGTGCTGCTCTTTGCTCTTGCCCTTTTAAAATCTAGTTTTAAACCGGGCTGTGGTGGCGCACGCCTTTAATCCCAGCACTCGTGAGGCAGAGGCAGGCGGATCTCTGTGAGTTCGAGACCAGCCTGGTCTACAAGAGCTAGTTCCAGGACAGGCTCCAAAGCCACAGAGAAACCCTGTCTCGAAAAACCAAAAAAAAAAAAAATCTAGTTTTATTATTATTATTATTATTATTATTATTATTATTGGCTTTTTGAGACAGGGTTTCTCTGTAGCTTTGGAGCCTGTCCTGGAACCAGCTCTTATAGATCAGAGTGGCCTCGAATGCACAGAGATCTGCCTGCCTCTGCCTCCTGAGTGCTGGGATTAAAGGCGTGCACCACCGCCGGGCTAAATTAATTAATTACTTTATTGTTTTAAACAAAACACTGGTTCTCTGTTTAGCCCTGGCTGTTCTGAAACTCGCTCTGTAGACCAAGATGTCCTGGAACTCACAGAGATCTGCCTGCCTCTTCCTTCTGAGTGTTGGGACTAAAGGTGTGTGCCACTGTCCCCAGTGTGCCACCACAGCCAGTAGTCTCTGTTCATGTGTGCTGGCTTTCTTGGTTCCTGCAATCCTGTCCCAGAATATAGCCACCCCCAAATCTCCTTTCTAGTTTCAGAGAATAATTCCAGCTCAACTCAGAATTATTCATGTCTTAATTCATATTCTTATGAGAAAATACAGTTTGTGCAACCTGAATCCTGAATCTTATATCTCCCTTAAATCACATTAACTAGTTGAGGGACCGGGAGCCTGGGGTTGGGGAGTGTTTTGTAGGCTGTTTAGCACGAATGTGCCACCAAGGACTATTTCTGAGATTTTACTACTGCCTAAAAGAGCAGACCTGGACACAGATTCTTGCGGGTCTCCTGCTGTAGGGACACATTTCACAAACAGTCCTTCCAGGCAAGCACATGTCCTGAGCTGTTGGAGGCTAGTCTCCACTTAGCCCTGGACTTCTGCATGCCTGACCCATTTCCAATAGATGGCTGCTTTATTTTTAAAAGCAACCAACTGCCCAGGACCATGAAAGCTTTGTACCAGCTGTTAGAGGCAGAAGGATAGAAAGAAAAACAAAATAAAACAAAATCTCAAGAAACTAAAGAGGATTTAGGGAAAGAAAACTTAAAATGCCCAAATGTTAGGATTGTGCCAACCCCAAATGAGGTCTGTGTGGCTTCCTAAGGGGATGTTTAGAAAGCCAAGTGGAGTTATGGCAGGATTACCTCGGTGACTCGGGCTAAGCAATGTCTGGGTTCATTGTATCGTGCTGGGGAAAGGAAGGGGAAAATAGAAGAGGAAAAGACACGGGTTATAGAAGAAGGAAAGGCACAAGGGATGGGAGGGAGATTTCAGAACTTCACAGTAACGAATGTGAAAAACCAAGTGAATGGCTTTTTTTTTTCCCCCCCAAAATTGACTCAGTAAGAATTAATAACCTGTTGGGTGTTGTGCGGAGTGAGTTCCAGGACAGTCAGAGGTACTGAGGAAGACCCTATTTCAACTCCTTCACCTGCCTCCAGCCAAGAAAAGAAAATGTACATATGATTCAACAATTTCAATTCTGGGAGAAAACATGGAGGAATGTCCATGCATAGACTAGAAGCCATGTACAGAGATAGTTCCCACAACACTGCCCAGAAAACTTAAAAACAAATATTGCTTATTTATAGTGTGGGATGAGTTAGTATAATAGATCTCAAAACACAGTAATAGGGTAGAAAAGGCAACGGCGTTGGCATCCTTTGAGAACACAGAAAAGCACTCTGTATATTGCTCATGGATTCACATATGTAAAAGCTTGAGATGTTATTAGAAGGATACATATCAAATTTATATTAGTTATAAACTGGAGTGATATTTGTGAGGGGACACCTGGTGTAACAGATCTGGCTGTCCTGGAAGTTAATTTGTACACCAGGCTAGCCTCGAACTCATGGAGATCCAAATCTGCCTGCCTCTGCTTCCCAAGTGCTAGGATTAAAGGTGTGCGCCACCACACCTGACTGAGAGGACCTTCTGAGTGTAGTGTTTTTAACTTCTCATAGTCCAGTATATTTTTAAATATTTTAATCATTTTTGTTTTGAGACAGAGTATCCCTATGTAGTCCAGGCTGTCCTGAAACATGCTCTGTCACAGTGTAGACCAGGCTGGCCTTAAAGCTGTGAATATTCCTGCATTTGCCTCCTGAGTACTGGGGCCACGGATGTGCACCATTATGCTCAGCCCATATTTTAAGATATAGTGTTACACTCGGGAGGCAGAGGCGGGTGGATCTTTGTGAGTTCAAGGCCAGCCTGAACACTCAGTACAGAGTGAGTTCCAGGACAGACAAGACTATTACACAGAAAAACCCTCTTGAAAAACAAACAAAAAGTATATTAAATTATGTTAACTTAAATTTATTCATTTATTTATTTATTGTATGGGTATATGTATCAGAGGACAACTTGTGGGATTATTTTCTTCTTCTACCTTGTGGGTCCCAGGAATTGAACTCAGGTTCTCAGACTTAGCGACAAGCACCCCTACCCACTGAGGCATCTAAGAGACCTTACCTGTTTAACTTTTAATGAAAATTATATACATGAGAAAATAATTAGAAGCAAAACGCCATATTAACAGTAATTAGCCAGAATCAGATGGTACCAGTAGAATCAGAAGTTTAAACACATCTTTAGCGAGATAACAAGTTCAAAACCAGCCTGAGCCCAATGAGCCTTGACTCAAAACAACAAATACATGTGTATGTGTGTACAAATGTATATGCAAAAATGAGTTTAATTCTAGATGATGGAAATATGGGTCTTTTTCACTGTGCTTTTTTTCAATCTTTTAAAGTATCGGGGCTAGTGAGATATTTCAGTGGGTAAAGACACTTGCCTCTGCCAAGGCTGACAATCTAAACTGCCCCCACATGGTGGAAAGAGAGAATAGACTCCAGTAAATAGTCCTCTGACCTCTGCTCATAAACAAATAAATAAAATAAATATAAAAGTCTGTATGTATACATTAACACTCACAAATACGTAAGAAACAAAGTCTGATAAAAGCAAAAGAAAAATAAAAAGTCTGGTGAAAAAGCTAGCCAGCTGTGTATACGTTAGCATGTTAATAAATATTTATATACCAACCCATACACAATATGAGCGAAACTATTTTCCATGGAGATAAACATCCATAGAAACTGACAACAAAAGATCTGAAAGGATGTGTAATCAGGCGATAATGGTGGTTACGAGGAAACTGGGGCGAGCCAAAGGTTAAAGAATATTATTTTAAATATTACAAAGATTTTATTTTTTTTTTTATCTGCAAAGTCTTTATAGGAGTTGTGTACTAAAAATTTAAGTATGTAACTTTTCAGCTAGACCTGGGGTCATGGTTCGGCTCTCGGAGCTCGGGTGAGAGCCACTTCTAGGATCAGTCACCTAATTCGGGTGATGTGGGTAACGGAGAGACTTAACTGAACGCCTTAACCCTTTTGACTCTGAACGCAAATTAACTGCTTGTTGCTTTAAAACTTACTTGGAACAAGCTTGGATTTAAATAATTTTCTTTTAATAGTTGGCGTTTTAACAATATTGTTTAAGACGATCTCTGTTAGGGGTAGAGGAGATACAAATCCAACTCCAGAAAAATTCTAAGGACGCTATACATATGTAATAGCATTAAGTAGCTTCTTAGAAGGCCACGCTGACATCTGGGTAGCGTGGCCGAGCGGTCTAAGGCGCTGGATTAAGGCTCCAGTCTCTTCGGGGGCGTGGGTTCGAATCCCACCGCTGCCAGGATCAGTGTTCCTTTTTGCCTTCGCTCTCGGTTCTCTTTTGCAGCCGCAGCGGCGACCCCTGCAGTCGGTCTGCGCCCTCTGCACCACGAGCAGCGAAGGGGCGGGCCTGCGCGCGCCGGGGCGGGGCATTGTGGGTAAGAGGAAGCGCGAGGGCCGGCCCCGCTCCCCCCACGTGTCCGCCGGAGTTTCTCCAGGAGCAACATGGCCGCTGCCTTATAGAAGACCCGGCCGCCACCGTCTCCGCAGCCCACCGGTCCCCGGGCCGTTGCTGCCTCTTGCGCGCGGCCCTGGCGGAGAGGTGAGTGCCGACTCTGCAGCCCCTGGATTCCGGCCACGGCTGTCGCCCTCTCGCGGGGATCTGGGCGGCTCTGCCGAGTAGGCCGGAGAGGCCCGCGCCGCTGCGTGCCTAGGGGCCGCGGCTTCCCGGGACCCGGGAGGGGCGTACGGGCTGCCGCCCGTCTTTCCCAGCCTCCCTTGGGCTCGGGTCGCTCCGCACGGCTGGTTGTCGGGGAGGCGACGGCCGTGGGGCCCACGCTGACTCAGGCCTCGGCCGCGCTGCCCCGCCCGGGCCTGACTCCGGAGCCGCACCTGCGAGGGCACTGGTGCCCGGTGGCGTGGCGGCTCTCGGAGGTGCGGGAAGGGCGCCTGAGCACCGGCGACGCCGGGGCCGCCCGCATGGCGGGCCCTAACTGTGCCTTAGCCGAACCCCGGTTCAATTCCTTCCTGGTCCTGCTGGGCCGGGGGTACCTCATTCATTGATGTGTGTGCTTGACCAGGGTCGGCGTCTCCTGCGTGAACCCCGGGACCCTACAGTCACGGGGGTGGCGGTACATAGACCGGGTGGTCCTGGAATTCTACCTTTAGGGTTGCTGGGTTTTGGAGCGAAAAGATAAGATCTTCCCCTTATCTGTGAAGTGGGGATAATAGGATTCCTGTTTCAAGGTTTAAAGAGGGTAAGGTGGGTGACATTCGTGCCTCTGTCATTTGTGGCTGTCTTCGTCCCATCTTATGTTGGAAGAAAACATGTTGCCACGTAGCAACAGCCCTTCCTATAGGTTCCACTTACCCCCTTTGAAGTCGGTGCTTTTTTTTTTTATTGTCGGTTTAGGGATGAAAATAGGAAAGGACCCAAGGTTATGCAATTCATGCTTTTAGTCAGCTGGTACATTGTAGAGGTGGGATTTGAACCTGTAAGGTTTCGCACGGGAGTCCAACCTCTTACCCACTATACCATACTGCCTTTTATCAAAGATGTGTGCAGCATAGTGGTTAAGAATAAAAATGAAGGCTCTTAGACATCAACTAGACAGATTTCTTGATTATACGCTTCCCTGGGGCTGTGCCCTTGGGCAAATCATTTCTAAGTTGGGTGCTAAAGTTTGACTTGCACAGCTGAGGAGGTTAAATACTTTTTGGTACTATATTGGTGCCAGATGGCATTAGGGGTTAGAAGAGCCGTGAAGTTTTAATTTTAAAAGCAATGCTCCTAGAACATCGATGAAGTATAATTACCATGTCCACTTTATGGTTGAGGCATCGAGAAGCCGTCCTGGAGTTTAAAGTCTAGTGCAGAGGACCGCCAACACCTGAGCCACAGATGGAGAAGGTCCAGGTTAGGAGCATTTGGGAAAAAAAGGACTTGTGCTAATGATGGAAGGTGTTGGAAGCAGCTGCTCATGTTGGGTTTTCGGGGAAGCTGTCTAGTCCTGGAGGAAGTGGAGGTGGTTACGTCTAAGGAAAATGAGCATCCCGGGAATGACCTGGGGTTCTTGTGCAGAGATCCTCAAGGTGATAGGGGCTTGGCCTGTTGAAGGATCAGTTGTAGATCCCTAGGCCCCGTGGAGTTGGTTGTGTAGAGGCAGGAGCAAGATCATGTGAGGTCTTAAAGGCCCACGGAAGGGAGTTTGGATTTTGTTTTATGGGGCAGTTGAAGGGTTGGGCAGAGACAGCGTTGTGAGTAGTTGTTGTCTCTAGAGAATTGGAGATAGGAAAGAGTGACCCTGGGGAAGCTTTTTTTGTTTGTTTTGTGTCTCTTAGTTTTTTCAGATGAGGCCTTGCTGTGTAATAGCCCAGGATGGCCTCACACTTACCTTCTTCCCTCATCCTCCCTAGAGCTGGTATTACAGGCATGGGCCTTCACAGCTGCCTCAGGAGGCTTCTTGGATTGTTGACTATGAAGATCGCAGGTCAAGATTTATTAGTGAATGATGGATTGGCTTGGGAGGGGGAGTCTTGCCACCAGCATTTTTATTTTGCATGGGTTAGGGTGGAAAACATGACTGTGTGGCATGTAACAGTCATGTCACACAAAGAACTGCTTCAGTTGTGGCGTTTCATGTGTCTGCTGCACCGTTGATGGGAAAAGGTTATTGGGCATGGGCCTTTGAAAGCCACCGAATTGGATCCTGTTGGCTGGGAGGTAACCCAGTCAGGTGTGGTGTCCAGAGGGAGGAGCCTCTGTCATTCCCCAGAGAGGGCCTGATTCCCAGGACTGGGCAGAATCTCAACCATGAAAGAGTAACTAGGACTTGAGACTCTCTTAGGCCACAGCCTCCTTTTGCATGCGCTGTGTTTCCTTGATTCCCCCTGAAGTCCTCTTTCAGTTGGTCACCAAGTACAGCTGCCTGTACTTGATGGACACATACCTGTGACACTTGGCAGCCAGTGCAGATGCACAGTGGCAGCTGCTGAGAACTTAAATGGTTCAGTCCGACTGCCCTCCATGCCCCCATTATCTTGTGATGGCCCATATTCTACCAGCCTGTCTCTCTCTCCACCTCAGCTCTTTGCTCGGAACCCTTCCGGAGCCCCCTGTTCCACAGAATCCTTGCAGTGCACATGTTTAGGTGCCAAGAGGCTGAACTGTACCTTCTGAGTTCTGGAGGGCAGGGGTACAGCAAGGCACAAAGTAGTAGCTTTGTGTGTAGCTTACAGTCTAATGGCAGGAAGGACAGATACAGCATAAACTGTGATAATGTGCTGTGGAGGCCAGAGAAAGGAAAGGAGTTGGGGGGGGGCTTTTCAACTTTGAAAAGTAGGGAGAGAGTCCATTTTAGAAATGAGATGACATTTGAACAAAACCCTGAAAAGGGCACAGGACAAAACCTGAAGTTAGGTAGAACAGTCCCAGATGGATTGGGAAGAGACAGGAAGGTCAGAGGTGGTGGGGAATGGGGCCAAAGGTTAAAGGTTGGGTCTGTTTATGTTCACTGGAAGGCTGAAGACTCTGAAGAAGATGGGGCACACTGGGAAGTATCACTTAGCATGATGTCATCTGAGGTTTGAACAGTAATTGTGGGGCAGGAAGGACCCAGGAAATCAGCTTGGAGACTGAGCTGACCCAGAAGGTCAGGTTCTGGCTTCCTTTGAAAGCAGAACCAACAGGATTAGCGGTAAAAAGTAAGAAGAGAGATGTCAGATGCCAAGGATAGGGCATGTGTTGGTACCCGAACAGTCCAAGTGTGGGCTGTGTCTGCAACAAGCAGGTTTGCGTGGGACCTTGGCTGGTTCTGAACTCTGGGCTGAAGGAACTGCTATGTACCTTAAAATCTTTGTGATTTTTTGTTTAATTAAAAAAAAAACCAAAAAACAAACAAAAAAGTCTCACTCTATTGCCCTAGCTGGCCCAGAATTTGCTTTATAGGCCAGGCTGGCCTTGAACTCATTGAGATCTTCCTGCCTCTGCCTCCCAAATGCTGGCGTTAAAGGCACCACCATGCCCAGCTAAGTTTTTTTTTGAGACCGGGTATCCAGACTTGCCACCAACTCTGTGAAGCTGAGGTTGGCCTTGAACTAATGATTCTCCTGCCTCTACCTCCCAAGTGCTAGGATCACAGTCATTCATTGGCTCACCTAGAATCTTTTTAAATCTTGTCATTCAGATGTGAGATGGATTGGTGTGGGACAATGGTCTGTATTCTGTAACAATTATATTTTAAATAAACGCTGATTGGCCATTAGCCAGGCAGGACAACCAGGTAGGAAGTAGAGGCAGGGTGAGGAGAACAGGAGAATTCTGGGAAGAGGAAAGCTTATTCTGCAGTCCTGATCCAGTCACAGAGTAAGCAAGATGTGACTGCCTTGCCAAAAAAGGTACCAAGCCACATGGCTAGCATAGACAAGAATAATGGGCTAATTTAAGTTACAATAGTTAATAAGAAGCCTGAGCTAAAGGCCAATCAGTTTATAACTAATGTAGACCTCTGTGCGATTTCTTGGGACTAAATGGCTGGGGGACCAGGTGGGACAGAAACCTCAGTCAACAATGGATAAAGTTGGGGTGCTCTTACCCAGGAGCAGAGGAGTGGGAACAGCTGGAGTCTGTGGGTGCTCAGCTCTTAGCCAGCTCTTAGCCCTTGCGTGCAGAAGCAGGTGTTCCTCTCACCCCCCCCCCCATGTTGTCAGGCTCCTGTTCTTTCCATCCTTTAACCACACCCACACAACTGGGGGGGTCTCACCCTCCACTGAACTTCCCCACCATTCATAACTGTCACCCAAATCCCAAGGCCTGGGTGTGAAGTCCAGTCTTGTCTCGATGTGGTGTGACTAGGTAAGGCCCTATAACCTGTCTCTGAATTCAGTCTCTTTTTTTGTAAGATGGGGACAGTCATATCACTCAGAGCCTAGTGCCTTGTAAACCCAAGGGAAAAATACTCAAAGAGGGTCATTTTGTCACCAGAGCACAGAAAATGAGCTCATGGGATTAGGATGAGAGTCTGACAGTCTGAAGAGACCCCTGGGAAGTCTTTGGATCATATGACAGCTGTCTTTCATCTTATTGCAAGACCCTCAGGACCCCAGTGTTTCAGCTCTGGCTGTGGAATGCCAGCTTCCTCAGGCCTGGCCGGGAGTTCTTTTTGAGTGGGCAAGAAGTCTATATAACTGCTCACTAACTTGCCCCCAGCGGTACAGTTGACATGTGTTGGCTTGGGTCACTTGCTTGCACCCTTTGCCGGCTTTGCCTCTCCCCCACTGCTGCCTCCACCACAGACACAGAAAGCAGGTTATGTCTTCATCTTGGGCTCCCCTTCCTCTCACCTGTGGAGGAATAGGTGCCTCAGAAAGGTTGATTGAATGGCTTGCTGATTGCCCAGGTCTTTTGCTGTCTTTGCAGATCGAGTTGAGGACTGTGTGACAGGCTCTCCCTAGTATGGCCAATGAAGAAGATGACCCAGTCATACAGGAGGTAACTGCCGCTGTCAACACTCTATTGGACCACAAGCCACGGGTCTTTCTACAAGACCAAGACCCTTCTACATGTCTATAGGCTAGTCTAGGGCCTGTTGATGATCCAGGGACCCTAGACCTTGCCTCTGTTGTCCCCCAGATACCTGTGCGGCTGACTTTCTCCTTCAGGGCTGTGACCCAGCAGCCCCTGATTTTGAAACCTTACCCAATGTGCCTAGATTTCAGCTTATTTGCTCTCTGTCTGTCCCACTCTCTGCAAAGCCAACTGCAGGGCTTGACACTGAACAGATGCGAGTGACTGAAAGGAGATTGGTGGCTCCCACGTGTGGGCTTACTAGACTGTGTCGTTCAGCAGTTCTTCACTCCGCTCACTGTATGGGGCAATGGCATAGTAGCAACCAGGCTGTGTCCTTGTCTCTAGGCAGCCTCTGGCCTATGGAGGAGATGGGCTAGGAGCCTCAGAATATAAACTGTGAGCAGAAAGGTTTCCAGACACCTCACAGAAAGACAAAATTGTTCATTATTATAATTACTCCTCAGGATCCTTCCAGTCCAGGCCCTAGAGTTTTTGGAAAGCAAATGGTGAAACCTGACTGTTTTGGCCCCTGGCCTTCTTAGGTGTATTTGGAACCCATCCTGAGTCTGAAGGGCATGGGCCACGAGACCGTCCCTAGACAGGCAGAGTAGTTTCTGTTTTGTGGGATACTGAGCTTTTAGGTTTGAGTTATTTAAATATACTTAAGCTATAGCTGCACCAGAAATACTAAGTTACCATAGAGGGGTTGGAGACAGCACAGAGGAGCCCCCCTCTGCAGCCAGGCAGCCCCAGCCAGCTTCTGCTCAAGTGGTGAGTCCCCTGAGTTCCTAAGGCTGAGTTTGTTGTCAGCCGTATATCTGAAGGACATTCCAGGTAGAAGAAAGCACACGTGCAAAGGCCCATGGGCAGGAGGGAGCGCAGTTTGTGTGCAGAGCAGTCAGCATCGGGAGGGAAAAAGGAGACAGGTAGGTCACACAGAACCTTGCAGATCTTCTTAAAATAGGGTGACATGTAGGTGCCAGAGTGGCAAGGTGGAAGAAAGCAGAGAGAAGAAACATAAGTAGGTAGAGGGAATCCCCCCTCCCCGCTCTCCCAGAAAGCACTTTCCCTGGCTTTGGGAGCCATCCCAATCTCAGTGCCCAGGCATGTGTGCTCTTTCCAGGTTAGAGTGACTTTAGGGGCCAAGCGGGTTCCCTGTCTTGGTTCCCTGGTATCTGTTGAAAGGGAGTGCTAGATGTGCCTGACTTGGAGGCCTGCCATGCTTACCTCTGTTCTTAGTATAATCTGAGCTTTTCTTCTTCCCTAAACTGCCTCTGACCTACTGATCCTATCTGAGTGCCTGGGCCTGGTTTAAGTATCTTGTGTCCTGGTTAAGTCTTCTCCCCTTGTTCCTAGATCGACGTATACTTGGCCAAAAGTCTGGCAGAGAAGCTGTATCTGTTTCAGGTAATGACGGGACTTGCAGGTAAAGGGGAAAGCCAATGTTGAGGGAGTGGTGGAGCTGGGTAGGAGGCAGGCAGAGCTTACCTACTAAGATGAACAAGCAGGACAACATATGGGATGCAGAGTGAGTAGCTGGGGTGCCGAACCAGACCAGCCAGTTCCAGCTCCATCAAACTCAGCTTCCAGTCCCTGAGTACTTCATGTCTGTGCCTCAGTTTTCTCATAGCCACACTGCCTGCCTCATAGAGATTCCGTGAAGGTTGAATGATCCACATTGAAAGGCCTAGATCACTGCCTAGGGAAGAGTTAGTGCTGACAGGGGCCACTGCTGCTGGGTGGAACTCAAGGATGCTTCCAGAACATCCTTGTGGCCATGTGCAAGCCTGGGCCTGTTCTTGTGCGCCCCAGATCTTTAGCCTTTCACTGCCCTCCTTGCTATGACTAGCATGGATTGAGCACTTCCTGTGTTCCAGCACTGCTCTCCTAAGTTAGCAGTCCTGTAACAATACTGCACTGTACTGTACTGTACTACTACATCAGCTTTACTGAAGTCCAGTTCATACACCATACTTTTAAGTGAACCCTGCTCAAGACTTTAACCTATTTGGGGGCTGTACAGCCAGTGCTACAATCTATTTTAGTATGTTTTTGTCCCTCTGAAAGAAATCTTATGTTTAGTCACTCAGCATTGACTCTATTCTCATTTTGAGCCCTAGGCAACGATTACTTTTGTTTCTATGGATTTCCCTATTTGGGATCTCTCATGTAGATGAAATAGCATGTGTGGGCTTTAGTACTGGTCTTTTTTATGTAGATCCCATTCGTGTTTTAGCCTGGATCAGTGTTTTCATTTTTATGACTAAAGACTATCTCTGGGGCTGGAGAGAGCTCAAGTCAGTAAAGTGATTTGCTGTGTAGGTTGAAGACCTAAGTTTGGTCCCCAGAACCCACCTCAAAAGCTGAATGTGATGATGTATGCTTGTATGTGGTTGTGTGCGGTTGTAATCCCAGTACTGGGGAGGCAGAGACAAGTGGATAACCTGGGATTCAATGTCTTAGTTTGAGGTTTTATTGCTGTGAAGAAACACCATGACCACAGCAACTTTTATAAAGGAAAAACATTTAATTGGGGTGGTGGCTTATAGTTCAGAGGTTTAGTCCATTATCATCATAGTGGGGAGCTTGGTGGCGTGCTGGCAGACGTGGTACCAGAGTTGATAGTGCTGTATCTTATAGGCAACAGGAAGTCAACCGAAAGCCAAACTAAGGGAGGCTTGTGCAAAAGAGATCTCAAAGCCAGCCCCCCGCTATGACACAGTTCCACCAGTGATACCACACCTCCTAATAGTGCCTCTCCCTTTTAGAGGCCATTTTCTTTGAAACCACCACAGTGAGCTCCAGGCCAGTGAGAGACCCTGTTTCAAAAAACGAAGTGGATGGCTCCTGAGGATGACATTGAGGTTGTTCTCTGGCTGCCACAGACACATACAGCCGTACATACAAAAGTATCCATTGTGGATACATACACTTTGTTCACCCATTCATCAGTTGATGGCATTTGCGTTGTCTACACTTTGGCTATTGTACTGGAGAATGCTCTTTAAACGTCTGTGTTTGTGTTTGTATGAACCTGTGTTTTCACCTCTTGGGTGTACATCTAGGAATAGATTGGCTGGATCATTTAACTTTTTGAGGACAACTGGACTGTTTTATACCACTCTACATTCTCAATAGAAGGTAGTTATTAGAAGCACTTTAATTTTGTGTTGCACATGAGAGAGTGAGTTGGAGACTTCTGAGCTCTCCAGGGCCTGGGGTTAGTGGAGGGGCAGCAGCCGTGTTCCACGCTTTTGCAGAGAAGAGGCTGTCCACAGGGTTACCCGTATCCTTGACTGACTGCAGAGTCTCTCCTTGTGTGCCCACTGTGTGTTAGACTCTGCTGGTGCCTATTCTGTCTGCTTTGTTCATTCACAGTGTTGGCAGCTTTGGAAGTGGCAGAGTCAGTACTATTGCCCAGATCTGTAGCTCACTACCAGCCCTCTCAGCCTGGAGTAGGGCAAGTTCAGAGCTCTGGGTCTTAGCACAGGCATCTTGGTGCTTTGTGAGCTATTGCAGGAGGACAGTCTCACTAGTGGAGCAGTTGTGTTCCAGGCTGTTCCTCCCACCAAAGCTTACCTGTGCTTCACTGCTACTACGGAGTTTTTAGAAAGTGACGACTTTCTCCCTTGGCTAATTGTAGCTGACCTGAAGCGGTTCCAAAAGTTGAGCTTCAATCCAAGCTGCTGCACCCTGCAAGTACACTGTAGAGGCTGTTGGATACTAGGCATTTATGGCTTGAGCTGAGGATTTGGGGGACCAATTTGGGGTTCATTCATCAGCAGTTTTCATGGAAGACAAGAGAAAAAGCATTTCTGTAGAAACTCTGAGGAAAGGTACTGTGTGTTCAGAGCCAGGACTAGGCTTTCAGAAGAGGCCTAGAGTTAAAAGTAGCATATCCAGGAGGGACCTACCTCTCCGGCCCCTCTCCAGAGGATATGTGTGGAAAGGACAGACACATTGCTAATGAGAAAGAATGGAGTCACACATTTCTGTATCCAATGTCCAGATCAGCCTTTAGCATTCTTAGACCAGCCCTGTTTTCCCTCTTGGCCTCCTCTTGTCTCATTTCTCACCCCAGTGACCTTCAGAGTGTCAGTGTGTCCTTGGGCCCCCACTGCTCTAAATTCCCGTAGCCCTGCTTTAGAGCTTCAGGGTGCTAAGGGACTCCTCGAAAGACAAGACATCCTAAAGTGGTCCAACAGCATGAGGCTCGAGAGGACCCAGGGTGAATCAGACTACAGAAGAAAGCTGTAGGGTACCTCTTGGTAGAGTAGATTGGGGCCTGGGTACTCTGCTCTCTGGTGGGGTGGGAACAGTATGAATGGGGAGTCGAAAGATGCCTTGATGCCTGCTCCAGCTTGTGTTGGGCACCGTGGACTGATGGATGCCTTTCTGTCTCTAGTACCCTGTGCGTCCAGCTTCGATGACCTATGATGACATTCCACATCTCTCAGCCAAGATCAAGCCCAAGCAGCAGAAGGTGGGGTTATCCAAGATGGAAGTGGGGTACAGAGGGTAAATTAGGGTTGAGGGAAGCAAGAAGACAGAGACTTTTGGGAGCAGAAGCTCAGAGAAGGAGCAATGCAGGGATTAGGATAACAGCAGTATGTAGGTCTTGAAAGCCAAGGAAAGAAAGCATTTCTAGGTTCAGGGTTGCTTGAAAGGTAGGCTGGGGGAAGCCTGGGTACTGAGGTGTGGGCAGGGGTAAACTTAAAGCAGGGTTAGATAGAGGAAGATCCAGTACCTATACAGGATGGGGTGGGGGAACAAGGAGAAACCAAGACAAATTTCCCATCTGTCTCGATCTCTGTGATCACAGGGAGATGCTGAAGTTGGAGATGACATTTTAGTTTCAAGATTTCTCATTTTGATTTTGGGGTGTGGAGGAGTAGGGGACAAATATGACTGTATCTGTACTCCTAAAACACGTGACTTTTCTGTTGGAAATTTCATTGGTGACCACAGTGTGGCTTTAAACCCAGGGTCCCAGAGGGAGGGACACTGATCAGTCTTGCTGCTAGGTAGGGACCTGGCTGGGAGTGTGCCGTGGCACCTTCCGAGTTGGGTGGTACTTTGTGCCTCCAGGTAGAGCTTGAGATGGCCATCGACACTCTGAATCCCAACTACTGCCGCAGCAAAGGGGAACAGATTGCATTGAACGTGGACGGTGCCTGTGCTGATGAGACTAGCACGTATTCCTCGTGAGTCCCTGCCCCTAAGTTTCCACTGCAGGTAAAGGTTAAGAGGAGTCTCCAGAGGCCTCAGGGGCACTGCCCTCTCTGTTCTTTTACTGGGATCCCCATCATGTCAGGTCTCTACCTTAAACCAAGAGTATGTAGACCTTCCCTCCCAAGTTGGCTTCTCATGCCAGGAACTTCTGGGCTGCAGGGGATACAGGCCTCTGGAGCCCCTGTCCATTATTCATCTGCTGCACAGACAAAGCTATGAATGTTTTCATCCCTTAACCCCAGCTAGTGTACTTTGAGGATGTTGGGATGGGATGGGGTTGGCTAGCTTCTCTGGAGTGTCCTAGCCCTTCACACTAGCTCTCCTCGTGCTCCTAGGAAGCTGATGGACAAGCAGACCTTCTGCTCCTCCCAGACCACCAGCAACACGGCCCGTTATGCAGCTGCACTCTACAGGCAAGGTACCTGGGTCTGACTATACCCTGGGGAGAGCACAAGGTGGGCTGAGCCTGGGAATCTCACCCAGCCTAGGTCTCCTCAGCTTTATGTGTGGTTTTGGCCTCTACCGAACACCAAACCACGCAGGATCAAGGCAGTGTGGAAATGACAAAGTGTGGAGACAGAGCACCACAACGGGGACTTTGTTGGGCACTCCCAACTTGATAGAGTTGGACCTTCAAGTCAGTTTGCTCCTAGGAGCACATATACAACGTAGCATAGTACTGGGGACAGGTGGCAGAATTTTGTCCTTTTAAGTACAGGATACTCAGAGTCCAGCAAATCCTATTCATAGGCAGCACTTACTGTGGACAGATGAGAATATGTCCACATAAAATTTTGGACACAGATGTCCATAGGGCCTTTATTTATGAGAGCTAAAGAATGTCAACAATCCATAGCCCATTAAGTGATGTTGCATAAACAAAATGTGACATATCCTTGCAACAACCTTACCTGGTTGTGTGGAGGAGTGATCCCTGATGTGTGTGCGCTTCTGCAAGGATGACCCTTATAAAATGGAAGAAACCAGGCTCAAAAGACTACAAAATGGCCAGGCATGGTGCACACTTTTAATCTCAGCACACCTTTAATCCCAGTGCTTGGGAGCAGATGAAGGTGGATCTCTGAGTTGTGGGTTAGCTTGGTCTACATAGTAAGTTCCAGGGTAATCGGGGCTATGTAGAGAGACCTTGACTCGAAAAATAAATAAAAAGACTGCATGCCTCCATGTTTTAGTTGTCTCTCTGTTGCTGTGATAAACGCCCCGGCAAAAGCAACTGAGAGGAGAAAAGGTTTATTTGGTTCCAGACCATCATTGTGGGGGGTCGCAGCAGCCGGAAGTAATCACTTCACATCCACAGTCAGGATGAGAACAGTGAATGAGTGCACACGTGCCAGTGCTCAGCTTGCTTTTGCCAGTCCAGGGCCTTGGCTTGCGGTGGGTGGGTCTTCCCAGAGTCAAGACAACCCCGCAGACGCTCCCACTGACAACTTAATCTAGACAGCCCTTCACTGAGACTTTTTCTAGGTGTTTCCAGACTGTGTCAGGTTGACAGAACTAACCATTGTACCACATGATCCCATTTTATGAGCTTCCGAATAAGTACATCTGTAGAGGCATAGAGCTGACTGGAGGTCCCCAGAGGCAGAGGGAGGGCAAAGTGTGGGGAGTGGTAGTTTGTTTTGGGATGATGAAAATGTGCTCAAGTTGAGGATGTGAGTTCAAGGCCCGTCTGATGTAGAGTGAGGTCAGGACAGCCATGGCTTTTACACAGAGAGACCCTGTATCAATAAAACAACAAAAAAAGTCTTTTCCTTAGCTGGGTGGTGGTGGCACACACCTTTAGGGGGGCAGAGGCAAGCAGATCTCTTGAGTTTGAGAACAGCCTGGTCTACCTAGTAAGTTCTAGGATAGTAAGAGCTACAAAGAGGAACCCTGTTTTGAAAAACTAAACAGGCAAAAAACAAGTAATGGCCCATAGCTACTGTGTCATGTTCTTAAGGCTGTATCTCTTTGAAGCTACATTTCTTTTTCTTTATTTGTTTTTTTTCTTTCTTGTTTGTTTGTTTGGTTTTTTGTTTTTTGTTTTTTTGTTTTGTTTTGTTTTTAATGACAGATTCCTCTGTCCTGTAACTAGCTCTTGTAGACCAGGCTGGCATTGAACTCACAGATCTGCCTGCCTCTGCCTCCTGAGTGCTGGGATTAAAGGTGTGCGCTGCCACCACCTGGCTCAAAGCTACAATTCTTTGACACTTTTTTTTAGATTTATACGTGTGAATGTTTTGTCTGTATGTGTTTATGTGTATTGTGTATATGCCTGGTGCCTGAGGTCAGAAGAGGGCATTGAATCCCCTGCAGCTAGAGTTACAGGTGGTTGTCTGCGACCATGTGGATGCTGGGGATCAGACTGGGGTCCTCTTCAATAGCAGCAATGCTCTTAACCACTGAGCTTGCTCTCCAGCCCTAGAGCTATAATTCTGAGAGCCAGAGGCAGGTCACAGTTAGAGACCAGATTGTCCTCTGATGAACTACAGTAGGGCTTCTGGCAGCAGCAGTGTGGCAGAAGGGAAGAGGGTGAGCTGTCCATTGTGGCTGGAGGGAACAGTAGCTGTGAGGAGAGGAGCCCTGACAGGTGCTGGGGAAGTGTGGGAGGTGAGTCTGAAGTATCTGCGCAGAGTTAGGCCCCTGCTCTGGGGTGTGCTTGCAGTGCCTGGCAGGATCAGATAAGAGTTAGAAATAACGCCTGGCCTGATATTCCTGAAGCGTCTAGATTGGGACTCGGGTAGAATTGGTGGTTTGTCGGTGGATGTAGGCCTTCAGGGGATTTGGGGATTCCTTTGAGTAAGCTGGCTATGGCAGCTTCAGCTCATAGGGGCAGGTTCAAGCCCTTCTTCCTTTGCCAGGTGAACTCCACCTGACACCTTTACATGGCATCCTACAGCTTCGACCCAGCTTCTCCTACCTGGACAAGGCAGATGCCAAGCACCGAGAGAGGGAGGCAGCCAATGAGGGTGAGCCTGCTGACTGACTGACTGGGTGTGGTCTAGGTGGGTCAGCCTGAGAAAATGGTCAGATTATGGCATGATTATGGGATGATTACTGGCATCCCAGGCTCCTGCTACCTACTTAATGCTCCTAACTTCACATTTGGGACAGTTGAAAAATGTCCTCACAGATTGCTAGGCATTGCCTGAGGGTTAAATTGGCCCAGTTAGTACCACTGTCCTTAAGTCACAGGCCCCACGTTGGCCTTCCCGAGGAGAGGGTGGTGTTGGGATGGAATGAGAAGTCCCAGCAGAGGCTGTACTGACAGCTTGCTTTGCAGCAGGGGATTCTTCGCAGGATGAGGCAGAAGAGGACGTTAAGCAGATCACGGTGAGCTCTGGCCCTGGGCAGGAGGGAGCAGCATGGATGGCAAAAGACAGCAAGGGCTGCAGGGTCTGAGCAGAAAGGGCTTTTCATATTTGAGAGTAACAGATGTAGAGTATGGTTGAGCCCCCTCGTCTGATGCCTGGAGGGAGTAACCTCCCCACCATCCAGCCTGACTCCTGTTGTAAGTGGGATAGCCTTGTTCTGTGTAACAGCTGGGATCCTGGGGTGTGGCAGGTGGTGCCTGGGAACAGGGAGGTGCAGCCCAGGAACCCCATGAAGCCACACAGGTTCACAAAGTCCCTTGTTAATTACCTATGTGATTCTGCCTTTTTGATGCGTACAGAAGAGTAGTTAGAGCCGGGCGGTGGTGGCGCACGCCTTTAATCCCAGCACTCAGGAGACAGAGGCAGGCGGATCTCTGAGTTCGAGACCAGCCTGGTCTACAAGAGCTAGTTCCAGGACAGGCTCTAGAAACTACAGGGAAACCCTGTCTCGAAAAACCAAAAAAAAAAAAAAAAAAAAAAGAAGAAGAAGAAGTAGTTAGCATGCTAGTCTTGATTTCGAAAGATTTAGAAGAATGTTATCTTTCCACTCATGATTATGAGGGTCTCCTAATTATGCATTATTTATGTATATGTAATTCACAATGATCAGGGAAAGAAAAATGCTCTAGTGTCACAACTGGCATGGAAATGGCTGTAGAGTCTGTACATCCTAGTGGACTGTCCTCTCCTCAAGTGATGTGGCAGAGTTTAAGTCTCAGAGGCTTGTCCTCTTCTCTGCAGCTTGTTGGGTAGCCTTTAAAACCTCTTGGGTAAACACTCGTCTGAAAGGGTATGCTTTGGTACCCTTGGGCCCAGGTGGAAGCCTTGGCCAGAGTTGGCCAAAGCAAGAAAACACCACTTTCAGCTTGCATTGGCAGCTCACAGACTGAAGACTGAATTTCAGAAGTGGGGAGGGACGTGGAGTACAAGTGCTGTCACACGCACGCACACACACATGCATGCAAGCTGTTGATCTGGCAAAAACTGTGGGGTCACAGACTTGAGGGTGTGACCTTTCCCCTCTTTACAGGTGCGGTTCTCACGGCCAGAGTCGGAGCAGGCCCGCCAGCGCCGCGTGCAGTCCTATGAGTTCCTGCAGAAGAAGCATGCAGAGGAACCCTGGGTCCACCTGCACTACTATGGCGTGAGGGTGAGCCAGGGCAGGACTTGGGAAGAGCCCTGAGGCCTGGAAGCCTCTTGGCTCACCTCTATCTTCACAGTGATACTGTAGAGAGCATGAAGGCCTTGTGAGCCGTTTGCGTCTGATGTGCCCACTCAGCTGGTGTCATAGAGTAGGAAGCAGAGCTCCACTGTTAGTGTGCAGTGGGGCTGGTGTTTGATTAGTTTTGCACACACCATGAATATTGATTGCAGATTAGACTTTTCGTCTGGGGTTGCACTGGAGAATCTGCTGTCGTGCTCTGCCTAGCCAGGGTGGTTTTCAGGGCTTTTCAACCTAGTACCTGAAGATACACCGAATAAAGGAAACAGTTGGACATTAACTCCCTGGTGCCTGGACTAGAGTTCCCTGGTGTTTGCGGGAAGGACCAACTGAAACCTTCCAGGAAGAGATTAGTTATGGGGAGCCTTAGATTCAGGGTCAGACTTACAGATACACTACAGCTTCTTCCCATGTGGCCTTGGGTTGAAAATTGTCTTTCCTTTCTGAGTCTGTTTTCTTGTCTATGAAACAAGAATAGTAAGAGCCCTATAGACTTAGTACTGTATAGATAAGCATTGGTACAGAGCCTAGCACATGGCAGGTGCTTGGTGAATGCTAGCTCACTTCTCGTCCTGGCTGGTGTTTCTGCACTATAGACAGCACTAGGGCTGGGGTCCTAAAGCCAGGGGGTACATGATTGAGACCACAATGCAGAGGCTTTGTGTGTGCTGTTCAAGACACTGCAAGTGAGCCTGTGGCTGGAGTGGGGGTCATCTGTCCTGCCTTTTCCCCACAGGATAGCCGCTCGGAGCATGAACGCCAGTACCTGCTGTGCCAGGGATCCAGTGGAGTAGAAAACACAGAGCTCGTCAAGTCACCCAGGTGGGACTGGCTGGTGCTGACTAAAGGCTCCAGGAAAGTGCCTGTTAGGACTTTGGACAGGGTGAAGGAGGGACACTGCCCCTGCCCCTGCCCCTGCCCCTGGAGAGGTCCCTGGAGGGTAGCATGGGATAGGTGACTCATGTTCTTGTAGGGCTGTTGTCTGGGAGCTGGGGACTATTGGGGATGGAGAGGGTGGGCCTCTGCTTACACCTCCCCAGTTTTCAACCTGGTTATGGTCTGAGCTCACATGCAGGGGTGAGGCAGAGCCCACAGAGCCTCTGATACCCCTCCACCCCTACCTCTTACAGCGAATACCTCATGATGCTCATGCCACCCAGCCCGGAGGAGGAGAAGTGAGTAAGAGCCACCCCCCACAGTACCTCCCACTATCTCTCACTGGCTTCCTCTAACTACTCACCCCTGCTTCCGATAGAGACAAGCCTGTGGCTCCCAGCAATGTCCTGTCCATGGCTCAGCTGCGCACGTTGCCCCTGGCTGATCAGATTAAGGTCCTGATGAAGAACGGTGAGTGCTGCTCTCTGTCTCCAGGACCAAAGGCAGCAGCCACTACTCCCCAGAGTCTGCCCAGCTTGGTAGCTCCATTCTTGTCTGGGCAGATCAGATATTGCACGGCTGTATCAGGTCACCCAGGTGGTGCTGCCCCTTCAGGTGGACTTTTACAGCCCTCTGCCGCAGGAGCCTGAGCAGGTTAGCCTGAACTTTGGTCTGTCTTTAAAAGACTAGTGGGGTTCTTGCACACTCACTGATGGGGCTGAGCACAGTCTTGTATGGGATGTGAAGTAGGACTTGCTCTTGATGCCTTACTGGGCTCCATACAGTAAGGACTAGTTCCTTTTTCTCTTAGGCAGAGGCAGAGAGCCTTCGAGTCCTAAGCTCTGGGCTTCTCTGAGAAGTCAGTGTAAAGCCTTAGGCCTGGATTGGGTGGGAGCTCTCTGCTGTGCCATACTTGCCTTGTTCCTGGACTTCTATAGGGGACTCTGCGCCTTCCCTAGGCTTCGCCCTAGGCTCCCTGATGCATCACAGGTGATCTAGGTTCAAATCCTGACTCTACCTTTCGTAACCAGGTGAAAGTGGGGAGTTTTCAACTCTTTTTGGACCTAGTAGTGACAGAATTTTCTCCGTGCTCCTTGGATATGTAGTTCAACATGTAGTTCCTCATGTTTGTTCAGTGAGAGACACAGGTCTGGTATAGTCCACTATCAGCTAAGACTACAGCAGGCGCTGTTGTTACTACTCCCTTTCCGAGGAGCTGGGAGCTTGATGCTGCACGAGTACTTGGTGGGGAAGATAAAAAGGTCAGGCCTCTTCCCTTGACCGGTGAGTTGTGTCCTTTGTCCACCTCAGTGAAAGTCATGCCTTTTGCCAATCTCATGAGCCTCCTGGGCCCCTCCGTGGACTCTGTGGCTGTTCTGCGTGGGATCCAGAAGGTGGCGATGTTAGTTCAAGGGAACTGGGTGGTGAAAAGGTAAGCTGCTTGAGTCTGTAAATTTAATTACATTATTGATGTTGTTCTGCCTAGTTGCATTTTATGTTTTCCAGGAGGACTCTGTTTCTCTTTTTTCATATTTATTTGGAGGTTGGTGTCTTGACTCTGCCGGTTCCCCCACGGTTTGGGCGTGCACCTATGACAGCTTGGCTGCGCATGGATTGTCTTTTATTCTTTTTGGAGACAGTTCAGAGTCTTAGAATATTTTAGTTATTTCCTCCCACGTGTATATTTTAATTCTGTCTATATTTTCAGACCCATAAGACTTTGTTCAGTGTTCTTAGACTTATTCACATGTCTGCCTTTTGTATCATGCTTTCATTCCTGTGTGCATCTGAGTTCCCATCTGGGATAACTTCAGTCTTTCTAATGAGTGTGTTTAATGCAGATCTGCAAGTAATAGTTTTTAAGTTGATTATTCTCCCTTCATACATTGGTATGATTCTCTGTGTATCTGTTATACATGCATGTATGTGTTCATGTGTGGGAATAGGATCAATGTTGATGTCAAGTGTCTTTCTTGATTGGTCTTCACTTATTGAGGCAGGATCTTCGCTGAACCTGGAGTTCCCCATCCTTGTTCATTTAACTAGCCACCTTGCCATGGGGGTCTCTTATCTGCCTCCCAAGTGCTGGGATTATACATGGCTGTCCTTAATTGTGTGTGTGTGTGTGTGTGTGTGTGTGTGTGTGTGTGTGTGTGTGTGTGTGTGTGTGTAGTTGTAGGTGAGAGTGCAGGTACCTGGGAGGCCAGAGACTGGGAAACAAACTCGGATCCTCCTCTACAACAGTGCATGCTTTGACTTTTCATTTACTTATTTTAGTTTTGGGTTTTTTGGACAGGGTTTCTCTGTAGATTTGGAGCCTGTCCTGGAACTCTGTATCAGATTGGCCTTGAACTCACAGAGATCAGCCTGCCTCTGCCTCCCTGTTTTGTGTGTGGGCTCTAAGGATCTGAGTTCTGGTGCGCTGCTGTGCAGCAGGGGCTTACTTCTATGACCGTCTCCCCGCATGACTTGGCTGTGTTCTAATGTTAGTTGTGATTGAAGAGTCGCCTGTCTGCCTGGTTCTTGTTTCTCGATTGTATTCTTTGTTTTCCTCTGGTTGCTCGGAAGCACTTCTCTTTGTTTTGGCTTTCCTCTATAGCATTAAGAAGTGTCTAAGTTTTCTTTGTACATTGCCTGTTGGGGTTCACAGGTCATGGCTTTGCGACTCAGTGTGTTCAGTAGCTTCTTCTGATTCTTCTGCCAGATTCCAGACTGTCAGTTCTGAGGGAGGAGAGATAGTCTGTTCTTTTATCCCATAAGTTCCTAGCCCTCAATGCAATGCCTGGAACGTGTCAAGCCAACTCTTAGAATAAGATGGTGTAGATACATTAGCAAAGCCCACCCTGTGAGCAGTGTGGTGTGAAGTGAAAATTATGAAATGTGAATAGCTCTAAAACTCAAAATATATTTTTTTTTTGCATTAACGTCATTACTTAATTGCCAACCTGATGGTAAGTATATTCCTCTTACTGCCACATGGTGGCGTCCTTCGCTGGATAATAGACCTTGCTGTTGGGTTATCCAGTTTTACTTTCAAAACAATCTTATTTTACATACTAATCTCAGTTCCCTCTTCCTCCTGTCCTCCCCCTCCTCACACCTTCTACCCACCCCACCCCCCAACCATTCCTCAGAGAGGGTGAGACCTCCCATGGGGAGTCAACAAAGTCTGTCATAACCAGTCCTTCCCCTCCTCCCCATCTAGGCCGAGTAAGGTATCCCTCCACAGGGATTGGGCTCCAAAGAGCCAGATCATATGCACTAGGGAGAAATACTGGTTCCACTGCTAGTGGCCCCACAAACTGTCCATGCCACACAACTGTCACCACATTCAGAGGGCCTAGTTTGGTCTTAAGCAGGTTCCCCAGCTGTCAGTTCAGGGTCAGTGAGCCCCCACTAGCTTGAGTCAGCTGTTTCTGTGGGTATCCCCATCGTGGTCTTGGCCCCCTGGCTCATGATGTCTCTCCTCCCTCTCTGACTGGACTCCAGCCCAGTTTTCTTTATGGAAGAGTTGATCACAGCACATTGCTTGTTCAATGTGAGCATGAGTACTGTGTGTATTTGGACTGTGAACACGCAGGAGCCAGGAGGGGCTGTCGAATCACATACACACCTGAAGACACTGACTAAGAGAGGCTGAGAGCTGGTTTTGAATGGGAACTCTGAATCAGCCTGGCTTCTGCCTGTTCTGTTGTGGCCTCGGGAGGCCTAGCTGTGGTATGGCCTGTCTTATCATCTTGGGCGTTTTAAAAGCCTTCTCTCAGGTATTGAGGCCTCTGGGGTTACAATTCTTCCAGCCAGGTCTGTCTTTGTGTCTGTGTGAGATTTAAAAAACTCACTGTGATTCAAACATGTCTTATTTGTGTGTTGTGTGCTGTGTGCTCTACCATTCAGTGTCTCTATCCTCAAAGCACAGGGGTCCATGGCATGTGCCTGACAAGGTTCAGTTCACAGTGGGACCTTTCTCTGTGTGGCAGCCAAGAACACTTTGCCAGGTCTATGCCCATGGAGCCTAACCTTAGAGCATGAGTTGCTCAGGCCTAGCAGATATGAAGGGAGGGACTCCAGCAGGGGAGCCGTAAAACTGGCCTGGGGCTGTTGTGGGAGGTAGGGTGGGAGTCATGTTGTAGGAACTGCATTGTATGCCGTGGTAGTACTTCAGTCTCTTAAAACCACAGACATCTAACCTGTGGAATACTGGTCTTCTCAAGAGACCTGGGCTCCGTGAGGTCCCAAGCTTATGTGTCTTTGAGTCCCTAACTCCTCCTTGGGGTTGGGTTAGTATGGGATAAGGTGATTTGGGAAGGGTTGCTCTTTTCCTCGCATCTTCCTGGGCCTGGGAGGAGGGCTGCAGACTCGAGCCTGCTGCCTGAGAAAGGTGACCTGGCCTGGCTCGACTGTGAGTGCTGGGCTCCCAGAGTTGGTGTGGTGGTGCTAGGACTACAGGCAGGGACTGACCAGCTGTCTCTGCTTGACTTGTCAGTGACATCCTGTATCCCAAGGATTCTTCCAGTCCTCACAGTGGCATGCCTGCCGAGGTGCTCTGCAGGGGCCGGGACTTTGTTGTAAGTATCTAGGCTCTGCCACAACTGGGGGTGGAGGGATGGAATCCAGAGCAGGTGTTGACTTTCGGCAGGGCAGTCTTGTGAGCAGGCCGCCAGGGGGTTCCACATAGTAATCATTCTCTGGGCATTCTGGGCTGATAACATCCTGCTGTCTTTCCAGAGGGCTCTGCTTATCCCATGGGTGGTGCTCATGTGGTTGAGTGATGTATTACAAAGCTCATGGTGGTTACAGACTTAAATCAGGATTTTCAGTTGTGAATGACTGACAGTCAGCCCTGCCCAGCACCTACTTTGGATGGGCCCAGTAGTTCCCTTTTACCATAGTCTGGCACTTATTACATATCTAGAGTTTGTGACTTCTGAGCCAGCTCATCCCTCCTTCCTCTCACCCTGTTTATATCCAGAGCTTAAGTCTCTCCCAACGTCTTAAGCTCATGTCTCTGGAGTCTGCACTGCCCCATAAACCTTGGAGTTTACACTTTAAATTGCTTAATGTTGCTGCTTAGATCTGTCCATGATGGCCCTTTGTGCTTGCGCACAGGTTTGTCATGAAAGGACCAGGCCTTAGATGGAAGACAGCTTTGCTTGCTTGTCTGATTAGTTAGTCTTAGCTTTAGCTTTTTGGGGAAGTTATGTTGAGGGGCCTCAGCAGTATGTTTGATCTGGGACATCAGAATGTTGCTCCCACCTGGCCGCATTCACTTGTGCCCAGGTGTTGACATCTGCTAGGTCTGTGTTGGATGTACCATTGTGTTGGTGTCTGCTAGATCTGTGTAAGACGTGTTGCTATAGATGACAACCAGTCTTCCTTTCCTCTTGGCTCTCAGTCATTCACACTCTCTTTTTTGAGTACTCCTGTGAAGTAGTTCAGGGCAATGAGAGAGTTGTAGGGAGCCGGAGCCTCTGGGAAGCCCTGCCAACTATCGGCAGCCACCACAGTGGAGTGTTGCCACCCATGGGGCAGCACCCTGTTGCTGAATCCTCATAGCACTCCTAGGAGGATGCAGTAGTAAACCAAAGGAGAAAGGCTCTGTCTGTTGAACACTTTGTTTTGGATGGAATGGGGTGGCCCAGCCATCCTGAAGGAGAAAACACGTCTGTAAAGGCTAAAAGTGGCTTAGGTAAAGAGACTACCCAGTGCACACACTAAGAAGAGTAGAGCAGGAGCCCCATTTTGGCCTGCCCAGGCTCTGTGCCCCCTTTTGTACCTTCGCCCAGGCCTCTTACAGGCCCGTTGCTGCCTCCTAGAACATGGCACTTTTCTTCCTCAGATGTGGAAGTTCACACAGAGCCGATGGGTGGTAAGGAAGGAGGTGGCAGCAGTGACCAAAGTAAGTGGTGTTCTTCATGACCCTTGCCCAGGGCTTGCTACAGGAGGGAGCTTGGGGTTGGTGATGCCTTACCCTCCTCCTCCCTTCAGCTCTGTGCAGAGGATGTGAAGGACTTTCTGGAGCACATGGCTGTAGTGAGGATCAACAAAGGCTGGGAATTCTTACTGCCCTACGACCTGGAGTTTATCAAGAAGCATCCAGATGTGGTCCAGCGGCAACACATGCTGTGGTCAGGCATTCAGGCCAAGTAAGGGCTTGTTGGGTGAAGGGTGTAGTAGGTGGCCCTGGACCTACCTCCTGGGGGCAGCACAGTTGGGCTGGATCTGGGCAGTGAGGAACACTTGGGGTGGGGCTATGTGCACTTCTGTACTGCTTTTCACCAAGATGGGTATCGTTAAATGACCCCAAGTCCTCCACAGGGCTTGATGGCAGCGACACCCGCTGCTTGTCAGAGCTACTCTGTTGAGGGGCTAGAGAGGAGAAAGGCACATAGTCTAGCAAGAAAGACAGGATGGTCGCTCTCCTCACACTGCCTCTTCTGGTCTCTGGCTAGGGGCATGTGTACAACCAGAGGGCTCAGAGGGGAGAAGACCTGGCTAAACCCTGTGTGCATGGTGTTTCAGTGACCCAGTATCCTGGCCTTAGGGGCTTGTTCTATGGCGAGGTAGGCAGTACAGCATATAGGTTAGAGTTTAAAGGGTTTTTTTCTTTTTTTTTCAGATTAGAAAAAGTCTATAATCTTGTAAGAGAAACTATGCCAAAGAAGCCGGATGGACAATCAGGTGTGTGACTTCAGCCTGGTCCCTGGCCCAAGAGGGGTCCTTTTCAGGAATCAAGCCCAGAGAAGGCTCATGTGGTTCTTACAGTTCACTTTTTCTGTGGTGTCCTTCCTTCCACCCCACCCACCCCCCAAGTTTGCCTAATGCTTGTGCAGCAGAACAGCATCAGAGCCCCCCACACCCACCCAGGGAGGGGCTGTGTCTTTCAGGGCAGCGTGGATTCTGAGACCTGATGGCTCAGCAGGTGGTGTGAGAGGAGATGCTAGCAGGTACTCAGCAGGGCTTGAGTTCTGTTGTGTCTAGTTTGATGACTTCCTCAGTATTAGGTAGCCGAGCTCCACTGCAGCCAGGAAGGGTGGAGGACCGCACTTGGTTTCCTGTTTCAGGAGCTGTCCTCGTCTCCTCTGCTTGGCCTCTGTTTTCATGCTTTCTGCCTGGGACCTATGCCGTTCTGAGCGATACTGCCTCTCCACACAGGGCCTGCTGGGCTGCTCTCTGGGGAACAGCGGGTCCAGACAGCCAAAACCAAGGCCCAGCAGAACCATGCTTTCCTGGAGCGCGAGCTGCAGCGACGGAAGGAACAGATGCGGGCAGCTACAGTCCTGCCCAATGTACAGATCAAGGAGGAACCCCTGAGCGAGGAGGAAGCAGATGGGGACGAGCTGGAGGCTGAGGAGGAGGAGCACATGGACACTGAACCCAGCAGCTGCCTCAGCACCAAGTTGGCCAATGGGCTGCCTGCTGGGCGGGCAGTGGGTGGGGACAACCTAAATGGGCACCCAATACCAGGCTGTGCCAGCAGCCCTGCGGCCCGGGAACTGAAGGCTTTCGTGGAAGCCACCTTTCAGAGACAGTTTGTGCTCACACTGAGCGAACTCAAGCGCCTCTTCAACCTGCACCTGGCAGGCCTGCCCCCGGGCCACACACTCTTCAGCGGCATCTCAGACCGCATGCTACAAGATACGGTGCTGGCCGCTGGCTGCAAGCAGATACTGGTGCCTGTAAGTAAAGCCTGCACCTGCCAGGACAAGCAGAGTCCCTCAGAGCCCATCAGGAGGGCAGCTGGGCAGTGTGCACATAACTTCTCAGAAATCAAGGAGCATGGGGAGACTGTGTGCCTTTGCAACTGCCCCACCTGACTTCATGTGGATAGGGAGTATGTTACAACGGATGGCTGTTGAGCCCTCGGGCTCCCTGCCATAATCTCAAGTGGATGTGTTGAGTTTTCTACCACAGGAGAGAAAGATACCTATATTTACCAAGGCCTCAGTAAACACAAGCCCTCTATTGGTTAGTATTTAATTCCTATGACATAAATGGTACAGCTGGAATTTGAACCTTAGTATAGGGGCTATCTGGTCTGCTTTCACAGAGGTCAGCTGAGCACTTCCCCACAGTTTGGAGATTGGTGACTTCCCTGGCTTTTGGGCCAGTTGACTCTATACTCTCTGGCCTCTGCACATTTCTGGCACTAGGCGTGATGGTAGAATGAGCCTTTTCTACCTCAGTTCTTTCCTGCCCGTGGAGTAGGCTCCACAGTGGGAGCAGACTGTTGCCCTTTTCTGGAAAGGAGTACCCGGCTGTGGCCTGAGAGGCGCTGTTAGGGCTCTTTCCTAGACTGCCCAGCCTGGGAAGCAAAAATGGGGAGTGGGGGTGCAGCTGTACTGGCTCTTTACCAGGGTCTATGCCATGTGCATTGCTAAGTTCGTGCACACCTGTGGCCTAGGATGATGCCAGGGCCCTTGCCTCTGTATGTAAGGAACAGGACAGGAAGCCCTGTGTTTTCTGCTGCCAGAGCCTACTTTCTGAGGACTGCTTTAGAAGGTGCTGGATTGGGTCCCTGGCCACTCAGCAAGTGGGGCCAGTTTTCTGCAAGCCTGCTTTTCTGTGTATGTACGGGTGGTAGTGAGATTGCCTAGACCGTCTGCATGGACAGAGCTGAGGGGTCTACTCTGGATGCCCATGCTCCTTTCTCATGGAAGTGCTGGCATCTAGAGGACACCCGAAGCCCTGTCTGGAGCATTTTGACGCAGGGACCATATTCATAGCATGTCCAAGACAAAAGGCCTTGGAGTCATCCTGCTGTCTGTGTTTTCATACAAAGGAGATGAGGCTTAGGGAGAACAGTCTTAAGTTACAGTTCAACTTGTGGTTTGCTGCTGTGAGCTGAGTAGCTGTAGGCTGTGAGTGAATGGCTCTGAACTTGCTTTTCCTTTTGGCAAATGGGCAGGGCAACACAGTGCTGCTCGGTTTCCCATGATCAGGTGAGATCACATCAAGTCCCATGTCAGATGTAGGATAGATCGACGCCCACGATGCTGGCCTCTTCCCTGACCTCCTTTCCAGCTATCGGGGTTGTATCATCTCTTCTGGCTGACCTCTGAAGCTAGCTAGTGGCTTGGAAAGCTTGGGAGTCTGGCAAAGTCTGGCTTGAGCCACACTTTATATGCTGTCCTTGTTTGAAACAGCTATACGGTTAGCTGTAAGGAGAACCTGGGGGCGGGGAGCTTTAGAACATAAGCCCCGGTGGACACCTCAGGGCAGCATTCCACTAATGCTATCCAAAACACCTTGTTTACAGGCGTCTTGGAGTCCTCTCTCCAGAGCTGCTGAGTGGTAGGAACTAGGCTTGGACCACACTTTCCTAGGGACTGGGCTACAGGCTAGCTGGGGTGAAGTGGGCAGGGCAGTGGGTTTACAAGACAGAAAATGACCAACTCATGCTTGGGCCAGTTTCCCCCACAGACTGCTGCTTCTCCGGACGAGCAGAAGGTGTTTGCCCTCTGGGAGTCTGGCGACATGAGCGACCAGGTGAGGTTCTTGTTCTGTTCGTGTCGTCTTTCTCAGGAGGGGAGTCCTGGAGGGGTGGGGCCGTTAGTAGCTGGGCACTGGAGTATACTTGGACACCTCAGGTTCCAGCTACTCCACACCCGCCAAGACAGTCAGGCTGTGCCAGGTTTGAACCTGAACTTGGGGGTTTACTGCATCAAACAGACTCACCATTGGGAAGATGACTGGTTTCCAGAGTATAGTGGCGTCACTATGCGGTTTCTGTCGAGTTTCCATGGGGATAGACATACTAGGCAGGCTTACAGACCATGTACAGAGTTGATTCTCAGTGTCCCTGACAGCAGGTATCAAAAGGCTTTCTTACTAGCTGTCTCAGCCCTGGATTTTGGGTTATTTTGTCCTCTGGCAGACAGGGTACCAGGTCTCCTGTGTTTGTGTAGTTGTGGTAGCTGAGATCCAGATGCTTTTTAAATCATGAACTTGCCTGGACTCCAAAGTTGTTTTTTTTTTTTTTTTTTTTTTTTTTTTTTTTTTTTTTTTTTTTTTTTTTTTTTTTTTTAGCAGAAGTGCCAGTTAGGTTGAGACAAGGAATAGACCCTACTGAAGTCTCCCTTTTCCCTGCAGAGGGGACAGGAAGGCTAAGAGCAAGAGTGGGCATGGAGCCTAGCTTCCACCAGGACTCCTGAGTGACCCTGTGCTCTTGGCTAGGAAAGGTAGCTTTAGGCTTTCCTACTTAGCTTCTTGATTACTGAGGAGAAAAAGGTAGTAAGTTCAATTTAAAATCAAAATAAAATTCAAGACCAAAAACCTTTGTGGGGAATTTGACTCCACTCCGCTGGACCCTCTTATCCTCCCTGGAGGTGATGGCTGTTGATCTGTCCAGTGCCCATCACTAAGGCACAGGTGTGCCCATGCTGGAGTCGGTTCCGTCCTCTCCTTCCCCCAACTCAGGTTCTCAGGTGCTGAGCCATCCCAGCTGCTCTCTTCCTCTTTGCACTAGTATGTTCTGAACACATCAGACCAGCAGTGACGCTTACGCTGAATGTGGTCCTCTAGAAGCCTGTGTCACTGCTTCTCCAGATGACTGGCTCTTCCCTGTGTCTAGAATCTTGTCATTTTAGCCTTTAGTAAGACAGAGTTGTCTCCATCTGTTCATATTTGGAAATGGTTTGTTTTTCCACCAGGGCAGATCATTTCCCCTGTAGGTGGAGGGTATCTTAACTATTTCAGAGCTAAAATTGTGAGGTCTTAAAGACATATTGCCTTCAGTGCAACTGGAGAGTTTTATATTATTCTGTACATAGTGGACTGACTATGCATTCTCAATTCTTCATTTTACTAGATAGTTGGGTTCTCAGAGAATCCTGTAGGATGACACATTTCTTTACCTTTTCCTATCCTTACAGAGATGTGAGATAGTAAATATCCTGGATACTCTTTTTCCAATTTTTGAGACAAGTGGTTTTAAAAAGCCGGCCTTTTAAAACTTTATATTTGGGGAAGATCTCATCTATCCTTCGTGCCATTTAATTTCTCTTTAAGAATATAATGCATTTTCTAGTTTCTTGGATTCAGTGTTATGCTTATTGGTCAAGATTTTGAACCAGCCAGGTGCTGGTGGCACACGCCTTTAATCCCAACAACTCAGGAGGCAGAGGCAGGTGGATCTCTGAGTTCGAGACCAGCCTGGTCTACAAGAGCTAGTTCCAGGACAGGCTCCAAAGCTACAGGGGAAAAAAAGGAAAAAAAAAAAAGATTTTGAACCAATTTGGACACTTTTCCCTACCCAGTTTAAACTGCTGCTTAATTCTGGTATGTCCAAACTGCTCATCCTGAGTTCCTTCATTGCAGTCTGAAACATTGATAAGTGTCTAGACACTGCAAGGTGGGGTTAGGGCCATCATTTTGGGTCTTTTGTTTGGGGATAGTTCACATTTGGATACTATTTCTCATAGTAATACATTGATTTTCTATTAAAGCATCGGCAAGTTTTGCTTGAAATATTTTCCAAAAATTACCGAGTACGCCGAAACATGATCCAGTCTCGGCTGACTCAGGAATGTGGAGAAGAGCTAAGCAAACAGGATGTAGATAAAGTGCTAAAGGTATGTCCATTGTGCACAGGACCCACCCAGAGCATGCATTAGGTTATGGTTCTGACCTGTCTTTTTAAGGATGCTCATGTGTGTCTAGTAAAGGACTTGGGTCTGGTATCTTTATTCTTGCTCCATAAATGCATAGCAGTAAATCACCAGTCTGATGGGCACTGTCTGGTAATGACTAGTATTGGTATATTGGCAAGACAGTGAACCTTTTCACACAGTAGAGTTTGGGTGGAGTGGTTAAGACAGGCTTAAACTAGATCCTGTTTCTGGTGAATCTTGTGCCACTTAATGCAACTTTCAGTACAATCCATTTTTTAATTTAAAAAGGAGTACTATTTGCTTAATACTTTAAATGCTTTTCTAAACTGTGGTACATTTGTAGAATTGAACACAGAAAGCCACTGACATGTTCCCTGTTATCTTAGTCATGTAGGTGATAGGCCTTATTAATCCCTTTGTTTTGGTCAACTTGAAAAATATTTGTTTTCTGTTTATGTAACACATCTATTTTATAATAATACCTCTTAAACGGCTGGGCAATGGTGGCTTCCATCTTTAATCCCAGCACTTGGGAGGCAGAAGTAGGTGGATCTCTGTGAGTTCGAGGACAGCCTGGTCTACAAGAGCTAGTTCCAGGACAGGCTCCAAAGCCACAGAGAAACCCTGTCTCGAAAAAACCAATAATAATAATAATAATAATAATAATAATAATAATAATAATAATACCTCTTAAACTATTCTTAAGGGATCGTGGCTCAACCCATTAGGGACCAACAGCTACTCAGCAGTATTCTCAGTTTCTGATGGACTATTTGTATTTTCTTGTAAACCAAATTGTGATGGTAATAGTTTTCTTTCCTGTTTTCTTAATTTCTAGGACTGTTGTGTAAGCTATGGTGGCATGTGGTACCTTAAGGGGACAGTACAATCTTGACAATAGTAGTAAACCACTAATTCAGCGAATCTAAGCCCAGGGAAGGATGGCAGAGCCAGTAGTCTCGACTTGCCTCAAGACAGAGCAAGAGGATCTGCCCACCTCGTGGCCTGCAGCACTGCCTGGCCCAGAGGACAGAGGGGCTCATACTCGGCCAGTGACAGGGTCAGCGTAAGTGAGCTCGCTCCTAGCAGAGACCAGCCGGGCCTTCTTTGAAGTACAATTTGAAATTCCTGATGTATTTTGCTTATTTGGTTTCATTCTCATAATAAAGAGAGTGTACACTGACATGGGCAGGATTATGAAAATCATGGTTTAATATTTTCCTTTTTAAAAAGAATGCCAACAAAATTATGTTTACATGATGAAGAGAACCTTACAGTTTTTAATATTTAAAATGCCTACAAGCCAATAACTAGTCTTAGAGTCTCTCTGCTAAGACTTCTGCCAATTTTACTAAACCAAATTGAATTCTTTTACTGTTGGGTTTCTGAGGCCACTTTACCTTTTACAATAGCCTACTTTCTACAGTGGTCTCAACTGTTTACACGAACCATAACAAAACATTAGATCAACTCCATCTTCTCCTAATGTTCGCATAAAGGTGCAAACTGAACCAGGTAAGTGTGGAACAGTGTGAAAGCGAGGTTATCACTGTTTGATGAATTGATGTAAAAAATTATATTTTGTGTATTTTTAAAATAAATGCTAACACTAAACTGGCATCATGGTGCTACTGTCCTCAAATAGTTGCAGCAAGAAAATGTAATCTGTGCTTTCAAAATGTTAAGTACTAAAGAGAGAAGGACGTCCATGAGGCCATTACAGCAGCTCATGAACCACTTGTTGCTCACCTTGACATTGTGAGGCTGGTCTTAGAGAGTTCCTGCAGATCCTGAAGACTGATAGGTACAGCCACTGAGTGGTCTTAGCTGAAGACGTGGAAGCAGAAGGAAAGAAAGATGGAAAGTGAACACAAGCTTTTTAAGGAGGGAAGGGGGCTGGGGGGGGCAATCTCCTTCCATGGGATGTGAGCGCTGCTTAAGTTTTAAGGTTTTAGTGGCGACTTTAAATTAGTTTTAAAAATATGTACTTCAGACCCAAATATTTAAAATCAAAATGTAATAAAAGTATTTTTTTTTTTGTACTAAGTCTTCAGAATGTGGTACTTTATACCCACACCCACCCCCTGGAGCTAGGATTTACATGCTGAGTTGCAGCATGTAGCTTGTGAACATGGCAGGCACCTCTAGTCCCAGAAGATGGGGAAAAGGTGATCTAGGCTGGGTGAGATGTGGCTTTTGCTGTCTAGTTGAGACTTGTTGCTGTAGTCCATCTTCTGCAGTATAAGTCACTGTTAGCCGAAGGTTGAAATGATGCTCTGTGCTGTCCTCTCTTCAGGAAATGAAGTATTAAATACTTTAGTGTATTAAGTAAGGGATCAAACAGGGATGTGCCCTGTCAAATCAACATTTGTTTATAACACTTTAATGGGGTGGCTCATGCTCTTGGTAATCATTGACACGTGTGAGGGGTTAACAGATAAAGTTTTCAGGAGGCAGAGATGGGCGAATTCTGTGAATTCGAGGCTAGCCTGGTTTACAGAACAGCTAAGGCTACACAGAGAAATCCTGTGTTGAAAAACAACACAAAAGTTACCAGAACTGATGAGGAATATGTCCTTATCATTGTATACCAGGATCTCTTTGCCCTGTGGAAAGGGGGGACCCTCATATGGGCTGGCACAGAGCTATGACAGATCCCCATTTAGAAAGAACTTATTCAGTCCCATCTCAGGAAGGCCATGCTTTAGATTATTAAAAGAAAGAAAAAGGAAAATACCAAATTAAAAAAGCTAAGTGCATTTGAGATAGGAAGGATGGAATGCTAAAGAAAAACAACTGGGACATGAGGGAGATCTTAGCACCTATATGAAGCCAACATAAGACACTTCATAAAGAGGAAGTCAGCTTTATAACACTCTTCCCCAGTCTGTGTTGAGAGACTGTTGCAGGAAGAACTGGGAAATGAGCATTGGCCTCTGCTTTGGCCCCCATTCCACAACTATAGGAAGAGTACCCATGGCCTGACTCTTTGGGCCTACTCATTTTATGACTTAACCCCAGAATTTGACTGATTCCTAAGGACTTAGGATTCAAGCCCACCTCAAGGTTATAGTGGACCAGAGTTTTAGACCACCTCCGGCATCACTTGGCCCCCATTGCCTGAGGCTTCAAACGTGTGTATCCAATGCATGCTCCTATTACCTTACTCATTCCTCTGCAGCTCTAGGCCTAAGCAGACCCAAAGTTTAGTTATATCCCAGTAAATCCTAGCACTAGAGTGACCTCAGTTAATCCAGGCCAACCCTATGAGCATTAGTATCTAGAATGTCCCATGTAACTCTATGGTCTATGCCTATTCCATGGCACCTAGCCAGCTGGAGGTCCAATCATAGGGACACGGACTTCAGCCATTAACTGGTATACTTCAGCAGATCTTCAGGTTCCAGAGATAGCCTCCTAATCCTAGGTGCGTGGCTCATGAACCTGCTGACTTGGTACAAAATCAGTCTGCTGAGGACTCTGGCAACAAGCTTGCTTAAACAGATGGCTTAATTAGAACTTCTGGATAGGCTGATGGGTGAAGTATTTTGCCAGATATTCAATCCGATAAACCTGAAACAAGTTTCTACTTCAAACATACATTAACACACAGCTGCAAGGGTCAAGTACAATTATGGGAACATAATAAAACTAAGCACCAGAAACAGACCATAAAAAGATGTCAATTTAAACTCAGCAAAACAATAAAATATCAAGTTCCATCAAGTCAGGAAACTAAATGGTCAAAGTGGAAAAGTAAAAGAAACCAATCCCTCCTGTTGCAAAAAAAGGGGGGGGGGGTTAAGGTGTGTGGTCACACGCCTTTAATTCCAGCACTCAGGAGGCCAAGGCCAGCCTGATCTACAGAGTGAGTTCCAGGAAAGCCAGAGTTACACAGAGAACGCCTGTTTTGGAAAACCAAGAAGTTTGGAGTCAGGCAGGTAAAGGTACTTGTCACCCTTGATGGCCTGATGGCCTGATACCATGTAGACTGAATGAAGGCCCAATCTCCAGAACCACAGGGTTGACAGAACCAACTCCTGCTAAATTCTCCTCTGACATCCACCCTAGCACCTTGCTTCCTACTCCCAAATAAATGTATTTTTTTAAATTTAAAGATGGCTACAAAGGAAACTACAACATCAATTAATGAATAGAGCATAGATATTATGCTTATATCCCATCTTTAAAACACTATTAGGGTTAAATGTCAGCACCCCAATTTCTTACCAAGTGGTGATTGGACATACAAGTTACTCTGACACTAGTAAACTAGCAGCATATCAAATTACCATAGTTAGGCACAAAGACTGTAAAACAAGGACCATGATAGGAATGTAAGCCTTAAAATCATAAAATCAAAACTAGCTTGATGTAGCAAGAACCTGGGAGGGAGGGGAGAAGTGGAGCAAGGCAGAGAGATTGAAATTATTTATAGGGCATCTATTTAATCCAGTTTATGTTATATGAATAGGTCAAATGAGGAAAATCATCTCCAATCAAGACGTACAACTCAACACACGGAGAAGATCTCAAGTGAGATTTGACTGGAATTTAAGAATGTTGAAGCAAACATAAATCAACAAATGTGATGTCACATCTTAGCAGAATGAAGGACAAAGCGACTATTTCAATAGATGCAGAAAAAGCAATGGACAAAATTAAGGCTCTTTTAATACTGAAAACTCTTTAATAAAAACATTAGGTGAAGTAGAGCTCCCGTAAGCAGGGCTGTGTACAACAAAGGCCACAAGTACTGCGTGCAGTGGTGTGAACTGAAAGCTTTCTAAGTTTGAGGACAGTGATACCCGTTCATCACTTTTATTCAGTAGTACTCGAAATCTTGGCCAGAGCAATTAGACAAGAAAAATAAAAGCATCTGGAATGGAAAGAAGTCAAATTGTCTTGTTTGCAGATGACATGGCTCTAGATAAAGGGAACTGTGAAGAATGCAACAAAAGGAAGAAACCTGTTCTAGTATATATTCAGTAAAGTTACAACGAAAACAGATTGAATTTCTCCAAAATCCCACATGATGGCATCATAGTAAACTTAGCTAAGGACGTGAACAATGCTGGTAAGAATTCAAGATAAATCAAAAGTGGAGGGAGACTATTCACAGGCTGAACACTGTTAAAATCTATATCATTCAAAGTTAAAAGCACCCCTACCAAAGTTTCAGTGGCATTTTTCACAGGCACACAGAAGATAATCCTAAGACTCAGAAGACCCTAAGTAGCCAAAGCAAAGTTGAACAAAAATATCAAAAAAGTGTGAGGAATGGTAGTACCTGGTTTTAAAATCTATAATAAACAGCTTGGTGCTGGCATAAAAACAGACACATCATTGAGAAGGGTTATATGTTCAATGAGTTGTAATGGGAAAAGTGTGTAACCAGCTGTCACTGTAATAACCACCTGGAACAACTTGGAAAGTTATCTTAACATAGAGCTCTTATAGATCTTAATTCATGATCTGTTGGCCCCATTGCTTTTGGTCAGAAATAACACAGCATATCATGGTAGAAGTACCTGGTGGAACAAAACGACTTACTTCAGGACCAGAAGCATCCTCACCCCCACCCCCACCACACATACCATGATAAAAAGCATGGTGGGCAAGAGAAGGGATCCTCCTGTTCTTCAAGGGTACATGCTTAAGGACAAAACCATCTCCAAGCTTCCCACCATCCCTTCCCCCATAGCACCAGGCAGTGACTAAGCCTTTAAACTGGGTTTGGGATTCAGATCCAAACTACAGCAACATCTACATTAGATGAAACTGGACCTTCATCTAATGTGTATGCACATATCAACTTATGGGCCTGGAGAGATGACTTAATCACTGTTAAGTGCTGGCTACTCTTCTAGAGGATCTGGGTTTAATTCCCAGTTCATATGGCAATTCACAACCATCTGTAACCCCAGTCCCAGAGGATCCACACTCTGGCCTCCATGAGCACTGCATGCACATGTGCATAGATGTTGACAGAGATTTCTCTCCTGCCTGGTCCTGCAGTGGTTCATTCCCAAAGAAACACACAAAAGTCTACATTAATTATAAACTGGCTGGCCTATTAGCTCAGGCTTCTTGTTAACTCATAACTTACTTTAGCCCATAATTCTTATCTGTGTTAGCTACATGGCTTGGTACCTTTTATCAGCAAGGCAGTCTCATCTTGCTTCCTCTGTGTCTGGTTGATGACTGCAGACTCAGCCTTTCCTTTTCCCAGAATTCTGTTCTGGTTGCCCTGTCTATACTTACTGCCTGGCTACTGGCCAATCAGCGTTTTATTAAAGCAATACAAGTGATAAATCTTTACAGAGTAGAAGACCATTGTCCCACAGCACATAGGCAGATAAAACACCCATGTGCTTAAAATACTTAAAAATCAAAATAGATTAAAGATCTAAACATAAGACCTGCATGACCATAAAACACAAAACTGAAAAACAACTCCTTAACCTTGGTCTTGATAATGGATTTTTGGTCAAAACACAGGCAACAAAATGTAAGTGGGACTACTTACCAGACTACAGAGCTCCTTTACAGGAGGGAAAACAGAACAAGAAGGGAACCTGTGGATTGGAAGAAAATATTTGCAAGCCACACACCTGGCAAGGGATTACTGCCAAACATAAGGAACTCAACTGAGAAAGCCAAGCAACCAACCAAACAGGAATCTACCACAAAAAAACTGATTTTAACCAGGGCTACAGAGGGAAACCTTGTCTTAAAAAGCAAAAACAAAACCTGATTGTAGCCGGGTGGTGGTGGCAAACACCTTTAATCCTTTAATCCTAGCACTCAGGAGACAAAGGCAGGAGGATCTCTGTGAGTTCGAGGCCAGCCCGGTCTACAAGAGCTAGTTCCAGGAAAGGCTCCAAAGCTACAGAGAAACCCTGTCTCAAAAAACAAAAACAAGAACAAAAAACCCTGAAAAACAAAGATACCAAATATCAATAGGTACATACATGAAAGGTGTTAGACGCCACTAAGAAGATGCAAATCAAGAATCTCAATGATGTGAGATGTCTTCTCATTTGCTCACATGGTAATTATAAAAAAATGCTGGAGGTATGCAGAAATGATGTCCTGATACATGACTAGTAGGAATAGAGACTGGTGATGCTACCATGGAAAACTATGGTTGTTAAATAAAGATGGATGTACTGTAGGATCCAGCAGTCCTCTTCTGGGCATATCCAAAGGAAAAAACCCAGCTATGAAAGCTACTTGCACTTCTTTATTCATTAAAGCATTGTTCATAATATCCAAGATATGGAAAAGGTCAAAGCATTCATCATCATGGATAGATTGTAGTATATAAACACATTCACATTGGGAATAGTATTTAGCATGAGAAAAAGGTTGGCACACACAGAAATATGTGATCTTACTTGTAGTTGCAATAGCAAAATAAAGTGCAGAGAAATAGTAAAAATATTACCAGGGGTGAGAGAAATATGTAAATGTAGATCAGAGCACAAAACTGCAGTTATGTAGGGTGAGGTGACCTGTTGTAGAATGTTATTTTAAGGTGTGTTACTTTTGTCTATGCTCTGGAACATATGTTTAAATGGTACAAAGATGTGTTTGATTAAATAAAATTCACCTATGACCCAGAGGCTGCGTCAGCAACTAAGTGACAGGAAGTAGTAGGGAGGAGCCAGGTGGAGAAGGGTTTATAAAGAGGAGTGAGCAAAAACACAAAGACTTCTTGGGAGAGATGAGGAGGCAAGCTGGGTGAGCTGTTTGCTATTCAGGATTCTACCACAGCCTTTGAATCTTGAATTCTTTAGCGGGACAGAGATAAGTTCTCTTAGTAGTTTTGAAAGAGTTGGTGCCTGAGGAAACAAGATCTCTTCAGGCTACGGCTCTTGCAGCCTAGCTGCTGCTAGTAACGTGGAGTTGCAGTTGCTGACGAGAATAGCCATAGTTTAAAAGACAATTAAAAAAAGAGGGCGACAATTGGCACCCCATGTTGGGCACCAAAACGTGGCATGATGTTTTACTCTTTTGGCTTTTTGAGGTGCCCAACACCCAGCTCCCAAATAAATCAGAGGCTTATTTTTACTTATGAATGTTCGGCCTTGGCATGGCTTGTTTCTTTCCAGCTTTTCTTATGTTAATCTGACTACCTTTTTCCTCTGGGCTTTATCTTTCTCTATTTCTGTATACCTTCTTTCTCCATTTGGCTTGCTGTGTAGCTGGGCGGCTGGTCCCTGACATCCCCCTCTCCTTGCTTTGTCGTTCTTCTTTCTCTCCTCCTAGATTTCTCCTTCTATTTATACTCTCTGCCTGCCAGCCCTGCCTATCCTTGCTCCTGCCTTGCTATTGGCCATTCAGCTCTTTATTAGACCATCAGGTGTTTTAGACAGGCAAAGAATCAGAGCTTCATAAAGTTAAACAAATGCATTGTAAACAAAAGTCACACACCTGAAAATAATTATTCCCCAACAGTAACCTACAACATCAGGACTGCTGAGAATGAAGTAGTGTGCTGAGAATTTGCCAAGAGATATTTTAGGTATTGTCATACAAAGTATAAGGCAGTATGTTACTTTGTGTGACTAAAAGGGAAGGAAAGGGTATATATATATACACATTAAATGGAAATAAATGTTGCCTAATTAGATACAAATTTACTTGATATAAATTAAAATATAATTTCTTAAACAAATTCTTGAATGAGTAAAATCCCAGCATCACAACTGATGGAATAGTATACATACCTTTTAGTTGAAACTGAGAAGTATGTTTACTTGTCATCATAATTATGGTATTCTAGATAAACCAGTTAGTGAGACAAGAATTAGATAAAAGTTGAAAAATTAATTTTATCAGGGGCTGAAGAGATGGCTCAGAGGTTAAGAGCATTGTCTGCTGTCTCAGATTTCCTGAGTTCAATTTCCAGCACCCACATGGTGGCTCACAGCCATCTATAATGAGATCTGGTGCCCTCTTCTGACAGGCAGGCATACATGGAGGCAGAATGTTGTATACATAATAAGTAAACCTTTAAAAATTATTTAAGAACTCTCACGTAAAACTACTCCTAATTTTTCAACAACATGGCCAGAATCACTAACTTCTTCATATGCAGCAGCTACAAAGCCTAATGGAGGGGCTGGAGAGATGGCTCAGAGGTTAAGAGCATTGCCTGCTCTTCCAAAGGTCCTGAGTTCAATTCCCAGCAACCACATGGTGGCTCACAACAACCATCTGCAATGGGGTCTGGTGCCCTCTTCTGGCCTGCAATCATACACACAGACAGAATATTGTATACAGAATAAATAAATAAATATTTTTTTAAAAAGCCTAATGGAGAAACCTGAGACAGGTGCCCTGGGATCAGGCGGATCTTCAAGTTCAAGGCCAGGGCTACACAGAGGAACCTTGTCTCAACAAACAAACAAACAAGCAGTAAAACTGACCTCAGGCTGAAGAGAAGGCTCAGTAGTTAAAAGCACCAGCTGCTCTTCAGAGGACTGGTGTTCAATTCCCATTACATTTGTTACTCCAGTTCTGGTGGATGGCACCATCTTGTGGTCTTCTTGGACATCAAGCACACATGTCGTACAGACATTTATACAGGCAAAATTACACAAAATAGGCAAAACACAAAATAATTTTTAAAACTGACTTCAGATCTGGTGGGTTTTCCACATGCTTGTAATCCACAACACTCAGGAGGTAGAATCAGGTAGACCTCTGAGTTTGAGGCCAGCCTGTCCACAAAGTGAGTTCCAGAACAGCCAGAACTATTACAGACAAACCCAGTCGGGGTGTAGGGTGGGGTGTGGGAGACAAAACAAAACTGACTTCAAGGGTCTGGAGAGATGGCTCAGAGCACTTGTTGCTCTTGCAGAGGACCCGGGTTTTTTTTCCCAGCACCCACATGATGGTGCACAGCAATGGGCAACAAGTTCCAGGACAGCCAGTCCCCTTTTGACCTCTGTGGACACTGTGCACATTGCAGATGAAATACCCATACATGTAAAACAAATATTTAATTGGGCATGGGTGGCAGACATGTCTTTAATTCCAGCACTCAGGAAGTAGAGACAGGCAGATCTCTGAATTGAGATCTTGATCTACATATGGAGTTCCAGAACTGCCAGGGCTACAAACAACAAAAAAATAACCCAAAATTTTAAAACAAACACAGAAAAAAATCAGGGCTGGAGAGATGACTCAGAGGTTAAGAGCACTGGCTGCTCTTCCAGAGGTCCTCAGCTCAATTTCCAGCAGCCACATGGTGGCTCACAACCATCTATAATGGGGTCTGGTTCCCTCTTCTGGCCTGCAGGCATATGTGCAGACAGAATACTGTATGTAATAAATCTTTAAAACAAAAAACCCAAAAAAATCTGAGTCAAATAAGTAAATAGAAAGAAATTTCATTTTCCTTTTCAGTTATAAAAATATAAATATCTAAATATATCCATTAGGATTGACCTACACACATGGAAATCAGATCCCAGAGTATAAAACTGGTTCAAATTTATGAGTGGCATTTCAGTTGGTGGGGACTAGTTCAGATGGATGGATCTATCAAACAAAAGGGACAAATCATTCAAGACACTAGTCCAAAAACATGGTTATAAACTTGTTTGGCAAACTGCCATTAAAAGTAAAATAAGATATTCAAGGAAAATATTTGCAATCTTCAACTGCAAAAGTATACTTCCTAAGTGCTAATGCTCTTTAACAGGCAAAGGAGAATATAAACAGCTAACAGTAGGAATAGTCAACTCTTCAAGCAGTGGTATATATCCTAGTAATCACAGTACAGCAGAGAGAGGCCAGCCTGGTCCACAGGCCAGCAAGGGCTACATGAGGAGGTCCTGTTTCAAAAACAAACAAACCAACAACAAAAAAGCACAAATAAAAGCAAAAAAGTAAATCCAAAGAATATACTTTATTAGTAAGATGAATATAAATATGTTATTAGGAAAACACCATCCTCCTATTAGTTTAATAGGAAAGTTTATTGAACAGCCTAAGCAACATCCATGAGACCCTTTCTCAGAAAAGCAAAAGCTCACTGGCATGGGTGTGAGAAACCAGGCAGCCTTATGTGCAGTTAGCTGAAGAATGACAGTTCAGTGATGCCAAAGTGCGCCCATCTTTTCACCTTCACTTCTCAGTCATGTTCAAATGTATGTACATATGTGGGCATTACATTTTCAATAACTGGAGGCTAGAAATCATCTCCTTGAGGCTGTGATGCTATATAGCTTCATTAAGACACAGTAGTTACAATACAGCATTGTTTTTAAATGTGGGTGGCAAACATTGCTGTGCTAGTGTGTGCCTGTCTGGGAAGAATACGGAGGAAACTGGTTGGCTGGTTTGGGCATAGAACAGGTTGGTAGGAAAGAAAGCTGGAGGTAGCAGTACAAACAAACCTGTAATCCCAGCACTTGAAAGGCTAAAGCAGCAAGATCACCAATTTGAGGTCAAACCCCTCAAATTGTGGGAGGGTCTTCTTTTTTTATATTTATTTATTTATTATGTATACAATATTCTGTCTGTATTTCTGCAGGCCAGAAGAGGGCACCCCATTACAGATGGTTGTGAGCTACCATGTGGTTGCTGCGAGTTGAACTCAGGACCTTTGGAAGAGCAGGCAATGCTCTTAACCTCTGAGCCATCTCTCCAGCCTGGGAGGGTCTTCTGTTTTGTGTTGATTTTATTGGTTAATAAAGAAACTGCCTTGGCCATTTGATAGACCAGCCCTTAGGTGGGTGGAGTAGACAGAACAGAATGCTGGGAGGAAGAGGGAAGTGAAGCAATCGCCATGCCTCTCCTCTCTGGGTCAGTCGCCATGAAGCCAGCCACCAGGTCAGACATGTTGAATCTTTCCTGATAAGCCACCACCTTGTGGTGATACACAGATTATTAGAAATGGGTTAAACAAGATGTGAGAGTTAGCCAGTAAGAGGCTAGAGCTAATGGGCCAGGCAGTGTTTAAATGAATACAATTTGTGTGTTGTTATTTCGGGTGTAAAGCTAGCCGTGTGGGATCCGAGCAGGATGCAAAGCAGACCTGCCCGCTCGCCTCTTCACTACAAACCCCCACCTCAAAACAAACAAACAAACAAAACAAAAAAACAACAAAAAAACAAAACCCAAAAATAAAAAAACACTGGAGGCTGGTGTGGGTACTCAGATCCTAACACTTGACAGGTAGAAGGGCTGCAAGCTCAGGGCCAGTCTGGTCAAAGTGAGTTTTAGGTTAGCCACAGCTATATAGTAAAATCCCTCTCAAACCAAGACAAAAATTGAAACTAAATTTTTTGCTTTTTACATTGTGTTTGTGAGTGTATATGTAGGGGCATGTAACTGCCATCAGTGTGGAGATCAGAGGGCAATTCATGGCACTTGGTTCTCTTCTACCATGTGGATTCTGGAGATTGGAGACTGAACTCAGGTTTTTTTTTAATTTTTGTTTTTGTTTTTTGAGACAGGGTCTCTCTGTAGCTTTGGAGTCTACCATGGAACTAGCTCTTGTAGACGAGACTAGCCTTGAACTCACAGAGATCCGCCTGTACTGTCTCTGCCTCCCAAGTGCTGGGAATAAAGGCGTCTGTCACCACTGCCCGGGTGAACTCAGGTCATTTATCCATGCTACTGGTATAAAACTTTAAGAGCTAATTCAAAGGTGGCTGGGAGGTAATGGTGCACGCCCTTAATCCCAGCACTCGGGAGGCAGAGGTAGGTGGATCTCTGTGAGTCTGAGGCTAGCCTACAAGAGCTAGTTCCAGGACAGCCTCTAAAGCTACAGAGAAACCCTGTCTCGAAAAACCGAGAAAAAAAAGAGCTAATTTAAAGGCATATGTAATTTAGAATCAATACTCATCATATCTGACTAATGTTAGTGTGTGTGTTGATGTATTTATGGGCCAGAGGTTGATATCAAATGTCTTCCTTTATCATCACTCTTTTCAGAAAAGAAATTCTGTATTTGTACAGGCAAGCACATGTATGTGCATGTGCTCAATCAAGGTCAGAAGCATCCCAATCACCTGGATGGAGCTGGAGTTACAGGCAGTGGTGAGCTGCCTGATGTGGGTGCTGGGGACTTACTGAGGTCCTCTGCAATAGCAGTGTTGTTGTTTTTGGTTTTTTTTTTTTTTTTTTTTTTTTTTTGAGACAGGGTTTCTCTGTGTAGATTTGGAGGACTCCTTCTGCAGACCAGGCTGGCCTCGAACTGATAGAGATCCGCCTGCCTCTGCCTTCCGAGTGCTGGGGTTAAAAGCATGCTCCACCACTGCTGGGTAAGCAGTGGTCTCTTAACCAATGAACCACTGAGACATAGCTCTAGCCCTTGCTCTCATTTTGTGAAACAGTTTCTCACTTAACTTGGACTTTACTGACTGGGTAGGGCCAGTGCGTCCTGGGGATCTGCTGGTGTCTGTCTCCACAGTGGTAGGCATTGCATGTGCATGCTGCCATGCTCATATTTTACGTGGGTGCTGTGCTGTGCACTCAAGTCTTAGTGCTTGCACAAGTGCTTTGCTCATCTGAGCCTTTGCTCCAGCCCAACAGTCACACATTAAAGTTTTTAACCATTAGCTGATCAGATGTTTTTAACAACCAACTAGTTAAGTGCTATGAATTCAGAACTAAGCCAGAACTTCTAAAATAGTGAAAAATGCTTTCAATCATAATATTTAACAACATGTACAGAATTTCTGTTAAGTAATACAATCCTAAGGATTTCCTGCTTAAAAGAAAATGAGTGGAAATCATTGTCAAATTCCCTAGAGTTATCTACTGGGAAAAGGACAGTTGGCTTCATCTGTAAAAAGGCATTAAGCTTAAAACAACAGGCAGTAGATCTGTTTGTTCACATTCATAGATAGCTTTATTCAGCTTCTAGAAAAATATATACAATAATCAGAACCATGGTTCTCTTAAATATTTTTAAATTAAAAGTATACAAGTGAGAGAAAGAGTTTCCACAGTCAGAACATCAATACTGTGTAATGAAGTAGACAGGAACTTCTGCAAGTCTAGGAATTAAGAACCGAGTAGGAGCAGCTTGTGGCTGCCAAGTGGTCAGCGCTGATCACATCTAAGATTTCTCCTTTAGTTTCTATTTGAAAACAAAATACTACATGTCTGACTCTGAGTAAAACAGTCGAATGCTGGGCATATACCAACAGGCATTATCAAACCAAAACTTGCCACTTCAACTGGTATTCATTTAAAATTTATAAATATTAGGATTACCTGTCAGTCATCGTTCAACTGGTAGCAGATGCAACAAAACTTAGGGGTTTAAGAAGCTTGTTAATACCATCTACTTCAGATTAATTCCTGCTTTCTCAACATTCTATCGAATGTCTGTGGAAAGCATTTTTACTTAAACAGACCTTGGAGTTCCAAGTAGTTTGAAAGCTGAGTATGGAAGCTATAGGAATAGCCTAGTTTTGTTCCAATTCTGTCCTTTGCCCCGCACTGTAGGTACTGTAGCCTACCCCATTTACATGGATCCCCCTCCACTGGTTCCAGGGCTTTTCCTGGAAATCAGATAATCAGTGCACCAACCAAAGGCCAGTTTACCATGAGATAAACACTGCCAGCCACCTCGCTTCCTGCTGTTGCCAATTAAGCAAAGCAATGAGGCAGATACCTTTAGCAACATCAAGCTTTTGAAATTGCGTTTATGTGTCTGAATAGGAGGCGGGGAGAGAAAACAAGCAGATTAGAACTGGAGGTCTCGTTAAGAGTAAGAGGAGAGAGATGGGTATTTTGTTCTTTGTTCATCTATTTCCTGCTTTGTTTTCTTGATGCAACTAAATATCTCCTTAAATAGTGCTTTGTATTCTGGAGGTGTAGTGGTGGGGGAAGTGGTGGGCTCTGGGGTGACAGGGGTGGGTTCCCAGCCACTGGCTCCAGCCTCACACTGGGTTACCAGTCCTGTCAGGTCCCTGGCCAGCAGCCTGGAGGTCTGGACGGCCTTGTGTGACAGTGAGTCCTGCTCCTGCTGGCACTTCTTCAGTAGCTCTTCATATTTCACTTTCAGGGCACTGTACTGAGTGTCCACTTCATGCAGAAGGGAGATGCCCCTCTGCTTCACAGCCTTAGCTCTCCTGATGCAAGTCTCCTCATGGCCCTTCACAATGTCACCCCCTGCCATGCTGCTGAGCACCGTCTCACTGCTGCTGCGCTTGAGTGGTTTCCTTTGTGCTTCTGGAGCAGCTAGGAACAACTCCTCCAGCAGGCTCTGGCTGGGCTCCTTGAAAGTAACAAACAAAGAGTCGGACACCAGCTTCTCAACCCCATTCACAAAAGGATGCTCTGCCTGCAGCATCTGCCGCATCTCGGCCACCTCAGCCTCCAACTCCAGTGCCCGGGCTCGGTAGGCATCTGTGGCCCCCAGCTGCTGCTCCAGCTCACTGTTCTCTTTCAGCACCACCTTATACTCCGCCTCCACGCTCACTCGCTTCTTCCTCTCTAGGCTCAGCTGGGCCTGCAACATCCTCACTGTCTTTTTCAGGTGCTCGTTTGCTTCTTCTTCGGGGCTTTGTTGGTTTTCCAAGGAAGTGATCTTCTCAGCAAACACGTGGTCATATACAAAGTGTCTATGAGGGAACATGGAAATATTTAAAGGTCAACTTACAGTGCAAAGGAGGCTGCTGGGGTTTTTCAACTAAATTTTTGTTTGTTTTGTTTTTTTGAGACAGGGTTTCTCTGTGTAACAGCCATAGCTGTCCTGCAACTAGCTCTTGTAGACCAGGCTGGCCTCTAACTCACAGAGATTCGCCTGCTTCTGCCTCCTGAGTGCTGGGATTAAAAGCGTGCGCCACCATCGCCCAACTCAACCAAATCTTTTAAAGGAGCAGTGACACCAATTTTTAGCCCACTCAATATTACAAGCAGTGGCTAAAATGAAGCTATATGAGGCTGGAAAATTCTTATTTATTTATTTATACATACAATATTCTGTCTGTGTATATGCCTGCAGGCCAGAAGAGGGCAGCAAACCTCATTAGAGATAGTTGTGAGCCACCATGTGGTTGCCGGGACCTTTGGAAGTAACCACTGAACCATCTCTCCAGCCCCTGGAAAATTCTTGAAAGCAAACACAGTTTTTGTGACCAATTTTTCCTCCTAATAGTAAAAGTAGTGTAGAAAACTCACTGGCAGATCAGCAGAATGACAGTGGCTTACTAGGAAATATAATGGACCAGACAGTCTCATCTCCAGCTGCAGATCACAACCAGTTGGGTAGTCTTGAAAACCTGGAGCTCACTCCATTGATCCTCATTGGTCTGCTATCTGGACCTACAGGGTTTTAAATGTTCTCCATAATGTCAGACCAAGGCTATGGAACATGATGTTTGGACTTTTAACTTAGAATACACATCAGAACCACCGGAGCAGCTTTAGGTTCATGCCAAGAAATTCTGACCTGCGAGAGACTTAGTATCTGTCTTTGGAAAACATTCATAGTGCCGGGTGCACACACGTAATCTCAGCTCTTGGGAAGTGGAGGCAGGCGGATCAGGAGTTTGAGGCCAGATGGGCTGTATGAGACCTTATTTCAAACCGCTCGAATCTCCATAGGTAACGTGACAAAAAGTAAAGGACGAGAAACATTAACCGCCTCTCCTGCCCGGGCACAGGCAGCTTGCGTATTTATTTCTTGGCTGTGGAGCATCTGACTTTATGGAAGGTCATGAAGACACAGGTCATGTCTACTTGGGTCATTATTCCTGACGACTGGCACATCAACTGTAGTGTAACAGGTGTTTAGTAAGCAATTATTAAAGACTCAAACTCATAACTACAAATTATAAAGGCATTTCTTTAGGTGAAAATATTTGCCAATTTTTGTGCTATCAATTTTTTATTTTTATTTATTTATTTTTTTTGGTGACAGGTCTCTCTCTGTAGTCCTGGCTGTCCCAGAACTTGCTATGTTCTGGCCTGGAATTCACAGAGCATGCCCCTGCTTCCTGAGTGCTGGAAGTAGAGACATGCACCATCACACCCAGCTTCCAAAATTTCTGTTTTTTTCTTTCATTCTAATGTGAAATATATCCCCCAAATCTATACTGTAGCAGAAGTATTACTAATTTTAAACTAATATTTAACAAATTAAAATGAAAAGAATGACTGATACCCATAAGCTCTCACTGTTATGTTTAAGTTCAGTGGCTTTGGGCTTAACAGGCAAAGGGCACATCCTGAAATGGAGCTTTTCATCTCCTGTAATCCAGAATGCGTCACGCCATGGGGTGTCCCCAGCTTGCACACCCACAGAAAGGTAGGCTCTTACTGGCGGAGGTCATACAGCTCCTTCAGATAGGAGAAGCTGGGTGCTGGTTTCTCCTGGTCACCTATCTTCTGCCTCTCTCTTTCTTGGCTGGAAGATTTCAGCTCCTTCACTTGGCTCTGGAGGTGATCAATGTTGTTTTGTAGGCATTCAATTGTTTCTGTCAGGCTGTAAATAAGACACAAGCTGGTTGCTGCTTATCACATTAAATTAAGATCAAAACCAATGAAAGAGGATTAGATGTGACCCACTCAAACTTGGCTTTCTTAATTGGAAAAGACTTACAGTTAATCCTCAGTCCCCTAAAATAATGAACCCTTATCCTATACGGCTCAACCCCTCTACAGACACATTCTTCAAATTATACTAAATAACTCCTTTGTAGACTTCCCTCAGTAACAGATTTTACCTTAGGATTTTCTGTTGCGAGGCTTTGCTCTCAGCCACAAGCTTCTGGTTGGTTTCTTCCAGTTCTCTTGCTGTGACATCTAACTGCTCATAAACTTTTGCATGCTGCTCATTCATTTGCCGCAGAAGCTCCACCTGCTTGGTCAGGTACTGTGAAAGAAGAGTGACAGCAGGTAGCACACAGATAAGATAGCCCGCACGCTTCAACACGGATTGTCGGGCTCCCCAACACCAACTAATGCCAGCTGAGGGCTTAGGGCTTCCACGTGTGGGCTCAGCACCCTCCCGGCATGGTGATGTTTGCCCAGCCCAGAGACTCCCATAGCCTTGATGGTCTGCATGCTGCAGCCTTCTAATGCCATTCCTCATCCTAGTATTCAGGACAACAGGGGTTTTGGAGGAGTTTTATACCAGAATGAGGGACAGAGACCAAATGTGAACTTTATATTCTACCAGTGTTGTTGGTTTATTTAATGGAAAAGAGAAGTTAAATTCCAATAAAAACTACCTGTTTTAATAAGAGACAGTCACAAGCTATCCTTGATGTGTTTAGCTCCATTACTGCTTGACAATACTCCTACGTACACGAGGTTAGTCTAATTTTATAAAACATATGCTTAACATTCAAAAGCAAAACCCAAAGTGAAATATGATAATCCCACAAGAAGAAAAGTTTGGGAAAACAATATAAATGTAAACAAAATATGTCTAATAGGGGCTGAAGAGATGGATCGGTGGTCAAGAGAACTTGTTCTTGCAGAGAACATGGGTTTGGTTCCCAGCACCCACTCAGCACCCAGGGGACCTGGTCTTTCTGACTTCTGCAGGTATCAGGAATACATACAGTGCCTGATATATTCAGTGCCATATATATATTCAGGCATAAGATTCACACATATAAAAAATAATATCTTTAAAGAACAGAAAAGTTTTAAAAAATGTTTAACCGAAAGGAAAAGAAAGAAAAGCTTAACGTGAAAAAAAAATTTTGATGGTTTTCACTTGGAAAAAAAAAATCAATCTTTTTTTTCCTGAGTGAGATGTTTCAGACAAACACTAGTTGAAATACGTTGATTTTACCAGATACTTTAACAGATATCAAATCCTCGTTACTTCTACTCTACAAGAATGCCGTCTCCACCATCTTTCTCAACTTACTTACCAGGTTATTCATCTTGATCCTGCTAAGACTGCTTTCTGAAGACCAAGAATAGGGGAATAAGCACAATCTTTTCAAAAAAAAATATTTATTTATTTATTTATTATGTATACAATATTCTGTGTGTATGTCTGCAGGCCAGAAGAGGGCACCAGACCCCATTGCAGATGGTTGTGAGCCACCATGTGGTTGCTGGGAGTTGAACTCAGGACCTCTGGAAGAACAGGCAATGCTCTTAACCTCTGAGCCATCTCTCCAGCCCCAATAAGCACAATCTTAATGCCAGAGTTAGGTCATCTGGATTCCCTCCCTACTCAGTTCCACCCAGCATACTAAAGTGTAGCAGATATTCCAAACTGAACATTCCTACTGGATATGACCCAAAGAGGAAAAAAAAAGAGGTTTTAAATATAATCCTATGGTAGCAGACTTGACTTTAAAAACCCTTCTTAGCCGGGCAGTAGTGGAGCATGCCTTTAATTCCAGCACTTGGGAGGCAAAGGCGGATCTCTGAGTTTGAGGCCAGCCTGGTCTCTTCAAGAGCTAGTTCCAGGACAGGCACCAGAGCTACAGAGAAACCCTGTCTTGAAAAAACAAAAACAAAACAAAACAAAAACTCTTCCTGAGGTATTTTACAGAACTATTCAAGTACCATCAGAGCCAAGTGACTTTTTTTTTCCCCGAGACAGGGTTTTTCTGTGTAGCCCTGGCTATCGTTGAACTCAAGAGATCTATCTGCCTCTGCCTCCCGAGTGCTGTAACTAAGGGTGTGGACCACCACGCCACCACTGCTGGGTGACCTTTGCTTTTTTGAGATAAAGTCTGTTATATACCTCCAGAGAGGCCAGCTTTGGTCTTTGGCCCTTCTGACTTGCCTCCTAGTCCTGGGATTACATGTGTGTACCACTGTGGCTGTCTTTCAACAGTCTTCTTTTGAATAAACAGAGCTCAGTGGTATTCAGTGGTATCACATGTAACTTTTGGGATGTTTACATAACATATGCACAGAACAAACAACCCCTCTTTGGCTTCAACTTTCTCCTATGAACCTCTCGGGGTCAAAAATATTCTGAAAATTCTTTGAACTAACACCACCATCACCATTCCCAAGCAAACTATAGTACTTATAACTTATGCTTTATTAACACTCCTGTGAGGTTCGGGCAGGACTCTGTAATTAAGCATTGGAACTTTCACATCAAAAAGTATAAAGAGGGCCGGGCGATGGTGGCGCACGCCTTTAATCCCAGCACTCGGGAGGCAGAGGCAGGCGGATCTCTGTGAGTTCGAGACCAGCCTGGTCTACAGAGCTAGTTCCAGGACAGGCTCCAAAGCCACAGAGAAACCCTGTCTCGAAAAACCAAAAAAAAAAAAAAAAAAAAAAAAAAAAAGTATAAAGATTACAAACAGCCTCAGATCAGTTAAAAATTTGCTAGCACTTAAATTGATGTAAACTTAAGGGATTAAGACCTCAGAACTGGGGTTCGGCAGTGGTAAGGGTTGTAGATGTTAGTAGCTGCTAGAACTGACGTGATTAAATGAGCTAAGTAACTAAGTTAGCACGAAGCAGGGTATCTATGAAAGTCCACTTATTTTTCACTGTCTACATCTCCACAAGTTTCTCTTGGTCCCTTGGAAAACAACCACTCAACTTCTTACAGGAAGCCTTTTCAGACCTGTAGGAGAAAGCTCTGGGTTCTGCCCCCGGCTAGTCATGACACGTGGTTTCCTGTCATCTGCAGGAATGTGTTTCATTTCTTAGGAATACTCAAGTGGGTAAAGAGTTTAGGGTCAAAAGAATGTATGTGATCGTGGTGGCAAGATAGCTCGGGGTAAAGGCACTTGCTACCAAGCCTGAGGACCAGATTTCAACGCAGAACTCGTATGGTAGAAGACGAGTGCTAACTCTGACCCCACTGTGTGTGGTGGCACATCTGCACACTAACATGTGCATGAGTGTACTTACCCCCACTGTGTGTGGTGGCACATCTGCACACTAACATGTGCATGAGTGTACTTACCCCCGCTGTGTGTGGTGGCACATCTGCACACTAACATGTGCATGAGTGTACTTAGTAGAGAAATGCAGATCTTCAACATGGAAAATATTGGAAGTTCCCTTCTCCTGACCCAGTGGTGTGGGAGCCGAGGAAGCCCTGAATGACTGTGCCAGGAGATTAAGTCCTGTACATGGTTGACAGGGCATAGCCATGTCAAGGATTCCTGATGCCTCAGACCCACAGAAATGGCTAAGACTTCCTCATATTCAGTCTTAAGTATGATCAGTTATATATGAACTGATCAGTAAATATGGAAACTACCAAACACCACAGCTTTCTCCTGACGGTTACACCTGAAACCGTTCCCCTGCAGAAACCTCTCACCACGATCAGCTAAACCTGTCTCCTTGTTCAGCTATAGACCATAAACTCACCTTATCAGCTGTATACAAAAAACCTGTCTCTTCCATCGAGGTGTACAAAATAAACACTTAAGTTCCCGGCTGCTGCTGCTACATTTGGTACCCTCCATCAGAGCGAGCCGGCCCACCTAATCTCAGCTTTTCTGACATGTGTCTGTGTATCTTCCTTTCTATATTGCCCTGTCACCTCAGTCAGGTTCACAGCATCAGGGCATGCAGGAAACAGCTCAGTGGCTTTTTATTTGGGGTCTAGCATGTACCAAGACAAACTCTGACACGTGCATGTACATGCATGTTTTGAAGCTAGGCAAGTGTCCTACCTGTAAGCTGTAACTCTAGTACCAAGCTAGGTTAATGGCTACTGTTCCCCTTTACACCACACAGCTGCTGTCACTCACTAGAGTCAGTTACAGTTTGTCTGACACATCATGTTTACTGCAGCATTACATTCCCATATATTCCTACTATATTATATATATATAATTATATGTATATAATAATATATAATTCCTCAGCACTACAAGCTAGTCATCTTAACTTTGTATTACTTTATGACTTCTCAATCCACTCAAATTCTGAATTTTTACAGATAACTAAATCCTACCCAACGTGTTTTTAAACTATAATTTTAAACATACAAATAATAAAATTTCAACCATTACAATACAGAGAAAAACTTTTCACCTCTACTGCCGTCACCCTTGGTCATCACAGGACAGAGTCACAGCATCGCCACCCAGTGCCCGAGTGCTGACTGCAGAGTAGTCACAGTGACGAAAGGGAGCCCGCACACTCTTAGTGTCCACCGGGCTCCACCACTTCCCCAGTCACCTCCGTGTTCCCGTCAGCTCCACGTGTTAGCTATGGCGTCTCCGGGTTTTTTTTATTTTTTATTTATTTATTTTTGGTTTTTCAAGACTGGGTTTTTTGGAGCCAGTCCTGGAACTCGCTCTGTAGATCAGGCTGCCCTTGAACTCACAGAGTTCTGCCTGCCTCTGCCTCCCAAGTGCTGGGATTAAAGGCAGGTGCATTTTTTTTTATCTCTTTTATTTTGTATGGGGCCAGAGAGATTTGTTCAGCAGTTATGAGCACTGGCTGCTCTTCCAAATGACCTGGAGTTCAATTTCTAGTACCCATATGTCTGCTCACAACTGTCTGTAACTCCAGTCTGATGCCCTCTTCTGGTGTCTCTGGGCACTGCATACATGTGCACAGATAAACCCATACACATAACTTTTATTATGTTTAATTGTGTGTGTGTGTGCAAACACATACCATATGGACACATAGATGCAGGAGTTTGTGGAGGCCAGAGGTGTCAGATTCCTCCTAGAGGCAGAGTTATAGTCAGCTATAAGTTGCCTGATATGGGAGCTGGGAGCCAAACTCCAGCCCTCTGTCAGGGCATCATATACTGTTAAACTCTCAACAGCTGAGCCCTCTCCGTGGTACTTCTGGCTGGTTCCATCTAACCCAGCAGCTCTTCACCTGGGGCTCACAGACAGCCTTTAGAATGGGTCTGTGAACACTGATGGGGAAGACAGCTATTTGAAAAATTCTAACTGAAAACTGGAAGGCATTTCCTTCAATTATGAATGAAAGTTACAAACTACAGCAGTACCAGGGGCATTTACCACCAATAGAAATCACAAGTATTTCATATCATACTGTAGGGTTTACAGAAATGCTGGCATTTTACTTAGATATGTCACTATTTGAAATTACGATAGTTCTCAGGATGCCTATATATTCTGTATTAGTATATCGTGAATTTGTTTCTACAATATTTTCTGGCTATCTAAATATGACATTTCATTTATAATTCAGTGTTTAGTTGAGATGGTGAGGTCTGGCTATGTAGGCTGGCCTTAAGCTGACAATCCTCCTGCCTCAGCCCCTAAATGCTGAGATTCTGAGACTGAACCACATTTGGTGCTATAGTGCATTTGAAAAGGCTCACCAGACTTTGTTTGACAGACAGCTAGCAGGATCTATGGCATAAACGTGGCCAAGCACTTTAGTTATCCTGAGGCCTCATTTTCAGCATAAGCTCTTTGCAACCTGCGCCAGGGGCTGAAGCTGTTTAGCAGTTAGCACCTGCCACTCTTGCACAGGACCCAGCTTTAGTTCCCAGCACCCGTGTGTCTAGGTTCTCCGGCACCCTCTCCTGGCCCCTCTCCGGCATCCTCTCCTGGCCTCTTCGCCTGGCCTCTTCGCCAGAGCACCTGCTCTTATCTACAGCAGCACCCGAGGACCCGCACTCCTCTCCAGACAACACAACAATCCACTCAACCGCTTGACTCTTACTGCCCTCTCTTTCTGGGATACTGTTCTCTATCTAGCTCATTTCTTACATATTTAGTAGGAATTACAATTTATTAGCTAAATATTCATTTCTAGACCTCTGTTTACAATAGCTGTGTTCAGTACCACAAATTCAGAGTACACATGTCAATTAGAAAGGTCTAATTTGAAAGCTTCTGTGATGGGCTTGGCTCTAGACCTGGGGAAAAGCCTATTAACCACTAATTCCCATTTTGACACTCTATTCTCATGACCCAACATCACTCAGAGGCTCAGAAACCTGAAGGGGAAATATTTATAATACATACCACATATTGCATAGAGCCCAAGTTAAGCCTTTTAAAAAAATTGACAACTTAGGCTTGTGACCAACTTACAAAAAATAAATCAACATGCAGATAAGTACAAAATGGCTACTAAAACCTACAAAAAGTGCCTCTTGTTTGCTATATGAAAATCTGTGATTAAAAACACAAAGTAGCCATTGAAGAACTTGTGATATCTCAGCCTTAGACGGTTTGGCTTTGAGGATAACCCAAGCACACCAAGGAGCTTGTTTTCATGCGGTAGGAGTTTAGTTTAATTATATTAAGCCACCAATAATCAGAAAAGCCATTAATTCTTCAAGACTCAGTCACAGACAACCAACAAGGGAGTCTCATTTGTTCAGCAACTGCAAAGAAAAACTACTGACTAAGTAAGTGCTGTGTATGGCAGACACCAAACTATGTATGCTGTTAGCCTAGATCTCTAAATTAGTTTTTTTTTCTTCACTTCATACAGAAGGAAATAGGTTATCTTTCCCACTATTCACCTCAAAGTCCATACATACTTCTAATATTCTCATTTTCTCAATTGAGAATCTGGGACATTACTTCAGGTCTGACTGCCACATTGGGGGACATGAGAGTAGCAGCAAAGTAGATGAAAATGCCAACAAGAACATCAGGCTTGGGAAGACGCTTCAGCTGGTAAAGTGCTCACCTTGCAAACATGAGGACTTGAGTTCAATCCCCAGAACTCATGTTTAAAAAAGCCAGGAGCCAGGCATAGCGGGACATGCCTTTAATCCCAGCCCCAGGAGACATAAGCAAGTGGATCTCTGTGAGTCCCTGCCAGCCAGGTCTACACAGGGAGTTCCAGACCAGTCAGTACTACAGAGAGCGACCCTGTCTCAAAACAACAACAAAGGAAATTTAGCTGCCCAGCAGTGTGAGAGTTAACCTTTAATCAAGGACTACAGCCAAGTCTTTTAAATTTAATATAAAATAATTTTTAGTAATAGTGAAAAAATAATTCCTATTAAACACTGAAAGTCCATTTTCCCTGATTATAGTAATATGTTTCTGTCATAGGACATACAGGGGTGGAGAAGTACGAATATGAAACTAAAAGTCACATATCATCACACTATTAAAAGCTTACCAAGTTGGTTTGTGTTTATTATGTGTAGTACATGTTATGTGTGGAGGCCAGAGGCTGACATTAGGTGTCTCCCTTTTACTGTGACTGGGTCTCTCTCTGAATATGGAGTTCACCCATAGCCCTACAGAGAGGTAGTCAGGGACCCACCTGTCTCTGCTCCCAATGCATTACAGATGTACACCATCATGATTGGCTTTCATGTGGGTGTGTTCTGGAGATACAAACTCAGGTTTTTGTGTTTGTATGGCAGTCACTTTACCAACACAGCCATTTCCCAGCCCTAGCTTGCCAAGTTTTTAAGATTTACTGTCCACTAAATAGACAGGATTTTTTTTCAAAATTAAGACTGTTCCCTATAAATATTCTGAAATGAGTAGATAATGATGTAGTAATTATAGAAATCCAAAACATATTCTTATGATCTCATCATCCCCTCAGAGCACCCTGCACCAATGTAGTGCCAACATTTATCACCATTACATGATGGAGCAGACAGATCTAAGAGATGATTTACATGGCTGAACTCTACTTGCAAATATAATCAAAGGCTTATGATGCCCAAAGTCTCTGAATACAAAGGCCAGTGCTCCCTCCATACCTTCAAAAATATTAACCAGTTATTGACTATGTGTGAAAGACCATGAATAAACATAGCTGATGGAGGAGAGTCTATGTGTGACTTTTATTATTAATAAAGAAACTGCCTTGGCCCTTTAAGAGACATAAAATTAGGTAGGCTGAGTAGACAGAACAGAATTGTGGGAAAAAGGAAGCAGAGTTGGGGAGACACTTCAGGCAGTCGCCATATGCAGTAGCCATACTTCTCCTCTCTGAGATGGACACAGGTTAAGATCTCTCCTGGTAAGCCACCCCTCATGGTGCTATATAAATTACTAAATATGGATTAAAGCAAGATATGAGAATCAACCAATAAGAGGCTACAGATAAGGGGCCAGGCAGTATTTAAATAAATACAGTTTCTGTGTAATTATTTTGGGCAAAGCTAGCCGGGTGGCGGGACACAGCCCCGCCGCTCCATCTACAGATTGGCGCTCCAACGTGGTGACTAAATCCACTTAAAAACCTGAGAGGGCTTTAAATAAAGGAGAGAGAGAGTTTAACACAGCTTTCTGCTGTTTGCCTGGACGTGCCGTAGAGAGATTTCCTGTTTCGGCAATAGCGGCAGAGAAAAAGCTGAGTAGAAAAAGCTGAGTCATTTTAAAACGCGGCTTCCTGGTGCTGTGCCGCCAGTGCAAACTCTGGCTATAAAGTATTTCAGTGGCTTTTATGGGCCTGGATATTTGTGTTCCCGCTTGGGATAGGAAGGAGAGTGCACTGAGACCGTGCCAATGGCTCCCTGCTCCCTGCCTGCACCTGAGCAGATGGCGGAATCAGGCTTAGGCGAGCGGGAGAACATGGCAGATTTCTGCCGCCATACAGAGAGATGTTTTCAGACTGTGCAGTGCTCTGTGTCTCAGATTTGGCTGTAACCTGGATGAAAAGAGTTTCTGTGCTGCATGCTCAGTCTCAGAATTAAACTGCTGATTGCGGCTCCAATGTGGACTGCTGTGTGCCTGGAGTGTGCAGCTCAGGGGCACCAAATGACTGAGGCAGGAGAGGCTTTGGCTCTGCTCGCCACGCTGAACTGTGCTGATCTCAGGCAGGATCTATTGTAATTACCATGATAACAGCGCAGTTAAGGTTTAGACTGGGCTGGAAACAGGCGGTACCATATTACCTCTACATGGCACAACTTAAGTTTTTATGAAGTGCTTAACCTTTTAGGAAGTGCTCCTGGATAGTAAAGAATTACAGATTCACAATAGGACAGATTCAGACAGAAAAGACTTTTAAATGGGTCACAATGTTGGATGACTGTACGTAGGCTTGAGAGAGAGAAAAAATATATAGAGAATAAAGTTAATGCCTTAAAAAAGGGTAAAGTCTTTAAAGAGACAGAATAAAGTAAAGTGATAGAGTAAAAATAGGCCACGTAAAAATGGAAAATTCACAGAGAGTCTGGATTATATATTTTATTGTGTTTTCTTTGAAATTTTTGACTGTAAAGGAGCTAAATACAGAGAGACATTTCATTATATGGGCTGCCATTCTAGACCAGAATGGACATCTTAACGGTATGACTTCAGGATTTGGATCTAAGAACATGATGCTTTGGAAAAGAGTTTCTTCTTTTGTTTTCACAGAGGACGAGACTCTGTGGATTGCTTCTATCCCAATATGGTATGATAGACCATGCCCTCCTGAAAGGTTGCTGTGAACACCCTCAAAAAATTACTTCGCTCAACTGCCGACTGAGATGAACCTAGCAGACAGGTTATACCATGAAAGACCTAAATAACAACACCCCCATTCAGCAGGAAGCAGTTTGGAGAGAAAAAAACTGCGCCCATATTCCCAAATATTGTTTATAAATGTTCTTTTACATTTAAAGGGGGATATGATATAGATATGAATGATTTGCATTGGTATGGATTTTAATGTCAATTTGTTATATGTATTTCTGATATTGATTAAGGTATTGTGATTGTGTAGTTCATTTAAAAATGTAATGTATAATTAGGAAATACAGGTTGTTAATGGATAATCATCAGTAATAGTCAAGCTTGTCATGTTAGATTTTCTAGATGTGCATAGATATATTTCAGATAGACATTCTTCATATCTTTCAAAGACTACAAGAACATGGCATTTAATGTTTTAATAAGTTAGGGTTTTTCATGACAATGAGACATGTCTGCTCCTGGCAGCACCAATCTACTTCAAGAGGAAGATGGGCATCGAAGAGGCTCCTTATGGAGTTTGATAGCCATTTGGGCAAGAAACTGCTCTTGCCTAGACTGTTGCATAAACTGGACACAAAGAACCCACAGAGAGAGGACTGCTGAACTTGCCTAAAGGTGAGATGGTCTTTCGGGGTTCCTGATTCGTGAAGGAGTCTGTGAGACGTTCTGCAGGACACAGCAGAAAGTGACTGAACTGTCTTTGGAATTTCCTGCTTCATGGAAATGTCTGCTGGACACTATGGGCCTGAAGGCCGAAGATGGATGCCCCAACAGTACAGAGGAACTTTGGGTGACTGTCCAGGCAGCGAGTTGTCTCTGTCATTTCTAGAGTTTGAAAGTTGCATATTTTTTGTTTACTTAGGTAGTATAATATCCCTCTGGAGTCTTTGATGGAGTTGAAGAATAAATAGGTAGTTACAGTTTTCCTTAGTTATTATAAAAGACAAAGTAGATATAAATATTGTAACTGTAATTCTTGCTTAATAACTGTTTTATTATATGTAATTTTACTACTTTAAAGTTAAAGCCTTTCTTTTTTGTTTAAACAGAAAAAGGGGAAGTGATGGAGTGACTTTCATTATTAATAAAGAAACTGCCTTGGCCCTTTAAGAGATATAAAATTAGGTAGGCTGAGTAGACAGAACAGAATTGTGGGAAAAAGGAAGCAGAGTTGGGGAGACGCTTCAGGCAGTCACCATATGCAGTTGCCATGCTTCTCCTCTCCGAGATGGAGGCAGGTTAAGATCTCTCCTGGTAAGCCACCCCTCGTGGTGCTATATAAATTACTAAATATGAGTTAAAGCAAGATATGAGAATCAACCAATAAGAAGCTACAAATAACGGGCCAGGGGCCAGTATTTAAATGAATACAGTTTCTGTGTAATTATTTTGGGTAAAGCTAGCCGGGTGGCGCTCCTTTCAACACATAGCAACAGTCACTATGGAAATTGAGAAAGTAGAAAAAAGTCAACTAAAAAATAAATACAATATAAAATACAATATTAATAAATGTAGTAAAAATACAAAATACTTTAAAATTCCCAGGGAATGGGGGCTGAAGAAATGGCTCAATGGACAAAGTGCTTCCTACACCACATGCAGAAAAAGACATCCACACACATTAGAAATAAAAAGAAAAGAAACTTTAAAAACGTACTTACTTTTGAGACAAAGTCTCTCTCAACTATGGAGCCCTAGCTGGCCTGGCACTCACTGTGCCAACACCCCCTTCCCCGTGTTTTCATTACTTATCTGATGAGCAGCACTGTCAGTAAACACTGCGCAAAGCTTAGCACTGAGGAGCTGTAATTCAGCGGTAGAATGTGTAATCAGCATGTGCAATGCACAGCACCAAACGATGCTGAAGAAAAAAATTTACAGTTTGTTCAAGTTATTTCACTCCTGTGAAGGTCCAACTGAGGCTTATCTAGGCCTCCGGGTGAGAGCAGGCTCCTGGGTGGCGCCTGGATGGGTGGATAACATTTTTACACCTTATCTGAGTGTTGGCTGCAGGGGTGTGTTTACTTCATAAAAATTCACAGGGGTTGAGGCAGGGGGACTGCAAGTCTGAAACCCACCCAGATTACAGAACAAACAAGTTCCCAAACAAACAAGAATTTAAGAGTGGCACAGGAGTTTAAACACACTATAAAATCAGATACTGCATCAACACAAAACAAAACTTTTTACCTAACTCTAAACTGGAATGGTGCTTGATAGCTGGAGGGAGGGAGGAGCCACCAGGAACACCAGGGTGTCAGAGTAGGTGGCTCTCTTCATTCAGCGTGGGTGTATGCAGGGGCCTTTGTATGTGCAGTTCTGCACTGCTTTTCTGTATACGTGACATAGTGCATAACTCATTTTTGAAAGAAAAAAGCTTAAGAAGCTAAGTACAGCTTCATTTTGCTTTTCATAATGACAAATACTAGATTGGTTTCTTCTTTTCTTTTTCTGTTTTTGGTTTTTTGAGACAGGGTTTCTCTGTAGCTTTGGAGCCTGTCCTGGAACTCGCTCTGTAGACCAGGCTGGCCTTGAACTCACAGAGATCCATCTGTCTCTGCCTCAGATTTAAAGGCGTGCAGGATATGACTGGTTCAACATTAAAGTGCCACCCATTGGGGAGGATGTAACTCTCTCACTGAGTCAATTACCTCAATTTCCTGTAGCTGCTCCTGATTGGTTGTGTACATCTGCTGAAGAGAATCCTCCAACTCTGTGTTCCGATCCAGTAGCGTCTTTCCAAGTTCAGCAGCAAGCTGGAGATCTAGCACAACAAATATCTTAGAATGTGGCAAGTATGAGCTCACGTCAACGTTTTACATAACCCAGCTCTTAAAATAAACAAAGCAAGTCCCAACACATGCAAGTTAGATCCTAATGGAATGCAGAATGGCCTAGAAAGAAATGTGAGTGCTATTTAAAATTCAGTTGAATTGGGGTCTGCTAGCAGGTGAAGTACTCGCTCATGCACCCTAGTCAGACACGAAAGAAAGCAGTCTACTTATAGAGAAAGATGTGGGCATTAGTTTGGGAAAGATCATTTAGTATTATAGCTCTACAATAGCATTTGGTAACAGACTTATTCAAACCCCGACACTAAGATGGATCCTTGAGCCAAAGCACAGGCAGGTCTCTCAGCAGCCTCTAAAATTCCCATCAAGTTGCTGTGAACACAACTGTCAAAGCAGTTTGTTGTTTGTTCCCCCAACTCAAGACAGGGTTTCTCTGTCTAGTCCAGGCTGTCCTGGAACTCACTAAGCAGACCAGGATGGCCTCGAACTCACAGAGAACCACTTGCCTCCCAGCCACGTCCGGACTTGTTTTTTTTTTAATTTATGTGTATGTGTGTGCCTATGAGAGTTTGTGCAGCAGTAAACTTCAGAAGCAGGCACTGGATCCTCTGGAACTGAGTTACAAGCAGCTGTGAGCTGCTTGGTATAGGTGCTAAGAACCTAATCCAGGTCCTCCACAAAAGCAGTACATGTTCTTAATGACTGACCCATCTCTCCAGCACCCCTAGCCTTAAAGCAACTAAATATTAATGCAAGAAATGGAGCGTACACAGCAAGACACTTGCTTCACAAGTCTGTCTTTTGCTCTCATTCCCCCTAACCAAATTTCCATCACATCTTTTAAGCAAAGCAATAATATGGTTTAATTCATATGTCCCTTAAACATAGAGCCAGGAGCTAGGTGGTGATGCTGCATGCCTTTAATCCCAGCACTCAGGAGGCAGAGACAGGCAGATCTCTCTGAGTTTGAGGCCATCCTGGTCTACAAGACCTAGTTCCAGGACAGCTAAGGCTGTTACAGAGAAACTCTGTCTCGAAGGAAAAACAAAAAAACCAAAACAAAAAACACAGAGCCAGGTAATTCTTTCTTTTGAATCAGGGCTTTACTCCATTGCTCTGGCTGTCCCAGTCACAGCAATTCTTCTGCCTCAGCTTCCCAAATGCTAGGATTACAAATATGAGTCACCACATCTGGCTTCCTGCTTTAAAGCTTACTTGTTAACTATCTTCTTAAGCATATGTGCAAATAAGACAGGTTTTGTTTATATTATATTATAATCACAGGATTAAAAGCTTAGTAATAACATAAAACCAAACCAAACCAAAAACCAAAAGAAAAAAATGCTGGCAATGTAAATACCCTGTCAGGAGAGGTATTCTCAGGAGACACCTGTACCCATTTCTCAAATAATTAAACTCTCCCCAGGAACCCTCCACCAGGGAAAAGCAAAGGCTGTTTCACACAGTTCTGACAACTTATGAGCCCACCCTTCAGGACAGACCTGAGCCGAGACAATGGTAGGCAGGACCACATCATAGCCAGCATTGCTTAATATATATACCTCTTGTGCTCTATTTTCACCCACATCTCATGCTAATACCACTCCCTTAAATGGACATGGGTATAGTCATTAGCCCCCATTTCTGTTCCTCTTCCCAGTGTAGCAATCTCTTGCTTTTCACTATTTCCGGTTTCCACCATCACCTTTCTCTTTAGGGTGTACTGGAGATAGGTAGCTGAGCTTAGCTTGCAGGTGTTGCCAGAGCACAAGTTTTTCCTTTAAAAATCCCAACATTTACAGTGACACAAGTAACTGACTGTGGCCCGGCCTATGACAGTGGGAAATGTGACGAGTCTGGGCAGGAGGGTACGAGGTCCAGTTCTGACTAACGTTTTCTAGAACAGTGATTTTAAGCGCTTTCATTTTTTGTTTTGGATTGTGTGTCTGTCTCTGTGCGGAGGCATGGGAAAGGAGTGTGGCTGCCCACAGAGCCAGAGTTGGAATTACAGGCAGTTTAAGCTGTCCCGTGTGGTGCTGGGAACTAACTTTGACTCTCTGCAAGAGCAGTGCATCCTCTTTACTCCTGAGCCATCCTCCAGTCCCCAAATAGTGATTTTAAAGGTCCCTACACCTAACTGTCTCATCTGGAGAAGTGACTATTTTGTTAATATCACGGTGTAACAATAAAACACAATAATAGGAAGCCCTTTCCAAACTAAGTTGCAATACACAAAGCATGTCTAGCAGGTATTGGTTTAGATGCCTTTAGATATCTGTTGCTACAAAATACTACCCGGAACAGGTGAAGGTCTTGCTTTGTTGACTTCCCTAGGCTAATAGAGAAGCTAGAAAGCATATAACACTACCCAGATTCTGCTTTGACGATTGTATTCACGGACACTCACATATATATTCAGTAGTATTGGATTATGTTTTAGGACTATAGGGAATTCAGATTTTTAAAAATGGGGAGAAAGCAGCATGATAAAATATATAATAGAGGCTGGGCAGTGGTAGGACTAAACTAGAGAATCGAAGTAGGTGGAGAGACCAGGAAGGCTTGTCAGGATCATTCTGGCTGCCTGCTGTGCAAACACACTGAATGGTACAAAGATAGAGCACAGTGGTAAGGCACAGTAATTGTCTAGGAGAAAGAAGAGTGGCTTGGACCAGACACTGGAAATGGAGAAAAGGAACAGACTTAAATATGACTTGAAAGTAAAAGCTGTAAGGATTTGTTGATTAATTTGATACTGACTATAAGAGGGAAAAAGTTAAATTATGTAAGGAGGAATCTAATTTTAGCTATGGCTTGAAAGATGGGAAGTCATCATGGGAGAGCCAGGAAATAACTCATCATATTCTACAATCTGGCAAGTAGCCGGTAAAAAGAAAGCAAGAAAAGAGAATGAATTGAGTTGAAATGGGAGAAGCAGCGAAAGAGCAATCATATTAAGACGTTACAGCCATGACAGAGAAATTTTAAATTGTATTCTCTGTGTTGGCAAGTCACTTCAGCTACTAAAATACAAATATGTATCATGAAAAAGCCCCACAAGATTCTAAGCTTAATTTTTAAAGGTTGACAAATAAGATTTAATATCAGTCTATTAAACATTTACGCATCACTACGGCAGTAAAAGTCAACCTAGAATAAATGGTAATAGAAAAAAACCAAACTTTGTTATATGGTAATGCCCACCAAACAACATAATTAGTATTGTGCTTGGTTGATTTTTCCTTACTAAGGAAAACAAAAACAAAACAACAAAAGCAACAAAACCCACTACACACAGCTCAAAAACACACAGACATGTACATGTGCACACATATATGCTTTTTTCATACAATATTGCTTGATTATGTTTCTTTCCTTTCCCATCTTCTCCTCAGGATTGAAAAGAAGGGTAAAGGAGGAAACATGGGGAGGGGCAACTAACACAAAGGCCATTTGAAAAATCATATGGAAATCAACTGTAGAAGCTTTTATTCACAAACACACAGACACATATACAAATATATATGTAAATAAGTATATACAAAAATAAAAGGCATCTAAATGAAGTCACCAAATAATAGGGGAAACAACTCCCCAACTAGACATCTTATGCCATTAAGTAAAACTTCCAGTGCCGAGCTTGGGTTGCATCTTGTTGAGTCATGGCCAAAAAGGGGTTCCTCGGAAGCCCCCAAACCTCACAGCCTATTGGCTGCTCTTCACAACCTAATGGTAAGGCACTATTGCTGAAGATAGTTATGTCACTGAACCCGAAATAAGAGCTGGTGCTTAACTAGCCCCTCCACTCCTACTGACTCGTGTCCATGGTAACGGAAGGTACTTTGAACATTACTTATTATCACCTAGCTATAAACCCTGTGACCTGCAACAATGACCTGTCTGCAAGATAAACTGGTACAACAGTGGCACAAATGTTAAGGGGGTAGCCAGTTACTTTTTTAAAAAATTGGACTTAAGGCCCATTTCATGAGCTGGAATCTATATCTGACACTGTTAAACTGGCCAAGAACCTGAGACTGGATGGGCCATGGACCTAACTAAGGGAAACTTGATGAAGGTCCCACTGTTGACCTGGCTGGCCTCTGATTCACAACCCAAGCAGTCAAGATTATTAAAACGAAGCAGTATTGATAGATGCCAAAATACATTCTTTGATGATTTCAATTTTAACAATATTAAATGTATATATTACTATTACTACATTAAGGCTAATAAAGAAGCCAGTCAAATGCTATCTTGTATTTATAAGCTAGAACCTTTACCAACAACTCAAAGCATTTAAGAGACATCAATTTTGATATGTTTTTATAGGATACCAAACCTACTTTTTCAGATGAGACACCCTGAAGCACAAAACTATTAATATCATCAACAAACTACACATGGTGAATCACAGGCAAGGCAGAAACTACAGTCAGCAGGTTCTAACTCACAGCACCAGGGCTCTCAATCACCTACATCTATGTAATGTTTTCTTCCCATTGCACACACAAGGCAAGTGTCCTAAGTAACATCCCTAACCACCTTCCCTCTCCTCCCCTCACATACAGTCTCATCACATAACTCAGGCTGGTCTTAATCTTTCTGCCTTATATTGTCAGTGGTAGAACAACAGGCACGTGCCCCCATACCTGGCTATGAAGTAGGTTGCTTTTCTCCCTTCTTTGGTGCTGGAGCTCAAAAAACCCAGTGCTCTGTACATTCTAAGCAAGCACTCACCACTGAACTAAAATCCTCAAACCCATGTCTGTACAGGCTGAAGAAAGTGATGTCCATACACTAAGGAGGAGATCACAAAGCTCCCTAATATAATCACTTGCAAGCGACAGCAAGGAGAAATGAAGGGTATCTGTGGCCAGTTCGGCCAATTGCAAGAACATCCACACTCAGCCAAGTTACCATCTTTTTTACTGAATGAAAAAGAATTAAAACTGGACATGGTGAAGGACACCTGTAATTCCAGCACTCTGGAGACAGAGACAGGAGGATTGCCACAAGTTTAAAGCTAGCCTTAGTCTACAAAGCAAGTTCCAGGCCAGCCAGGATTATGTATGTACAAAGCAAGATCCCATTTCAAAAGCAAAACGAGAACAAAAAGAACTTTATCCATTCACTGTGCATGAGTGGCAATGTATGACTTAATCCCAACATGGAGGCAGAAGCAGGTGGTGGATCTTGATGAGTTTGAGGACAGACTGGTCTACACATGTGTTCCAATCCAGCTAGGCCTACATAGTGAGGCTTGCTTCAAAATAAATAAGTCAATAAATAGAATAGAATAGAATAAAAAATAAAAAAGGATAGATCTCTGTGAGTTCAAGGCAGCCTGGTCTACCTAGTGAGTTTGAGGACAGACTGGTCTACATGTGTTCCAATCCAGATAGGCCTACATGGTGAGGCTTGTCCCAAAATAAGTAAATAAATAGAATAAAAAATTAAAAAGGGCAGATCTCTGTGAGTTCAAGGCAGCCTTGTTTACCTAGTGAGTTCCAGGACACACAGGGCTATTTAGAGAGACCCTGTCTCAAAAAATCAAACCAACAACAAAAAACCCCAAACAAACAAAACCAAAAAAATACATATGGTTAAAAGTGCAATAGTTATTTTCTTTTCTTTGTTCATTTGTTTTTTTTAAACAGGGTTTCTCTGTGTAACAGTCTTGGTTGTCCTGGAACTCACAGATCTGCCTGCCTCTGCCTCCCAAGTACTAGGATTAAAGGCATCGCCACCACCGCCCAACACAATAATCATTTTCTCCTCACGGCATATGTACTGTATGTGTATAGCCCACATAGAAACCATCACACTATTAAAGACATCAGGAGGCTGGAAGATGGCTTCAGTGGTTTAAAGCACAAGCTGCTCTTGTAGGGGACCCAGATTCAATTCCCAGGACCCATACTGTGGCTGGTAGCCATCCATAATTCCATTCCAAGGAATCCATAGGCACTAGGCACACACATAGTGCATATACATGCAAGCAAAACATCCATACATAGAAAATAAAATATATAAATATAAACCACACAAATAACAAAAACAAAACTGAAAACACCCCACTAAAGATATAGCATGAAAGATCAGCATCTCCTAAAAAGTCCCTAAGCCTTTCCTCTGGCCTGCTGTAGAGCAGCAACACCTCATTGGGATGGCCAGAAACTTAACCAACTCTTGAGCTGACACAGATACATAAAACCAGTATGTATGTATTTATGTATGTATGTATGTATGTATGTATATCATAAAGTAGTAAGCAAAACTGTCTAAGGGAACAAAAAGGACTAATGGGCGGGGGGGAGACCAAAAGGTAAACAAGAGATCTGGAAGGAATATTCTCATCATGCATTATATACTTACATGAGACTGTCTGTACATAGCACAGTACCATATGCAATGAATATACATAATGGAAAATATAAAAAACAGAAAACAAAAATCAATTCTCACTAGGTGGCAGCGATGCCTTTAATCCCAGCACTAGGGAGGCAGAGGCAGGTACATCTCTGTGAGTTTGAGGCCAACCTGGTCTACAAGAGCTAGTTCCAGGTCAGCTAGGACTGTTACAAAGAGAAATCCTGTCTCTAAAAACCAAAAGCAAAAACAAACAAACAAAACAAACAAAAAACCAATTCTCACAAAATAAAGGCCGATTCTTACTAACTTCAAACAATCAAACTGAACTAAGCCAACTGAAGCCACAAAACCATCTGTGCTGAAATGTCTTCAGGAATCAAGGCTTGATCGTTGAGGGCCTCGCACTCTCCCATGCAGCTATGCACTGCGTAAGCCAGTCAACAGCCAGCAGCAAGTTTCCTGCTTCAACAGAGGTCAAATATAGCCTCTGTTTGTTTCCCATCAGCCAACAGCAAATAGCAAGAACTTGAGATTCGTCTTTATCTCAAACCTTAGTTTCAGTTAAACAGAGTCCCCACCAGGCTCAGCAACCTGAAGCTTCAGTCTTTTGAATATTTCATGAAATGTTTAAAATTCTAGTGAGTCAAAGCTTAACTACAAGAAAGCACCTGTGAAGTCACACTGTATAAAAGGGACATTACTTCATCTGATAGTGTAAAGACAACAGACTGCTTCAGTCTTTTAAAAAGCGTCATTTCCTGTTGTGTAGCATCTCGCCTCTATAACCAAAAAGAGCCAAAAGCTGGCAGGAAGCCCAAGAAACATTTCTAAGTAATTGGTAGAGAGAAACAGGAGAATGCTGAATGTCCTTTAATTTTGTTTTTTAATTAAGGCACAAAAGGAAAGGAAACCATATAGTTCCAAGGCCTTGCACACCTGCTTATCTTGCTATTACAGTAAGGATTTCCATTGTCTTTTCTAAATCCTACCGAATTGGTCTGGCTTAGGCAGTCACTATAAATATCATAGATTTACAATGTATTGGTGCTCTAAGTGTTTGATATTTTTTCATTGATCAGTTTTGTCAGGCAAATTTTTCTTAATTCTGGGGTCAAACCCAGAACCTCATACAATAAGCAAGTGCTCTACCACTGAGTTACGTCCTTGGCCCTAATCTGCTCTACTTTCACAGGGTAGGCTGCTAGCTTTAAAGAGATACTCACTCAGCCCTGTACTCGGGCAAAAACATGAGCAATAGTACCTGAGTGATACTTTCTTACAGAATTTATTACATTCTTCTCATTTTACTTGTTTCTAAACATGAACTAACAAAAAAAGTTGAGGATAGCATTTTTTTAGTTGCAATCTGCAGCAGTAATTCAGTAACATGAAGGCTGAAAGCTTTTCCTATTACAAAGTCAAGTGCGTCATCTGGTGATGTTTCTATGCAATATCTGTTGCCAACATTGCTATAATAGAGAACACACAGACACACACTACCTCAACATAAACATCAAAAAAAGGATGGTGTCAATTTTAATGACTCTCTAAACAGTGACTCAGTAATTAAGTGCACATTAGGAATTCAGAGATGAGCTCATACTGAAATTTAGAAAGATGTACTCATCTTGCAATGGCATTTCAGGATTCCTTTCAACTACGACTTCATTTGGTGATCTATACACCTTAACTTTGAACTGAACACTTATTCTAAACCTTGCGTCACTCCACAAATGACAACTGTCACAACAGCTGGTCTAAAGGAAAACCAGTCTTTGAAGCCTTTCCACCTTGTTCTTGGGGGCACATTTCAAAGCAAGCACCATCATTACCTACATAGAAGGCTCCTGCTGTCCCAGAAAAGACCGTGCCCAGGGATTACTGTCAGTATTCTTAGCGTGCCAACTCAGTCCTCTAACAAAAGTCTATTCGTCAAAGCATTTCTGTGTCTGCTCAGCTCTACACGTAACAAGATATGAATAGGAGATCAGAGTTGACTGAGGTTAGAATGTTTCCATTTTAATTTGAATAGAAAGGAAGGCTCTAACAAACATTGACATAGCCTACTTTGATAGTGGCATACATTTATAAATAAAAAAAAATTAATAGTCCTAATGCTTTAGAAAATGTTAGGAAAACTAGGCACAGTGATCTAATTGATTGTTCAGCAGGCTGAGGCATGAAGACTGTCATGAATTTGAGGTTAGCCTGGGTTACACATTGAAATCCTATCTCAAAAAGTAAATAAGAACTGGTAAGATGGCTCAGTGGGTAAGAGCACCAGCCATTAAGCCTGATAACCCGAGTCAAATTCCCAGGACCTACACGGTGGGACAAGAGAACTGACGTCTTCTGACCTCCGTATACACACCATGGTATGTCCCACCCCGCACTACAAAAAAAAGTTAGGCTCTATGGCTTAAACATTTGAGCTCAATGGGAGGTTGAGTGTGCTGGCTAGTTTTTTGTCAATTTGACATAAGGTAGAGACATCAGAGAGGAGGAAGCCCCTCGGCCTCAGCATCAGCTCCTGACTCCAGGTTCCAGCCCTGCCTGAGTTCCTGTCCTGAATTCCTTCAGTGATGGGCTATTACTGTCAAAGTGCAAGCCAAACAAACCCTTTCCTCCCTAACTTGCTTTTGGTCATGGTGTTTCAGCATAGCAATCATAACCATAACTAAGATTCTGAGGTAGAAGGACTGCCAGGAGTTCAAAGCCAGCTTGGGCTACAGAGCAAGAACTTATCTTAAACAAGTCTCAATTTTTTTGTAAAGTGTTTTAGGCCATCTATTCAATACGGATCTCCCTAAGGTAACAATGAAGCTGATAAAATCTGACTAGAGCTCCTTAATCTACCCAAAGAGACAGTGCTGGTCCCAAACTACTTAGCATCAAATGCTGAGTGTCTCCGTTTACTAGCATCTCCAGATGTCTCTAATGAATGGATTCATGAACAGCACCCCAGTGAGGGGAGTCCTGCCTTCCTAACAGAGAGCTGGCTAGGACAGTGGGTCTCTGCCTACATGAATACCTTAGTATAGAGAAAGCAGTATGTTTTTGAGAAACAGTCATAAACTCTGTTCCAAGTTTAGTTCTTGGCTGGCTGAAGGGTACATTGCTTGCCTAGCATGCATTGAGGCCCTGGGATCAATCCCAGCACACCAAATACACAAAACCGTTTATAACATGCAAGTCAACAAAACTGAAGAAAATATGTTCAAAAGAGCAGCCACCATTCTTTCAGGGACACACTGACAAGTGAACAGTTGGGATTTCACATCTTCCATTTGTACTCTACATGACTATTTATGATAGAAGTTATGGCAAAGTCTACTGTACAAAAGACGGAAAAGTCTTCGGAAAGCCGGGCAGTGGTGGCGCACGCCTGTAATCCCAGCACTCGGGAGGCAGAGGCAGGCGACTCTCTGTGAGTCCGAGGCCAGCCTGATCTACAAGAACTAGTTCCAGGACAGGCTCCAAAGCTACAGAGAAACCCTGTCTTGAAAAACAAAACAAAACAAAACAAAACAAAAAGTCTTTGGAAAGTATAGAAGACATTCCAAGTGGAATTTGACAGTAAGTTCAGAGGTTAGGATTTGTTAAACTTGAAGATTTGACAACTTCATTTTGATCAGAAGTTAAGAATCTCACACACAGCCCCAAATGTGCTTTGTGTACTGCTCAGCAGATCTAGATATTACAATTGGTTGTCCTGATAAGCTCCAGGGGAGGTGGGTTTGGCTGTTAGATGGATTAGGGCTCTGGAGAGGGGAGAGCTGTGAAAACAGTAATGAGAGAGAGAGAGAGAGAGAGAGAGAGAGAGAGAGAGAGAGAGAGCGCGCTTCAGTTCAATCAAAAAAATGAAATCAAACTTTTATTATGAAGTGTTAAATATGAAGTTAGATATGAGAGATCAAGCTGCCCTTGAAAATTTTGGATGTTTCTTAAATATGGCAAAGAAAAATTTATCTTGCTCGGATAACATGAATTGCTTTCATATAGTAAAATGTTGACTTGCATGGTGATTCCTTCAGTCCTGAAGTATCAAAGTAGGTCATCAGTCCTTATGGGACAAATCTGAAATAGGCTAAATGTATGACAAATATGTCTTATGGGGAAATGTGATGGCCAACAGGCTCTGTAACTGCTAGGTAGCTTCAATTATAAAAGGACAGATAGCCATTTGGGCTTAAGTCGTTGCACATTAAGGGATCAACACTGACAGAAATTAACAAATTACCACCTCTCCAAAGAGGTACTTGTTTTTTTTTTTTTTCTCTTTTCTAAGTATGGGTCATTCAAGTCCACATTTTCTTTTTTCTTTCAAATTCAGTGGAATTGTGTTTAATAGCCAACTCAGATATTTTTTCACTGCAAGTTTAGAATGAAAAAAATTCTATAGAATAGCACAAACAGGATGCTTGAAAGAATTACTGAAGATCACTCTGCATGGTGGTTAAGAATGCTTGCTTTGAAGTCTGCAGTGAAAACCGTTCCCCCAACAGTATCTACTTGAGTCAGAGGTAACCTATGGCAACACTTGATGTTACTGGGAGAATAAAAGGGGCCTATCAGTGTCCTTAAGCGCAAAACCTTGCTACGAATGTGAAAGAAAATGTGCCACTGGTTTCTGACTGAGGGCACTCTGAGACTGTTCTCTGGAGATGCCGCAATCAATTAAGAAAACCAAGGCAGGATAATTTTTAATTGAAAACCCAAAATGCAAAAAGAAAAAAAGAAAAAGAAAAGAAAGAGAAAAAAAGAAAGAAGGGCATGCTAGAACTCTTCTCAAATAATTTCACCTGGCACCCGATGAACGATGCCTAAGTAATAAAACAGTTTGACATCCAATTGAGTAAGTTGTAAACCGGGATGCTAAGGTCTCAACAGTGTCTACAGGCTCCTCATCCCGAGTGTGTGGGATGAGAATTACTGGCTCCTAATTCGGCTTTAGGGAGTCCGCTTAACTCTTTTAGCATCTGCTTTCTGGAAAACCGGATAACAAAACATTACTCTCACAAAGTGATGGCGCGGGTAACCGCACCGCAGTACTGCCCCACCACCACCTGCAGCGGCTTGCAGACTCTGCGGGCCATGAAAAGCGGACGAGGGCGGGCAGGGCAGCAGGACCCGGAGCCCAGTCAGCAGCCTGCTTCTAGAGCGGGACAAGCTGGTTCACCCCTGCCCACCTCAGAGGTCCCCGAAGGAGACAGATCCGCTCATCCTCCGAGGAAGCGCTTTCTTAAAGCGCCGACCATCAATAGCCAGTGTTGCGCATCCGCAGGGCCTTGGGCCGCGCGCTCGCTCCCGGCCGCCGGGATGGGCGGATCCGCCGCCAGGTGAGCGTGAGGAGCCCCCGGCCGCGGGTCCCAGACCACCACCCTTAGGAACTTTCTAGCACTTTCCACACCAGCCGCCTCCCGGGCTCCCCACCCCCCAACCCCGGCGACCTCGCCCTCACCTTGCTGGAGGTCCCGGTGGTCGTACCACGGCTCATCCTCAATCTCAAACTCCTCCACCAGGTTATCTGCCAGCATGTCGCCGGGGGCGTCCGGGGGCAGCGGGCTCTGCTGCCGCCGTGCCGTCTCGGCCGCTGCCCCGGGCTGTCCTCCGGCCCCTCCGCCCTCAGCCAGAGCCGCCCTCGGGCGGGACGCACCGGCCCCGCCGCAGCTCCCGCCGCCGGCCCGCGGCCACCCCGCGCCGCCCAACGGCCAGCGCCCTAGCGAGCGCACCCCGGGGTGGCGCCCGGAGCCGGCTCCTCACGCCCGCTGACCGGCCCAACGTGGCACTTCGGCAGAGCCCTCCCAGGCCGGGGAGACGATTCAAACCCGGGCAGCGCCTTGACCAATTGCGAATGGGCCCCCGGCAGAGTGGCAGCGACTCTAGGCAATAGCGTCTCAAAGAAGGTCGCGGGCCCGGGTATCATTAGCCAATAGAGGCCCAGGAAGGAACAAAGGAGGCGGGTGAAGGCGGAGAGGGTGCGGCCGGCAGCCCCGCCCCTTTGTCAGCGTCGCGGCTTCTCAGTGAGTGCACTCCAGTTCCGGAGTGTGGAGTCGGCTGCGGCGACCAGGTCGGCTCCCTGGCGTGTCTTGCACCCAACTGCGAAGGACTCCCGGCTCCGGGCAGTGGGCGTCATTTTCCCTCCCGAAGGTTTCGGAAGCGGGCCAGCCGTCGTCGGCTTTGCCCTCGGTGATGCTCGGAGGGAGATTCGGGGTCCGTCGCAAGGTTAAGGCCGGGAGAACGCTATTGAGCCAAATCTGCTCCTGAACGTCTGAGCCCTGGCCTCCCGGGGAAAGGAAATTAACTCCTAAAACGGCGGTCGCTAGCCACACTTGTCGTTCGGAGGCTGGGACCGGCCCGTGGGAGCCGCCTCCCTTGGGAAAAGTTGCCAGCAGCTTTGCGTAGAATTTTGTTTAAAGGTTCGTAGAGCCCAATATAAACACCAGGGAGCAGGCGTTGCACTTGAGGCCAGTAGGGCAGGGTCCGCTTGTTGACACAGTTATTTCTTGGCTTGGGCTTTTAGCACCTTCGGATACCTTACCTCACACGTGAAAACTCTCAGACAGAGAAAGGTCGGCGCAACTGTTAGGATGTTAGAGCTGATGAATACGGAGGACACGAGAATTGTAGCAAATGAGGAGAGAAAAGTTACATGCTCAGCTTTGGCAGTAGTGAGTCGCTAGAGATCTGAAGTTAGTAACGCCTCTACAGATCCGGAGTGTCACCAGAACTAAAATGGAAAGCAGTTATAAGTTTGCCTTATCCCCCCCTACCCCCAAAAAAGTCTCGTGTAGCCTTAAAAAAAGTACACAAATTACTATGGTTAAAAATAGGAAAAATTAACCAGGAAGAAGTTACAGATCCTCAGTTACTTTAGTTTCTCCATGTAAACGAATAAGACCTTGGGTAATTTAGAGGAAGGAAAACGTCACCCTAATTTCTTTTTTCAGTGCTATGGATGAACCTAGTGCCTGCCTCGTGCCTGGCAGTCAATCACTACCCATGTACCTTGTTCAACTCAGTTTCACTTTAAGCACCTGCTCCTGGGATAGTGGTCTGGTGAAGGACTAGAAAGCCTCCCCAGTGTGAGGTTTGTTTTTGTTATTTGCACAGCATCTCACTGTGAGCCCCAGCTGGCCTGGCACTCGCTATTTACACTAGGCTGGCTGGGAACTCACAGAGATCTACCTGACTCTGCCTCCTGAGTGCTGGCATAAAAGCGACATATATCCTTTCCCCACAGTGTAGTTGTTCTGGGAGGTTTTCCTTTTTGTTCCTTAAGGAAGTCTTCTTAATAGACTAGAAATACCAAGGATAGAGTTAGAACTCTAGGCGTCTAGCCACAGTCTGTACTAGCAAAGAAGGCTTTAGCGCACCACTTAGGGGAGAGATGACTTTTTTGCTCTATGGAGTTGTGAGAATCAAAGAAACTGTTCCCAATAAAGCTGTGTTGTTTCTAACACTTATTGTGAAGGTATTAAGAACAACAGTTAGCATTAAAATACACTTTCTTCTCTTTTTGCCTCCTTCCTTCCTTCCTTCCTTCCTTCCTTCCTTCCTTCCTTCCTTCCTTTTCTTTGTTTCCCCTTATGGTACTGAGGGGCCACTCACATGCAAGGAAGGTACTGAGCCATAGTCCTAGCCCACTGGTATCAAAATAAGCAGCAATAGTAACAGATTACAACCTGTTAATGATGAGTCCATGGTGATATAAAGAAATAAGAAATGGGAATGTATAGACAGGAGGGTTATAAGTTTGATACCAGCCTGTACTACATAACAAGACCTGGTCTCAGAAAACAAAACAACAAACAAAACAGAGCAGGCGGATAGCTCAGTGGGTAAAGGTGCCTGCTTCCCTGCCTGACAAGCTGAGTCTGATACCAGGAGCCCACATGGTGCAAGGTAAGAACTGACTCCTGCAAGTTGTCTTCTGACCTCCACATAAATATTGTGACACACACTCTTTCCTAACACAATAAGTAAATGAGTATAATCTTAAGCAAGTAGTAATATTAACAGAAATGGTAGACTCACAAATCCCTTCTCAGTACAAGCACACTAAAAGGCAAGATGTCACTGGTCTGCTTTTTATTGCTATGTTTCTAAACCAGAAAACTAGGTCTCCTGTAAAGCCTCTGATTCCAGAAATTTCAGTATATCAGTCCAGACACAAAACGAGACAGTGTAGAACCAATTATCATAATCAGACAGAACCCTGTGGAGAGAAAGAAATATCCGTTTAGGGCTTGCAGATCTGTGGAAGCTGAAGGCCCGGAGTTATGCAAATGACCTCCGTCACTGATCTGGAAGACCATGTGGTGGCTGTCTTCTCCAGGACAAACACATACCATTTCCAAATTTGGGGGTGTATTAGAATGTTCTTTAACAATTTTTAGAAGAAATAAGGAACAGCCCGGCAGTGGTGACGCTCGCCTTTAATCCCAGCACTCGGGAGGCAGAGGCAGGCGGATCTCTGTGAGTTCGAGGCCAGCCTGGTCTACAAGAGCTAGTTCCAGGACAGGCTCCAAAGCCACAGAGAAACCCTGTCTCGAAAAAAAAAAATAAGTAACAAATCCTACGGACTTTATTTTGGGGTGGCTCTGTGGGTTCACTTTTAGGGGTGCTGTTTTCAGAGACCACCTGTGTGTGTGTTCTGCAAAATCCTGAACAAAAAGTGTATTGAGAAAAGCCCTTGGAGCTAAAAACTCTGTCTTACAAGGGTTTCCACGAGGCAATCATAAATAGCATCTGCAGTTATATCACTTGGCCTACAAGAGGGTTAGTGAATAACTATGCAAGTTGATGCTAAACAGAAGGTTTCGGAGTTTACTTAATAATTTGCCAGTGTACAGTGTGCTCGTTCAACCTTACCATGACTGCATCCTGATGCTTCTAATCTCTTCTGTAGAAACACTTTGTAGCCGGGCGGTGGTGGCGCATGCCTTTAATCCCAACACTCGGGAGGCAGAGGCAGGCGGATCTCTGTGAGTTCGAGACCAGCCTGGTCTACAAGAGCTAGTTCCAGGACAGGCTCCAAAGCTACAGAGAAACCCTGTCTCGAAAAACCAAAAAAAAAAAAAAAAAAAAAAAAAAAGAAACACTTTGTAGTAAAGACAAGTTGGCTTCTGGAATCCTTTGTTCTTGGCTGTAAAGATGAAGCACTCCGCATCATATAGTAAAATCACATTAAGGGAGTGTTAGAAAGTAATAGCAGCTTTTAAAAGATGAGAAGTGATTTCCAGTTTGATACTGAAATAAAGCATGACTAGATATAATTGAAAGGGAAATATTGATGTGATTTGTGTATGTGTGAATTAAAGATGATGTTTTTCCTCAATATTTATAAGTAAAGAGTTCAGAGTTTTTCTATAATGCTATTAAAACTTTGTATTCTTCACTTCAGACAGGCTGGATGTTCTTTGAAAAGTTCTTTTGATACTTATGATACTTTTCAAAAATTGAGGTCCGTGGGGCTGGAGAGATGGCTCAGAGGTTAAGAGCATTGCCTGCTCTTCCAAAGGTCCTGAGTTCAATTCCCAGCACCACATGGTGGCTCACAACCATCTGTAATGGGGTCTGGTGCCGTCTTCTGGCCTGCAGGCATACACACAGACATAATATTGTATACATAATAAATAAATATTAAAAAATTGAGGTCCGTGAATGTCTTCCTTCAGGCTTAATAATAGAAGAACAGTTCAGAAAGGCACAGAGTGCTTGTGCTAGAGAGCCTGAAATAAGAAAAACATGCTTAGATTTCCATGGGCTAAATTTGTCTCTTGGCTTTGGGCTCTACCAACTCCGTCCACCCTTTTTTTTTTTTTTTTTTTTTTTTTTTTTTTGGACTAAGTAACAAGGTGACCTCTAGCCTCAGTTTTCAGTTGAGCTTACACCAAAAGTAAATCCCTAGAGTGAAGCCTTCACCAGTTCTTCCAGATTTTCTAGTTTGAGAATTACCTTTTAAAGCCAAAAATGTTGGCTTCCCTTGTGATACTGTAGTACTTGGATTCCTTAAGCCTTCAGAACTGCATAATGATGAAATGAAAAACATATTTGTATATTTTATCATTAAGAAACATCTTAGTGTATTTAAAAGATACAATTACATTGGCTAACTGCTACTCCGGTTGATCTGACAGCTAAGTCCTCCACAGGCACCTACGCTCATATGCACATACCAGCTCCACCCACCCCCATAACTAAAAACAGAAACACACAACCAGGAGGTGGTGGCAAACATCTTTAATACCAGCAGTTGGATGGCAGAGGCAGGCAGATCTCCAGGTTCAAGGCCAGCCTGGTCTACAGAGTGAGTTCCAGGATGGCCAGGGCTACACAGGGAAACCCCGTCTCGAAAAAACAAAAACCAAACCAAACCAACCAATCAAACAAACAAAAACCCCAGATACACACTGATAAACATTGTCATTGCTGTTATTGCAGTACTGGAGATTGTACCCAGGATCATCCTCATGTTACACAGGCGCTCTTCCAACGAGCTGCAGGCTGAGCATAGCATTATTAATCAACTGATAGTGTTTCATATGGATTTAGTAGTGCTTTTTGTTAGTTTCTATCTGTGAGACAAGGCCTCAAGGTTTAGCCCAGGCTGGCTCTAAACTCATGATCTTCCTTCCTCAGCCCCAGAGTGCTAGGATTACAGGTATGCACTAGCATGCCCAGTTTAATAGCCCTATTTGGTAACTCTGAAGCTCGTTGGTGCATATAATTAAACTACTTCTTGGGTCTAGGTCTACCAGACGTAAGGATTGGAAGACAATCATTGAAGGGGCAGATTGACACAAATTTTTACAGAACCTAGCGAGGCTGGTCCTAAATTCACTTCTTTGAACCTCCTACCTCAACCCTCCAGAGTGATGATGGGGTTACAAGTCTGCACCACCATGCCCAACTTTTATCAGTTTTGGTTTTCTCTGTGTTTGGGGGGAACCAATAATTTTGTCATCTGTGATGCCAGTTCCCTTCCAAATTTGCCTGTTGTCTTCTAACAAATTGGGCATTGTAGACTGATCTACAATGTTGCTCCTGATCCTCTAAGATTAAAATAGAAGCCCAAAGACTATTCAATCAAGTCACAGCCTCAGGTTATGTGGAAATCCATCTCTTCCCCAGGTCAGCAAGTCTATAGAGAGCTGGTGAAATTGCCTAGTAAGCCAAGGATAATGAAGATCAGTGGGGTGCAATAGGACACCCCTCTAACTCCAGCATGCAGGAAGATGAGGTGGGGTGCAATAGGATACCCCTCTAACTCCAGCATGCAGGAAGATGAGGCAGGAAGATTTATAATTCCAAGCCAGCCTGAGCATTATCTTAAATATATAATCAATAAATCAAGTTTTAAAAAGTTAATCTGAGCTGGAGATGTAGCTCAGTTGGTGCTGCTATGCTTGCCTAGCAGACATGAGACCTTGGACTTGATCCCCAGCGCCACACAATCTGGAAGGTGGAGGCAGTTCAGGGCCAGCCTCTGCTACACAGCAAGTCTGAGGTCAGCCTGTGAGCTAATGAGACCTTGTCTAGGAAAACAAAACAAAAAAAGCTAAATATCCCAATTTTCCAGTTGTACAGATCAAAAGATAAGTTGATAGGCTATATTTAAGAGCGACATCTAAATTAGAACAAGAACAAGTTGTTTCATTTTTTTTTTTCTTTTTGAGACAGGGTTTCTCTGTGTAACAGTCCTGGTTGTCCTTGAATTCACTTTGTATACCAGGCTAACCTTGAACTCAGAGAATCCGCCTGTCTCAGCCTCCCAAATGCTGGGATTAAAGGCGTGCGCCACTACCACCCAGATTAGAATATGTTATTTCTGGTTCCTTTTAGGTATGGTTTTGGATCAAAGCCTTAGACAGATTTTTCTTTGGGCTGCCAGCTCACAAATAATGACACGGAAGCTTATTAATTATGAAAGCTCGGCCTTAGCTTAGGCTTGTTCCTAACTAGTTCTTATAACTTAAATTATCCCGTATCTTTTAATCTACATTCTTTTACAAGGCTTGATTACCTTTACTCTGTCCTGCCCATCCTGCTTCCTCCGTGTCTGACTGGTGACTCTGCCTTTCTTTCTCTCCTCATTGTCTGCCTGGAGTCAGGCTTATCTCTCCTGCCTAGCTATTGGCCGGTCAACTTTTTATTACACCACTCACAGCAACGCATCTTCACAACATACAACTATCCCATGACACAAACTACATAGTCCATCAAGAGAACGTCACACAGTGATTGCACTACAAGTGTGTGCCGGGGAATGAGCAGCTTATCACAGATAAGGGCCTGCTATTCCTCCTCTGATTCTAGCTGTCATCTCGCTATTCATTTTCTGTTCCTCCTTTTCAACTAGGGAGGTTGATGCAGAACTCTATCTCCTTGACCACCAGATAAGCCTGTCTAAATCCTTGCCTAAATCAAACTTTATAATTTAGAAGACACATGAAAGTCTAAGTAGAGACCGGGGAGATGGCTCAGTTGTTAAAGTGCCAACTGTGCAAGCATGAGGAGTTCAGTTCAAGCCTTAGCGTCCATGTGAGAAAACAAGAGTCGGGTGTGTTGGCGCATGCCTGTGATCCTAGCTCTGGGGATGCAGAGGCAGGAGGATCCCTGGGTCTTTTCTGGTCACTAGCCTTGCTTGAGTAGGTGAGATCCTGGCTCAGTGAAAGACTCTGGCTCAGAAAAATAAAGTGAAAGGCAATAGCAGAAGATCCTCGATGTTGACATATGGTCTCTGCGTATGCACACAAACATAACTAGAGTTGTGATTTATGCAAATTGGGGCTCGTGCAACATCTCAAAATGTTGAGTAAGAATAAAATAAAGAAATCTGGTGATATTTACAGCAAGTATTTTTGAATTTTAACTAAAATTACTAACGTTATTGGAATTTTATTGCCGATCAACTACTGTATGTAAATAATGAATTCTAAATTCTAACCTTTTTTTTTTTTTCTTCAGGGAGGAAAACTTCCTCTGCATGGAAAATGACACTTTGGAATATCAATTCCACAGCCTGGGCGTACTCTCTGATTACACTAGGGACTGAAATGTTAAGTTCTTTTTTCCGTTTCTACTGTGTGAAACTTTTCTTGGAACTGTACAAGATTTCAGAGTTGGCCTTCTATCAATCCCAGGTGGGATGCAATTTTTATTCCTTAAATGTAGGACAGAATTTTCTTCCTTATAGAGCTATCCTACTGTTTTTACCGAAGAGTGGATTCTGTATATACCTGCAAGAGTTATCAAGAAAAATGTGTGTGCTAGGGTATGCAAACCTGTAATCTCAGTACTTAAGAAACTGAGGCAGGAAGATTGTTGAGAATTCAAGACTGGTCCAGGCTATATAGAGGGATCCTATCTCAAAAAGAGAGGGAGGGAGGGGAAAGAGAAAGGCAAAGGGGATGGGTTGGGAGAGGAGAGGAGAGAGGGAAGGAAGAGATACTGTCTTAGTCATGGTTTCTATTGCTGTGATAAAACACCATGACCAAAAACAAGTTGGGGAAGAAAAGGTTTGGCTTACACTTCCTCCATCACTGAAGGAAGTCAGAGCAGGAACTCAAACAGGGCAGAAACCTGGAACAGGAGCTGATACAGAGGCCATAGAGGAGTGCCTCTAACTGGCTTGCTCCCCATGGCTTCCTCAGCCTGCCTTCTTATAGGACCACTTGCTCAGGGGTATCCTTACCAACAGGGACAGGGCCCTTCCACATCAATCCTAATTAAAAAATGCCCTGCAGTCTTGCCTGCAGCCCAGTCTTATGAGAGCATTCTCCCAATTGAGGTTTCTTCCTCTCAGATGACCCCAACTTGTACCAAGTTAACATAAAATTACCTAACACAGCAAAACTACCTAGTATAGCAAGCTTTACCTTGAAAAGCTTGATGTTATCAACAAATTGTATTTTAACTTATCGTACATGAACTGAATGAATAGATATGTTTTTACATTTTCCCTTGTGCTTTATGATGTTGCTTATTACAGAACTAAATATTCAGTATGTTGATTTTGAATTGATTTATTATTATTGTTATCTTAACTTTTTAAATGTAGATATGCAAAATGATGTCTTGGAGGAGTAGAGAAATGGCTCATTGATTTAGAACACTTTTTGCTCCTCTAGAAAACCTGGGTTCAGTTCTCAGCATCCACATGGTGGCTCACAACCATCTGTGACTCCAATTCCAAGGGATCTGATGCTCTTCTGGCCTCCATGGGTACTAGACAAGCACATGGTACACAAATATACATGTAGACAAAACGTTCATAGACATAAAATAAAATAAATAGATAAAAATTTTTAACAAGAAGAAGGGCCTGAATTTCATGAGGAAATATGGCCCTGTGTGCCACAGTGGAAGACATACTCTGTGTTCACTGCTTTGGTTCCAAAAAGTTGCTCTGTTCAGTTAGCTAGATGAATTGCTTATTTTCTCTGTCCAAAGCATCTAAGTTTGTAATTAGATGGGAGGAATAACAATGCCCATCTCAGAAGGTTATAGTTTTTTTAAAAAAGGATTTGATAAAATAATACATGTCACCACTTGTACTATACCTGAATGCATGGGCTTTTGAGTGGCATACTGCCCCATCCTTGATGCCAATGACTGTTTCCGAAAACAAAGACTTTTCAGCTTTAGATACTTCTCATTAGTAAAAACAAACAAAAAGATTGGGATTTATTCCTTCTTGTTTCCTGCCTCCCCTCTTCTCCCCTCGCTTCCTTTTGCTCTCTGGGTCACCCTGTAGCACAGGCAGGTCTGACTCAATGATCCTCCTTCTTCAGTCTCCCATGTGCTAAAATTATAGGCACCTGCCACCATGCTCAGCCTCGGGAGTCATTCTCCTCTTGAATGAAGTAGTCCTTACTGCTAACAACTGTACAAAATAATCCTATGTGTGTTTTTTTTCTCTTTAGGTAATTTTAATGATCTGGAATGTTCTGAATGACCTAAGTGGGTACTTTCGGATGAACTCTCAGTATGATTGCTGTCTAAGTTACCACTGTTCCCTATTTGGAGCCTTTTTGCATGTAGTGGCCTTCCTGCTCCCTTGGTTCCCTTGGAAGCACTATCAAGATGGTGACTGGCTTAATGGACTTCATTTGGTGGTCTCCCTGTGTGCATTTGACAGCACCTTCGCCTGGGTGCAACAAGCCCAGTGCCGCTTGTTTGCAGAGACTTTCCCCAGGCATGAGAGCAGGCTGAAGCTGATGAAAATTAACCAGGTAGCATCCCTGCTGGGCTCCACCAGCGTCCTCTTCTGCGGCCTCATCTCTCACAACATGGAAATCCTGCCCAATTTTCAGGTCGTTGCTGTCATCACTGCCTTCCTGGCAGTTACCAGCCTTTACTGTGGCATGCTCCAGATGAGACCTCTTGAATGTAAAAGAAACCCAGAGGAAACCTTCCTTGCAGAGAGTGAGCAGGAACTGCCGTGGACCTCCACCATCTCATCGATGAGACAAATCTTGTCTCAGAGGAACTTCCACCTTTTCCTCATCATGAATTTCTTTCAAGTCTTTCACTTGACCTTCTTCAGTAACTTCATGATGATCTTTGCAGATAACCTCATTCCCGCCGAGGTTTTCTCTTCTTCTGCAAGGAGCATCATGTACGGGGCTGGCTTCATCTGCCCTCAGGTATGTGAAGATTCTCCATGTGTCTACCTAGCGGGACTAAAGATTAACACTCAGTTGTTTGAGGAGAGAAAAAAATTGACTAAATAAGTAGTGTTACTAATTGACACATATTTACTAACAAACTCTGAATAAGAGCAAGCGCTCAGATGCTGTACAGGATCCTATAGAAATGATGGGAAAAGGAAATAAAAAACAAGCAAGGGCCAAGCATGGTGAGGCCCAAGCAGCATGATAAAAAAACCCCACTATTTTTAAAATTATGTTTATCTGTCTATTGTGTGGATATATGTGTTTGTTTTGAGACAGGGTCTCATTGTATAGTCCTGGCTGGCCTGGAACTTTCTAAGTACACCTAGCTAGCTTTGAACTTTGAGAGTCACCAAGCCTAGACAATTGTGTGCATGTGTATATTTGTGTGTCAGGGTGGTCTGTGGAGGTCAGAAGACAGTTTAGAGGCGTGGTTTCTCTCTTTACAGCTTGTGGGTGCCAGGGATTGGACTCAGGTGGCTAAGCTTTGTGTCAAGTCATGTCTATGGCCCGGCATTTCAAATGTTTGGCTTTGAATCTAAGCATCAGCAAAGCTGTGGAAGAAGTGAATGGCTTCCAGTGAGTGTGTGTTTTTGCTTTGTTCAGGCATTTAAAATTTTGTCTTCATGGAATAAATCTTAGAAGGGGCAGAAAAATGATATGGAAAATCAAGACATGGGAAATTCTGCTGGCTGAGAGTCAACGACCCTATGAACAAGATTATGAGTCACATCTGGAGTCAAGAGTTTAGGCCTAGATTTCCTTATGACCCATGTAGCTTGAGGATCCCTTTAACCTTTGACCTATGTTTCTTTTCTACCATCCTCTCAATAACTACCCTATAATCTCATTTAGTAAACACACTAAAACAGTCTGTACTTCTTTCCTTTCTTTCTTTCTTTCTTTCTTTCTTTCTTTCTTTCTTTCTTTCTTTCTTTCTTTCTTTCTTTCTTTCTTTCTTAAGACATTATCACTCTGTAGCCTGGGCTGGCCTAAATAAAACTCATGACAGTCCTACTTTAGCCTTGGTAAAGTCTTAGGATTACAGATATGAGCTGACACACCCAGCATGCTTAACCTTTAACCTCATTATCAATATAACTGCAGAAACCATCAAAACCATCTATAGGTAGCTATTATTAGGACTCTTCTCTGTAGCTGGGCATGATGGCTTATGCCTGGAATCCTAGTACTTAGGGAGGCTAAAGTAGGGGGACTGTTGCATGTTTGAGGCTAGCCTTGGCTACAAAGAAAGACCAAAACCCAAAACAAAGTAAAGCAAAACAAAGTACACAACAACAACAACAACAACAACAAGACACTTAAGTGTGACTCTTTTGAGAGGCCCACAGCTGTACTATCCTTTTTTTCACACCTTCCCCATCACTTCTTCGTAAACGCTGACTCTGATTAAAACAAACAAAACAGAAAAACCCCGAAGGGTCAATTTGACCAAGAATTCATGGAGCAGGGTTTCAGAATACTTGTCTAAAAGCCTGAGTTCTGGAGACTCAGAGCAGTATTAAAATTCCACGGCCATGACCCTTATGGATGATGGTGTGTTCCTTCTTAACAATTTGGAGCGCTGACATATTGCTACCTTAAGCTAATGGTGTCTTCTAAATCTATGACTTAACCTAGCCTATGATACAGATTTCTTCTTATTTTGCAATTAAATAATAGGTAAAACCTGGTATTTAGACTCTTCCAGGATTAAGGAATAAGCTATTCTGCATAGCTTATTCTGCATATGTTTCTTAGTACCATGACAGAATGTCTGACATAAACAATGTCAAGGTTTCTTCTCTTTTATAGTTTCAGAGGGTCCAGGCTGTGTTTGCCTGGCCACATGTACTTGGGCCAAGTAAATCACTGCCCGGTAGTGGAAACAGTGGTGGAGGTGGCTGATTTGAACCTCACTGGATGGGATGCAGATGGAGGGGATGGCTGTGCTCTGTTGGCTTTCCTCTTTCCCCGTTTTGTTCTAGTCAGCTGTTCAGCCCATGGTCTCATTGCTGACCACAGTTAGGATGAGTCTTCTCTCAGGCCCCAAGGTACACCCAGAGGTGTGTGACAGCAATATCACTACAATTCTCCAGACTCCCAAGAACTGGGATTATAGGCACGAACTACTGGCCCAGCCAGGATTTTTGTTTTTTTGTCAACAGTGCAGCAGATATATTTTAAAGAAAAGAGATTTTAGGACTGAGGATACAGCTCTGAGATAGTGTGCCTGCCTCTCATGTGGAAGGCTGTGGGCCCATCCCCAGCCCTGAAAAGAGAAGAAGGAAAGGTTTATTTTGCTCAAGATTCAAGGTTGAAGAAGAGCTGTATTTTGTAATGCTCTTGCTAGTAGAATCTTACGATCATGCAGATCATTGCAAGGCAAGAGATAGCAGGCCTGGGTATACGCATAAGAGGTAATTCCAGCACAGGCTCCAAAGCTACAGAGAAACCCTGTCTTGAAAAATCAAAAAAAAAAAAAAAAAAAAAAAAAAGAAAAGAAAAGAAAGAAAGAAAGAAAGAAAGAAAGAAAGAAAGGAAAGAAAGAAAGGCAGGCTGCCCTGTATGGGGATCTTGTGCTTCACATTCTGAGATAGTGGAGGATTTCCAGACTTCACCCACATGTGCTATTATCTGCCTTCTTTCCTACAGGAATCTTTAAGAATGGCTAACATTCTGTCATGCTTGGGCTTGCATTTCCCTGATGACTATGAAAGAAATGATGTGTTTTTGGAAAAATTTTTAGCTATCTTTATTTGCCCAGTTTTTAAGTAAGTTGTTATCTAATTTTTGTTCATTATATATTTTAAAACCACACTTTGTCCATCTTCTATTTTATTTTGTGTGTGTATTCATGTTTGTGTATGTGTACAAGAGTGTGTGAAGACCAGAGAACAACCTTGAGCGTCTCTTCTCAAGTACATACCCTTTATTTTGAAACAGGGTTTCTTACCGGCCTGGAACTTGCCAAGTAGACTGGCTGGTCAACAATCCCCATTGGCCTGCGTCTTCTCCAGTACTAAGTTTTGTTTTTTTATTGAGTTGGAGTCTTGCTACATTGCTTAGACTGACTTAAAGCTCAAGATTGTCTTGCTCTGCATCCCAAGTGGGGGATTAACACTGTACCCCACACCCAGCTCTTCTATTTTTATTACTGAGTTATACTGGCAATTTTTAAAAATTTTAGGTATAATCTGTTATCAGATAGATTGTTTATATTTTCCCAGTTTCTTGATGGCACAGAAAGGGTGAGTCAAAATTGTTCCAGTTACTCTGGTCCCTTGAACATCTATATGAATTGTAGGGTTGGTCTGCCCATTTCTATACAGACATTAGTTGGGATGAAACACAGTCCCCCTGTCTCAGTCTCTGCAGTGTTATTTGTAATTTTGGATAGATAATATGATGTCTTTTGGCTTCTTCAGGAATCCTGTTACTTTGCCTTCCTCCCTCTTCTGTATTCATCTCCTTTCCCTTCCTTAATTGAAGCCTCTCCTTTCCCCATTTCCCCCCTTAAGTTCCCCTTTTGTACCCTGTTACTCCTTTTCTGTTGCTCATACCCCAGTTCATGGCCCCTTCTGCTTTCCTGGTTTCTTTAGTTACTCTAGGTTACATATGCACATCTGAAGACTTGGAGCTAGGAACCTCAGATAAGACAGAACATGTCATGTTTGTCTTTCTGGGACTGGGTTACCTCACTCAATATGACTTATTCTAATCCCATCCATTTATCTGCAAATTTTATGATTTCCTTTTTCTTTACTGCTGAATAATATTCCATAGTATATATGTACCTCCTTAGTTGGAGGACATTGAGGTTGTTTCCATTTCTTACCTATTGTGAATACAATGGCAATGGACATGGCTGAGCAAACTGTGGGATAGGAAGTCCAATCCTTTGGGCATATGCTGGACGGATTTTTTTTTAAACTTTATTTAACTTTATTTCATGTGCATTGGTATAGCGATGTCAGATTCTCTGGAACTGGAGTTATAGACACCTGAGAGCTGCCATGTGGTTTCTGGGAATTGAACTCGGGTCCTCTGGAAGAGTAGTCAGTGCTCCTAACCACTGAGCCATCTCGTCAGCCCAGATGGATTTTTTTTAAAGAATTATTTTTGCATGTATGAATTTTTGCCTGCATGCATATATGTATATCACATGCATGTCTAATGCTTGTGGAGGCTAGAAGATGGTATCAGATCACTTGTAACTGGAGTTACAGATGATTATGAGCCAACATGTAAGTGCTAGGACTCAAACTCGGGTCCTCTGCAAGAGTAGCAAGGGCTCCTGCCCTCTGAGACAGCTCTCCAGTCCCCCAGCTAGATTTTTAAAGATTTAACACTGTTTTGTAGTCTCCTCTTCCATTTAAATATATTTATTTGTGTGTGTGTGTGTGTGTGTGTGTGTGTGTATGTGTGTGTTTAATGACACGGTTTCCAGCCCAGGTTTTTCAACTCCCAAGTTTTAGTTAAATTTCTTACTCAGTATTTACACAGATGTTTATTTAGTGAGGACCTAAAGGGCTTCAATTAGTAAAGTACATGAGCTTTGCTAAACACGATGAAGTGATTTTATATTGGTAATTCCCATTATACTTTTGCTTCCTCTTAGTTTTTATCTATATCCTGGATAGAGAGCACTAGGCAGTTGAAATCTGACAGGGACAGAGATTGCCTTGCTTCAGGGCGAGGCGTAACCTTTTCCCTACATACACTTTACAAAACTCTTTAGAAGGGGTAGTGACACACACCCTTAATCCCGGCATTTGGGAGGCAGAGGCAGATGAATCTCTGTGAATTTAAGGCCAACGTGGTTTACATAGTGAGTTTCATAGTGAGGACAGCCAGGACTACACAGAGAAACCCTATCTTGAAAACAAAAAGAAAGCCAACCAACAAACAAAGAAACCTCTTTAAATTAAAAGGTATTTATTTACAGTGTACATTTGTATGCACTACAGAATATTGTGGAGATCTGCTGTCTGAAAATTGTTGTTTTACTTTTGCTTACTATATTCATAATAAATACACTCATTTGAATCCTGCTCCCCATAGGAAAGTTAACTACCTAAATTGTAGTGGCAATTTCCTGGTGCATACACATATCAAAATGTATAGTTTAGATATTTGGTGTGGACATAAGCTTTTTTTTTTTTAAATACCTGTGGGTAGAATAGCTGGCCCTGAGTGCTAGGATTTTAAGTATGTACCATTATGACCTTAACCTTTTTATTGTCTCTAGTGACTGCTATGCTCCAGGAACTTAGGGTTGGACCAGATGTGCATGGGTCTGCAAAGCTTTGCTTTCTCCTCATCTTTCTCCCCCCCTTTCCATTTTAACATTTTAAGCATATGTTTATTTTACAAAGATACTCAAAAGATTTTCCAAAGTGGTTGTACCGTCTTACATTTGTGTGTGTGTGTGTGTGTGTGTGTGTGTTTGTCTAAGTGTGCATGGAGTCTAGAGTCTGACTTCAGGTATTTCCCTCTGTTGCTCTCCCCTTTATAATTTGAGGTGAGGTTTCTTACCGAGCTAGAGTTCGCCATTTTGGCTGGACTGAGTGGCCAGTGAGCCTCCAAGCTCTGTCTCTTTTTGCCTATGTCCAGTGCTGGGGTTTCTGATACTCACTTCCATGTTGGGCTTTTATGTGGGTGCTGCAGATCTAAATTCAGGTCCTCATGCTTGTGTAACCAGGCACTTTACTCAGTCATCCACCTTTTATATTATGTCAGTAGTGTGCAAATGTTCTGGTTGCTTGGTATTCTCACTGACTCTTGATATAATGAATCTTTTTCACTTTAACTATGCTAGAAGACATTCCATGACATATTATATTTTTTATTTTCTGTGTGATTAATAATGATGTTGAGCATCTTCTCAAGTGCTTACTTTTCAAATTTTTGTTTGTTTTTCATTTGTTTTTGAGTCTCACACATAGCCCTGGTCAGCCCTTAACTTTCTATGTAGTCCAGACTGCTCTCAGGCTTGTGGCAATCCTCCTGCCTCAGCCTACAGAGTTCTGGGATTACAAGTGTGAGCTACCATACCTTGACAACTATTTTGTCAAAATTTTAATTGGTGCATTATTTAATTTTCATATTATTGAGTTGCATAAATTCTTTGTATGTTCTGGATATATGTCCTTCATCAAATATATGTTCAACAAATGACTCTTTCTGTCTCTCATAGTACTGTGGATTGAACCTGGGCCTTGCATAGTGGTAGAGCACTGTCATTTTTTAAAAAAACATTTATTTATTTATTTATTTATTTATTTATTTATTTATTATGTATACAATATTCTGTCTGTGTGTATGCCTGCAGGCCAGAAGAGGGCACCAGACCCCGTTACAGATGGTTGTGAGCCACTGTGTGGTTGCTGGGAATTGAACTCAGGACCTTTGAAAGAGCAGGCAATACTCTTAACCTCTGAGCCATCTCTCCAGCCCCGAACACTGTCATTTTTAATATCGTATTTTATACAATTGTCATTTACCTAGAAATGAAGAATACATTAAAGCAGCTTTGTATTTCATATGTTCTTGTGAGGGCTTAAGGAAGAGGGCCATTGAAATCTTTCGAACACATTTCTTTTAACATCTAACAGCTAGGATAAGACTAAGAGAACTATCTACTAGCTCATGATAATTGTCATTGTTTGGCTAAATGACTTTAACCCCTTTAAATCATTGGGCACAGTCATGAGGTGACACTGTTTGCCTTTTCTGAGGCTGACTGCTCAGTGACATTCATTTCAAAAGATTGAATAAATGAAGGAGAAAAGAAGGAACAATCCAGGTTTGGTGACTCATGAGGCTGAAGCAGGAGGATTAGCATGAATTCCAGGCCAGTCTGGGTTATAGATTAAGAATTATACTAAAAAAAAACGCAGGCCGGGCGGTGGTGGCGCATGCCTTTAATCCCAGCACTCGGGAGGCAGAGGCAGGCGGATCTCTGTGAGTTCGAGGCCAGCCTGGTCTACAAGAGCTAGCTGCAGGACAGGCTCTAGAAACTACAGGGAAACCCTGTCTCGAAAAACCAAAAAAAAAAAAAAAAAAAAAAAAACCCAGCATGCAAGTGGTCTTCCTCCCATCCAAGTCCTAACCAGGCCCAACCCAGCTTAGCTTCTGAAATCATGTGTGTGTGGGGTGGTGCAGCTAAGGATGCCAAGTGGTCTTTCTCTCCAGTAGCTGTTCCCTCTTTCCTAGGAGAAGCAGATTAGTTTGGAATCCTTCCAAGGGAGCATGTTTGGCTCCCCTATTTTTTAAACTGTGTGATCCTCAGCAAGTTACTCAGTTTCTCTGTATCTCCTTATCATCATTTACAAAATGAAAATAAAAATGGAACCGGTCTAATGCAGTCACTACGCAGACTGACTAAAGGAAGACACACCGATGACTCCAAGCATAAAGATAACTAGCATGAAGGGAGCCCTCAGGAGATGCTGGCTCTTGATAGCACACAAGAGCAGCTCAGACAAGACACCAAGACCAGAACACTGCCGTCCCTGCTCTGGTTTGCTTTTGGTTTCTGTGGGTGACTTTGCCAACACGTAGGTGGGACAAGCTGTGTGAAGTTTCCTACTCAGGTGGACATGTGAAAGAGAAGCCAAATTCTGTCTTGTGGAAGGCTTTACTTTTAGACATAGTCTTTCTCTTCTCTGTTACTATGAGCTTTTGTAATAATATCGTTGGCCCATGTCTCTCTACATATTGGACACAAGAATAATAGCTAGAAATTATTGAATGCCTTATACATTGACTATAAAACCTAAATGAGGGAAAGGGGAATGATAGGGATATTGCTCTGTGGTAGACTGCAATAAAACAGACTAAAAAGTTGGGAGGGGAGAGGAGTTAGACATTAGAAAATGTCTCTTGGGTGAAGTAACTTGTCTTTGAACACACAGGATATTAAAAGTGGCAAAGCTGGGATTCAGATGTAAGGCTCTGATTTCCAAATACTACATTTGCACTCTGTCATATTTCTTGCCTTACTGACGTCTTGCATATTTCTGTATTAGAGACTGATACAAAGCAGCTTCATTTCAGTAACTGGACATGAGTGACTATAATTGCACAGAGGAGCGTCCTGGAGCTCGCTGGGTGCTTTATGTACATCCCCTCTGAGAAATGCCTTGGACCTTGTCAACCACGGGGCCACTGTCTTCAGTCTCTAGAAAATGAGCTCTTGTTCCTTGAAAGCAGAGGACTAAGCCAAAGAGTGGGCTGGAGGGGAAACCTTCTGTTTATTAAAGGACATTTGTATTCGACTTACATTGTTCGAAATCCTCTTCTACTGCAATGTACGTACGTTTGGTTAGTGGAAACTTCTCTGGGCTAAACAAATGCACTTTTCATGTAGAAAACAAAGAGTGTCTTCTGATCTTTGTGAATGCACAAGCGTGTACATGTAGCAGACTTCTCAGTCTAGAACAACGAACAGCTTCAGAACCGGGAGAGGAAAAACCCCCAAGTTCCTAGTGTGAATCTGTTGGAATGATTCAAATACATAACACTTAACCAGAAGAAACGGGAGGATGCCTGGATATTGTGTCCTCGACTTCTGATTTCAGGATAAGGGGCATTTCAGATTTACCTCACAGTGTGGACGATGAGATGCTTAGTAAGGACCTATCTTGAGTCAGTGCTGGGCTCTAACTAACTCCAACTGTCCCCTTTGCATTTGTTTTAGGTTTGGTTGACCCTTTCACTTTCTGGGAAGTTGTATGTTTTATGGAAACAGTTGCAGTTTCTTTAATATTCACACAGCATTAATGCCTACGGTTGTTTTCCTCTTCTTTTCCCCTTTCTGGCAGTGCTGGGGGTGGAACTCAGAGCTTCGTGTGTGTGCTTCTGGGCACCCAGATACGTCCCTAGCCTTTCATTTTTTTATGTATTTGGATTAACTGCTGATTGTAGTGACTCATCTATAATCCCAGCATTTGGGATGCTGAGGCAAGAGGATTACTGAGAGTTCAAGGCTAGCCTGGGTTACACTGTAAACTCCAGGCCAGAGGGGACCACATGGAGAGACTCCATCTCAAAATCAAACTAAACCCATAAACACCTCCCCGGTCAAGACAGTCTAAGCTGTGATGTAACAGATGCTGTAATTCAGAACAACTTACTTTCATAAGGAGAGGCAGGTTTTGTCATCACAGGTAAGCAGAATTAATGGGTGGGGTGGGTTCCTTCTTAATGTGGTGTCAATCTCTTTCCCTTGCAGTTCCTGGTACTCCTAGGTCAGTCCTGGCTGAAGAAATATGGTTACTATAAGATTATCTTAATTTCTTTCTACCTAGAAGGAGCAGCTGCCATTGCCATGTTACTTTTGGGACAGGAATACTATTACTGCTTGGCTGTTTACCTCACTGTTATCATGTAAGTAAATGCCAGCACCATTTCAACATTATACTACGCTTTCCAGAACCTTCTAAACATCGAGATATCTTTAATCTGAGTAGCTGGAGTTATAAACATGAGCCACCACACCAGGCTTAACATATTTAATCTGAATGAAGTTTAATTCCCATTTGTAGGCTAGGGCACTGTACCTGCCAGTGAAATTGTTTGAATATTAACAGCTTGTGTTTTGAAAACATTTTATATAGTAGATTTGTAGCAAAGATAAACTGTGTTTAATCGCTAGGTGGCTCACCTCTGTAATCTGGCATGCTGGAGGCTGAGGCAGGAGGATTGCCATGAATTCTAGATGAGCCTGGGCTATGAGTAAGACGCTGTCTCAAAAAGAAAATAAAACCAAAAGAAAATAAAACCAGCTAACCAACAAACAAAACACAACAACAACAAACAAACAAGCAAACAAACAACCCCCCCCCAAACAAAAAGCCCCAACAAGGGACTATGAGATGGCTCAGTTGGTAAACTGCCCTACTCAGAGGTGTGAGAGTCAGCCAGACTCAATAGCATGTGTCTGTAACCCCAGAGCTTGGGAGTGGGGCATGGGGAATGGGCCATGGAGTAGGGACAACAAGCTCATTGATCCCTGGTCAGTCAACCTAGGTTCAACAAGAGATTTTGTCTCAAAAATAAGATGGAGGGCCGGGTGGTGGTGGCACATGCCTTTAATCCCAGCACTCGGGAGGCAGAGGCAGGCGGATCTCTGAGTTCGAGGCCAGCCTGGTCTACAAGAGCTAGTTCCAGGACAGGCTCTAGAAACTACAGGGAAACCCTGTCTCGAAAACCAAAAAATAAATAATAAAAAAAAAATAAGATGGAGGGCTGGAGAGATGGCTCAGCAGTAAGAGAGCTTACTGCTCTTGCAGAGGACCCAGGTTCAGTTCCTTTTAGTTTCTGTCACCCACATGGTGACTCACAACAGTCTGTAACTCCAGTCCCAGGGGATTTGATGTCCTTTTCTGACTTCTGTGGGCTCCTATACACACACACACACACGGCACACATACAAATATACAGGCATACACACATACACACTAACTAACCAAATAATTTTTTAAAGAAAGATGGAGAGCCGGGTGGTGGTGGCGCACACTTTAGCACACTTTAATCTCAGCACTCAGGAGGCAGAGACAGGAGAGTCTCTGTGAGTTCAAGGCCACTCTGTCTACGCAGCAGTTCCAGAACAGGCTTCAAAGCTACACAGAGAAACCCTGTCCTGAAAAAACAAAAAACAAAGGAAAAAAAAAGATGAAGAGTGGCCAGCCTGGTCTACAGAGAGAATTCCAGGACAGCCAGAGAAACACAGAGAAACCCTGTCTGGAAACAAACAAACCAAAAATGGAGAGTGTTTGAGGAAGACACTTTCGTGCATACAACATGCTTATTCACACATACCTACATGAATACATACTACACACGTATGTGTAAAAAGAAAAAGTAAAACAAGACGAAAAAACTCCAGGCATCCAAAACCAAAACAAAACAAGAGTTGGGCGGTGGTGGCGCACGCTTTTAATCCCAGCACTCAGGAGGCAGAGGCAGGCAGATCTCTGTGAGTTCGAGGCCAGCCTGGTCTACAAGAATGAGTTCCAGGACAGCTAGGGCAGTTACACAGAGAAACCTTGCCTCACAAACAACAACAACAACCAAACAAACAAATACAAAATCTAGGTGTGTGCACACTTGTAATTCCAGTACTTCAGAGGTGGAGGCAGGATGATCAGAAGTTCAAGCTCTTCCTTGTATACATAGTAAGTTCAAGGCCAGCCTTAGATGTGTGAGACCATCTTAGAAGCAAGCAAACCAAGGGATGTTTCATGTATTGCTGGAGTTGAGTGTGATATCCCAGTACATCTGCATGTGTATTTTCCATGTCTAGCTTCTTTTTAGCTACTCCTCACTATTCTACATTAAGGCTTACTCAAAGAAACTAACTAATTAACTCACTCACTAACTAACCAACCAACTAACCCTTCTATGCGAGAGAGAAGAAGTAGTACTTGTCTTTCTGAGTCTGCCTTTTTCCCTGAACCAAGTGCTCTGCAGTTCTATCCACTTTGCTATTAGGTCAGGATTTCATTCTTCTTTATGATTAAATAATCTTCTATTATATACATATCATATTTCCCTTCTTTGTTCATCCATTAATTCAGGCCTTGGAGGAGCCTTCAGACCTCCTCCTCCCCAGTGGCTTCTCTAATATGCATGCCCACCTGCAGTATGTGGGAGCCTTCTCTATATTACCCACACTTGACTTTTGGGTTTTGTGTTTTTGACAATAGCCATTCCCTGTTTTAAAGATAGGGTATCACTGTGTAGACCTGGCTGCTCTGGAACTCAGAGATCTGCCTGCTTCTACCTTCTGAGTGCTGGGATTAAAGCAATGAGACACTATGCCCAGCTGATAATAACTATTTTAACTGGAGTGAAATAATATCTGATATTTCCCAATGACCAATTTAGCATATACTTATGCCATTTGTATATATTTTTAAAAATTTTATTTTATGTGTGTGGGTGGTTTGCCTGCATGCATATCTGTACACCACATGTGTACTTGTGGCAGTGGAGGCCAGAAAAAGGCAAAAGATCCCCTGGAACTATAGTTAAGATGATTGTGAGTCAAGCTGGGCAGTGGTAACACACGCCTTTAATCCCAGCACTCAGGAGGCAGAGGCAGACAGATCTCTGTGTGTTCGAGGCCAGCCTGGTTAACAGACGAGTTCCAGGATAGGCTCCAAAGCTACAGAGAAACTGTTTCAAAAAACAAATAAATAAAAACATACATAAATTCATTTACTGAGCAACTTAAAAAGCTTCCTATTTCTCTTAGACTTATCCAATCTCTTAAAGTGTTTTGCCTATGCCTTCTTCTATTTTGGTTTTTGTTTGTTTGAAACAGGGTCTTACATAACCCAGGCTGGCCTTGAACTCACTGTGTAACTAAAGTGGATTTGCACAGTCGATCCCACTGCTTCAACCTCCCATGTGCTAGGACTGCATGCATGTACTATTGTGCCCAGCTTTGATTAATGTTTTAAAATTATTTTATGTATATGAATGTTTCACTTCTCTCTATGTGTGTACCTGGTGCTCACAGAGGCCAGAAGAGTGTGTAACCCTGGAACTGATAGTTCTGAGCCACTGTGTGGGTACTGGGAATCGAACCTGGGTCTTCTTAAAGGACAGCCAATTGTCTTAACTGCTGAGTCATCTCTCCAGACTCTGTTTTGTTTTGTTTTAATAGTAAAATCTGTGTAAATGTAGAATGTTCATATGTATACGGTATTTTAACTTTTTTCTAGGGTGATTGTACAAGCCTCTTTTTGCTTATTTAACTTGCCACTGGCTGACATGGTTGATGCAGATTTACTGAAGTTTAACAGGCAGTGAGTATATTTATATTTATTCTTTTTTCCCTTCCTTCCTTCCTTCCTTCCTTCCTTCCTTCCTTCCTTCCTTCCTTCCTTCCTTTCTTTTTTTTTTCTGATATTTTGAGACAGGATTGCTCCATGTAACAGTCCTGGCTGTTCTGGAACTGCTTGGTAGACCAGACTGGCCTCAAATTCACTGAGATCCACCTGCCTCTGTCTCCCGAGTGCTGGGATTAAAGGTGTGCGCCACCACCCCGTGGCATTTATTCAGATCTTAAGTACAAAATGTCACACAGACAGGACTTACCAGAGTCCCTGTAGCTCAGTTATGTTGACACCATGAATACATACCAGAGTGTAGTTTCTTTCTTTCTTTCTTCCTTCCTTCCTTCCTTCCTTCCTTCCTTCCTTCCTTCCTTTCTTCCTTCCTTTCTTTCTTTCTTTCGCTCGTTGAGGACCCACCACCCAACTCCCAAATAAATACGTGAAGACTTATTCTTACTTATAAATGCCCAGTCTTAGCTTGGCTTGTTTCTAGCCAACTTTTCTAACTTAAATTATCCCATTTCTCTTTAACAACCTTTTGCCTCTGAGCTTTCTACCTTTCTTTATTCTATATATCTTTCTTTCCTCATTACTCCATGGCTAGGTGTATGGCTGGGTGACTGGTCTATAGTGTCCTCCTCTCCTTCTCCTTTTCTTGCTCCTTGCTCCTCCCTAGATTTCCCTTCCTATTTATTCTCTCTGCCTGTTTAGCCCTGTCTATTTCTCTCTCTTGCCTAGCTATTGGCCATTCAGCTTTTTATTAGACCTGTCAGGTGTTTTAGGCAGGCAAAGTAACACAGCTTTACAGTGTTAAACAAATGTAACATGAAAGAATGCAACACATCTTTGCATCATTAAAATGCATCATTAAACACATATTCCACAGCATAAACAAATGGAACACACCTGAAACTAATATTCTACAACACCAGCGTGATGATCCTAATGACCGTCGCTGGGACCAAGGGAACAGAATATCATAGGATGTTTGTTCATGCTTATCCATCCTGGGCAGCCTTTTCTTTTCCTGGTTTGCAGTGCTGTGGTTTGAACCTCAGGGCTTTGAACATGCTAGACAAGTGCTCTACCTTTTCCACCGCTCGCCCCTGGCAATATTTTCATAGTTGTGAAAGAACATCATAATTTTTACTGCTTAGGTTCACACAGCCACTTCTACATCAGGGTTAAAACTAAGGAATCAAAGTGAAATCTTCATTTGTTTTATGTTGTATGAATTGTAATGCAGCAACATTTACCAAATGCCAACATGTATGAGTACCATATGGCTGCCTACTATCAGATAAGCATAGTGGCACCTTCCTGAAGACTCAGCCACTCAGTAGATTATGGCAGGGTGATCACTTGAGCTCTAGGCCAGCCATACAGCAAGATCTTGCTCAGTAAATAGCTGTGTGTTGTGACTCACACCAGTAACCCTAGCAATGTGGAGACTGATGCAGAAGGATCACCTCAAGTTCAGGATCCGACTGTGTACATAGTGAGTTGAAGTTCAGCCTGTTTCAAACAAATAAAAACAACAGCTGGGCGGTGGTGGCACACACCTTTAATCCCAGCACTCGGGAGGCAGAGGCAGGCGGATCTCTGTGAGTTTGAGGCCAGCCTGGTCTACAAGAGCTAGTTCCAGGACAGACTCTAGAAACTACAGGGAAACCCTGTTCGAAAAACCAATAAATGAATAAATAAATAAATACAACAAAAGAATAACAATAAAGTAGCTGAATTCTATTATCCCTTAAACTAAGGAATTTATTTTATAATCACTAAGCTATTTCTATAGTTGTTTACTTAAGTCAAAGGGAACTTCATACATGAAGAGGCCCTTCACACATACATATGCATACATACTTGAGTACAGAAATACAATAGATGTGCTGGACAGTGGAGCACACCTGTATTCCCAGCACTTGGGAGGCAGAGCAGGTGGGTCTCTGTGAGTTCAAGGCCAGCCTGGTTTACTGAATGAAGTCTAGACAATAAGCCAGAGCTACATAGTGAGACATACCGTCTCGAAGAAGGAGAAGAAATGCAACAGATGTGATTTATATTAAGACCAATGCTATTTTTGTCTGTTTCAGGTCTCCCCTTTCCTTGATGGTTTTTGGCATCAGTGCTTTGTTTACCAGACCTGCCCAGTCTTTAGCTCCTATGTTGGTACTGTCAAAGCTAAACCAGTATGGATATGGAGATCCAAACAGCAGGTAGTATAAAAAAAAACCAACCAAACAAACAAAAAAACAACAAAAACACAACAAAAAAATTTGCTGTCATGCAAGCAAATTCACCCGTTCCTATTAGCTATTAGAAATTGTCTTGGGCTGGGCGGTGGTGTCGCACACCTTTAATCCCAGCACTCGGGAGGCAGAGGCAGGTGGATCTTTGTGAGTTCAAGGCCAGCCTGGTCTACAAGAGCTAGTTCCAGGACAGGCTCCAAAGCTACAGAGAAATCCTGTCTCAAAAAACAAAAACAATAACAAAAAAATTTCAAGACACAAAATAGTAATTAAAGTACAGAGAAAATTTGTAAAGTCACCTTTTAGATTAAATAATATTGTACATATTTGTTTCTAAAAACTTTGTACATTTGGTTATTCAATGAATGTGAGTGTGTGTGTGTGTGTGTGTATACCAGCAGCCATATGTACACATTCTATGACCAGAGTTTATTCTTCTTTCTTTATGTGGGTACCAGGAATTGAACTTGTTAGTCTTAGCAGCAAGCACCTTTACCTACTGAGCCATCTTTCTGGCCTCTGACCTGGACTTCTTAATCTTCTTGCCTTGGCTTCCCAAGTGCTGGGCTTGCTGAGATGAGCACACACTTCTATATGGTACTTTTTCTGTGGTGTTGGTATAATCTGGTAGCTTTTGTTTTTGTGGTACCGGGGATTGAACTCAGGACTTCGAGTAACATTCCTATCTTTTCTGTAGAATGAACAGAATACATGCATAAATCTCAGCTTCTCCATATACTAAGTGACTGTTTTTCTTACTGGAAGAGTTGCTGTAAACGTAGGTAGCATTAAAAGCCTCAAGCAAGTTCATGGTAGGAAGCTACAGTGACCGCAATGGGGAGAAGACAGACTATGTTGATGAGTCTCAAGGCCATGTATCTCCTATATTAGCTTATTCTTAGAGAGTTGTGACAGCAAGGGAGGAAGAATAGATGTGTTTAACTTGCTCTGAATTATATTTGTGTTCTCAAAAACCACAAAGGCCCCACAGTCAAACTTCTCAAGCGCCCATGTGTAGAAGCACAAGTTCCAATGGCCAGGTCACACCCCAGACCAGGTCAGCCAGGAGCTCGGAAGGTGTGATACAGCCACCAGCACCTTGTAAAGCTCCCCACCTTTCCCCTTGTGCAGTCAAGGTGAGGAACCTGGAGATTTATAGCCTTGGGAACACTAATTCTTGTTGGCTCAGCAACTGACACGCTGGCAGCCTGACATGTTGGCAAACCAGTTTTGTGATACTGTAAGCTTTCCCAGAGATACAAGCTCATACAGGCACTTGAATATCTCTTATCTTTTAAGCGATAACAAAACCTTGGCCCCTCGTGGCCTCATGAGGCTCATGCGACCTCAAAGTCCAGACACTAACTGTAGCACTTAGCAGGTGTACCTTGCTGAGTTGCAGTCCCTGTTGGATTGGAACCTTCAGTTTATCCCTGCATGATCCAGAAAGCCCCATTTTCTGTCTCTCTCTCCAAATCCTGCCTATTCATAGAGTCTCTGAACAAAGGAAAGGTGCCAGAAAGTCCAGTTCTGCATTCTTAGAGTCTACTGCAGCTTCCTCTCCTGAGGTTGCCAGTCGCCCAAGTGCTCAGATTTTGACTGTACTTGGACACGAACCCAGCTTATGGCGGACATGTCATTGTGCTGCACCTACAATCTATAAAGTCTCCTTGCTTTCATTTGTGGGTGTAGTGTCTCTGGGCTCGATCTCTGGGACTGGAGAACCTGCCTGGGAACTGCTTTGCTCAAATAAATCAGTTGCTTACTTTTTCAAATCAGCTTGATCTGACTTACTGCCTCGGTGGAGAAACCTATAAGTGTGTGTGGGGTCACTAAACCTATTAAGCTCCACCAGAGTGAAGAATTGAGCAAATATGTCTGTTGAAATAAATGTCACTCTAGCAGATAAGCTTCCTAGCATTTGATTCTTTTCTCCCTCCCTCCCTCCTTCCCTCCCTCTCTTCCTCCCTTCCTTCCTTTATTTCTTTCTTCGTTTCTTTTGTTTTTCCCCCTTTTTTTGGAGACAGGGTCCCTCTGTGTACCTGTCTTAGAGTTTACTCTGTAGACCAGGCTGGCCTTGAACTCAGAGATTCAACTGCCTCCTAAGTGCTGGGATTAAAAGTGTATGCCACTACACCCAATATAGCATCTAATTCTTTGCCAACTGCTCCGGTGTATAGAACCAGTTTACTTAGGGCTAGTACTTTTCCCTTGACCCCCTTTAAAAGATATTCTGAATTCCTCGATGGAATTAAAGAAGTGTTATTTCTGAGCAAAATGTGGTGGTAATGCCAGTACTTTAGAAGCTGAGGCAGGAGATTGTATAAGCTTTAGGGCAGGTTGGGCTACATAGTGAGTTCCAGGCCAGCCTAGACTACAGTAAGACCTGTCAAAGAAAAAGAAAATAAAAATACTTTATGCCAGACAAATTATTTTACTATATTTTTAGTGTATAAATTTGCTTCTTTTTTTTTATTACATTTGTGTGTGTGTGTGTGTGTGTAACTGCTACTAAAAAAATTATGTGAACTCTGGGAATATGGTTCAGTGGTAAATTACTTGCCAAGTATGTGTGAGATTCAATCCCTAGCATTACAAACATAAAGAGATAGTTTTGAAATTATAGAATAAGTCACCCTCGTATTACCCAAGAGATTACTCAATACAATGGGATTTTGTAGAAAAGACCTTCTCCTTCCATTTGCTCAACTAAGTAGATTTGTGTTCTTTCTTGGCAGGCATTTATGGAATTTCTGCCATGTTAATACTGAGCTAGGAGCTAGAGTCCTAAGGTCTGATCCCTCTCTGCTTACATGGCATTAAGGAGTAGAAGGGTAAGTCTAGTACACTCAGCCAAGTCCAGAGGTTAGAAAAGCAGCAACTGCAAAGGAACACAGCCTTGTGATTGGCTACTAGCACTGGATGTGTAACCACACCTACTCCATGTGCCAGGAGTACCCTGCAGTCCTGGCTGAGCTCCTGATGCTCCACGGGACATTAGGAATTCAAAGGTTCATTTCACCACGGGTCATAGGATGCCAGCTCTGTTCACTGGATTACACTGTCATCTACTGGCATGTTGTAGATAATTTGTTAATAAAATTTATTATTTAAGAAATAGCTTTTGCTAGGTGTGATGGCTCATACCTGTAATACTAACTCACAGGAGGTAGAAGCATGGTGTTGCCATGTGTTTGAAGCCAGCCTGTACTACATAGTGAGTTCCAGGCAAGTCTGAGCTATAGTGTAAGAGCCTATCTAAAAATGCAAACCAAACCAAGTCAAAAAGGGATAATGGCTTTTTGTGATCAAACTGGTTTATATACAAGCATGTTTCTGTTGTGGGACAATGTTCTTGTACACTGTCACTTGTATTAATTTAATAAAACGCTGATTGGCCAGTAGCCAGTCAGGAAGTATAGTCAGAGTGACCAGGCAGGAAATAGAGGTGGGACAACAAAAACAGAAGAATTCTGGCAAGAGGAAAAGGTCAGTTTGCAGTCTTAACCCAGATGCAGAGGAAGCAAGATGAGATTGCCTCACTGATAAAAGGTACCAAACCACATGGCTAACACACAGACAAGAATTATGAGCTAGTATAAGTGTTAATAAGAAGCCTAAGCTAATAGGCTAGCCAGTTTATAATTTACACAGACCTCTGTGTGTTTCTTTGGGACTGAATGTCTGCGGGACCAGGTGGGACAGAAACCTCTGCCAACATGTTTCTTTCTTCCTTTTCTTCTCAATGATGTAAATGTGACCCAGAGCTTGGGACATGCTAGGTAAATGCTCTACCATTGAGGTCCACCCCAAGTCATACAAGCGTGTTGTTAAAAATTATAAATGAGCCAGGCGATGCACGGGAATGCCTTTCATTACAGCAGAGGCAGGTGGATCTCTGTGAGTTCAAGGCCATCCTGGTTTACAGAGTGAGTTCCAGGACAGTCAGAGCTACACAGAGAAACCCTGTCTCAACAAACAAAACAAAACAAAACAAAACAAAACAGACAAAAACAAAAAAGGTTACATATGCAACATTCCCTGTGAACTATATATCCTACCATAGAGATATTTGCATATCTACAGTTATTGCTGCTCTATTTACTATATATAGCAATGAGTTAGAACCAACTTGTATTTCTTTTTACAAATAAATGGATAATGAAAGTCTGATACATATATAAAATAATATGAATATTATTTGGTTCTAAAGAAAAATGAAATAACCAGGTATAGTAGAACATGTTTTTGACCCCACACATGCTTTATTTCTAGTACTTGGAAGGCAGAGACAAGATTTTGATGAATTTAAGCCTAGCCTTGTCTACATAGAGAGTGCTAGGCCATATAAGGCTATATAAAACATGTCTAAAAAACCCAAAATAAAATAATAAATGTTTTATATATATTTACCATTTTTTTTTGTTTTTTCGAGACAGGGTTTCTCTGCAGCTTTAGAGCCTGTCCTGGAGCTAGCTCTTGTAGACCAGGCTGGTCTCGAACTCACAGAGATCCGCCTGCCTCTGCCTCCCAAGTGCTGGGATTAAAGGTGTGCGCCACCACCGCCTGGCTCTATATTTCCCATTTTTTTGCTGGTTTTTATCTTGAAGTTTCATAATAGATACCTCCAAAATTATATTCATGAAGAATATTTAGGAAGTAATTTTTCCTCCTTCAATTACGCAGTAGATGATAGCAAGAACTCATATACAAAATGAGATCTCAGAGTGGCTCACCTACATGACTTTCTCTTCTTTCAATGGCATAGTAGACAACAATAGCCAGGACTCAGATGCAAAATTAATCATCTCAGAGTGATTCACATACAGATTCAAAATAGCCTCAAGGTTTGTATTTTAAAATATTTCTTGCCAGGCGGTGGCGGCACAAGCCTTAAATCCCAGCACTTGGGAGGCAGAGGCAGGCAGATCTCAGTGAGTTGGGAGGCCAACCTGGTCTAGAGAGTGAATTCCAGGACAGTCAGGACTGTTACACAGAGAAATTCTGTCTCAAAAAACAAAAAAAATACATTTCTTATTTACTTACTTATGTAGTGTGTGTGTGTGTGTGTGTGCACATGCACATGTACATATATGCACATGTATGTAGAGTGCAAAGGTCAACCTCATATGTCATTCTTGAGGTGCTAGTTCAGTTTTTACACAGGGTCTGCCACTGGCCTGAGGCTCAGCATGTAAGCTAGACTGGCTGGCCAGTGAGTCCCAGGGATCTTCCCTAATGTTCACTTCCCCAGTGCTGCAGTTGCACATCATGTCAAACTTTCTTATGTGGTTTCTGGGTCTGGAACTTGGGTCCTCATTCTCATATGGCAAGCATTTTATTGACCAAACTATCTTCCTAGACCACATGGGTTTACTAATATTTTTTCATGTTATTAATCTTGAGTTTGTTGGTGCATATAATCCTTGTTTGTTTGTTTGAGATAGGTTTTTTTTCTATGTAGCCCTGACCAGTCTGGCTTCAAACTCACAGAGATCCTTCTACCTGTGCCTCCCAGGTGCTGGGATTAAAAGTATATGTCAGCATACCCAGCCAATATATACAATCTTGGCAAGGAAAAAAAAAGAAAAAGAAAAGAAAGAAGAACCCACAAAACCCAATACCTTCCTCTGTAGAGTCTGTATAACTATTATAGGTACACAAAAAGAAGTGACAGACCCAGGAGTTAGAACATACCATGCATTGCCTCAGGTTTTGTATTTTGGTGAGACAACTCCCTTACCCTTTCTCAGCATTGTGCATTGGAAAGACAGCACTGAAAGTTGGCAAAATACATATGAAGTACATATGAACACATGTGTGTTTAGGAACATAGATATAAGCACTTAATTTGAGCCAGTGTTGTTTAGGTCTAGGTGCTAACTATAGTAGACACAAGTGTTTGCATCGTTTTAAATTAAGAACATCTGGTCAAGAAGATTACAGTAAAGGCTGCATTTGTTTACTGATACCATGTCAGAGAAATTTGGGGGGGAGAATTCTAGAACCACAGAAATATATATACTTTGTTTTTTTTCCATAGAATTATGGCCAATATTTTTCACCCATAGCATTTCCTATTTACTTCTGTAAATTGACCTAGTGTTCCATTGCAAAGGGGTTACCTGAGGAAATTATTTAATCCAAAGTAGGGAGTATCAACCTTAGGGTGTTTTCTGGAGAAATACTAGGTTATTCCACCTCCCAACCCCTGTCTCCTATAGTCTGCATAGATGGAAGCATAAAAAAAATCTCTCAACCTCTGGGAAGGGAAAAGTAGGTGTGCAGTGCATTAGATATACTTTTTCTTTTTTCCTTCTCTCCCTTCCTCCTTCCTTCCTTCTTTCTTTTCTTTATTTTTTCTTCTTTTTGGTTTTTTGAGACAGGGGTTCTCTTTAGCTTTGGAGCCTGTCCTGGAACTAGCTCTTGTAGACTAGGCTGGCCTTGAACTCACAGAGATCCGCCTGCCTCTGCCTCCCGAGTGCTGGGATTAAAGGCGTGTGCCACTACCGTCTGGCTCAGTTCCACTTTCAAGACTGTACTATGATCATAACCAGCTGTGAGATCCTTGGTACTCAAGAATATCTTAACTCATTTCCACAGAAAAAGCACAACCATCTTAAAAACTGGTTAATTTGTTCTTTTCCTTAAAAATAGAGTAGAGGTACCATTCCTTTCCTTGGAGAGACTTTTTAGTTGAGATAATTTTTTAAATATTTATTTATTTATTATGTATACAATATTCTGTCTGTGTGTATTTCTGCAGGCCAGAAGAGGGCACCAGACCCCATTACAGATGGTTGTGAGCCACCATGTGGTTGCTGGGAGTTGAACTCAGGACCTTTGGAAGAGCAGACAATGCTCTTAACCTCTGAGCCATCTCTCCAGCCCCCTGAGATAAATTTTTGTAGGTAGAAATTTCAGTTCCAGGTCCAAACTCACTATCTATGTAACTTTATCATGTCTGTGTCTTAGTGTATAATGTTGGGGAAATTAGCAGCAATGCAAGAAGCATGTTGAACAGGATACTGTGTACTGAACTGAGTCTGCTCAAAGTTCATATTCTAAAGTCCCAACTCACAATGGTCAATATCTGGGGATAGGGTCTTTGGGAAGTGAATAAGTTTAGAGCAGGTCATGAGTGTGGGGCCTGTGTGACAGGATAAATGCCCTGAAAAGAAGAGAGGTAGGGGTTCTGGTCATTGCTCACTGATAAACAACATGTGCATCGTCAGCATATGTGAAGGCCTAGGTTTGATCCCTAGTTAGCACGCATGTGCACGTGTCTGCCATACATCTCTACCATGCAAGGACATGGATTCCGGGGGCTGTCAATGTGGCCTACAGTAGAATGCCTGCCTAGCACATGTAAGATTCTAAGTTCAATATTCATAGGACAATATTCAATATTCACTGTCTGCAAGCAAGTAGAAAGCTTCTTACTAAAGTCTAACCAAGCTGACTCTCTCGTCTTGGACTTCTACCTTCTAGAACTGTGGGGAAAAAATCTGAGATATTGGTTCCTAGTCTCTAGATCCCTTCCCTATTCTTTTTTTAATGATTTTTAAAAATATTTATTTATTTATTATGTATACAATAGTCTGTCTACATGTATGCCTGCAGGCCAGAGGAGGGCACCAGACCTCATTACAGATGCTTGTGAGCCACCATGTGGTTGCTGGGAATTGAACTCTGGACCTTTGGAAGAGCAGGCAATGCTCTTAACCACTGAGCCATCTCTCCAGCCCCCCCCCTTCCCTATTCTTATCTCTACTTTTGATGTAGGTCTTACTATGTGATGTAGACCAGCCTTCATTTGTGATTTCCTGCTTAAACCTCCCATGTACTGAGATTACAGGCCTGTACTTCCATGCCCACCCTTAAGACAACTATTCTTCTTGGAAAATTGACCTAGTGAAAGGGGATATTTCCTCTCTGATCTTACAGTAGCAACAGTTTATATATCTGTGAGTTTTCCTGACTCTAAGTCTAAACAGACTATCTTGCCTGGTGGACCTGATGTCTCTTTGGCCCTTTCCAACCTGAGCACGCCTTTCCTTAGCAGGGATGAGCATTGATACTGATTCAACTTACAGCTCCCTTGATAGGACTGCCTGTTTTTAATGACTGGCAATAAAAGTTATTTCATGGATGCAGCCTTTAGAGATGATATTAACAGGGAAAGGGAGAGCAAAGAGGAAGCAGGCTTCACTTAAGCTTTGTGATTAGGAAGGGTCTAATTGTAACAGAATTGGAGGTGCCAGCGTGATAGCTTGCAGTATGCCCCCTTTACTTCATAAAGCTGACTCTGCAAATGACTCAGCAGGCGTAAGTTAAGAGAGCAAGGCGTACCAGATGGTAATGTTTTGGAATGTTATTAGCTACAGTTAGGTAGTTATTTTCTCTTGAAAGGAGAAAATTATGAGATAAAATGGAGCACATGAAATTTTCTCATATGGAGAAATGCCATTATAATTACACACTAAAATTAAATACATTTGTTTATGGTTTCTCTGATTCTGCTAGAAGGTAAGGCCTATTGTGTGCCAAGATTATTATTTGCTCTGTATCCCAAGAACCTAATGCAGCAAATGTGCTATAAATATTTGGTGAAAAAAAGCATGAACACAGCTTATGAATGAATAAATGAATGAGCGCATGTGCCATGGTGTAAGTGGGGAGGGCGGAGGACAAGTTGTGGGAGTCAGTTATGTCTTTCCACTGTGTGTGTCCCCAGGATCAAATGTGACTCCCTGAGCTATGTTGCTTTCCTTAAGAAGTATTTTATTTTATTTTATTTTATTTTGTTTTTCGAGACAGAGTTTCTCTGTAGCTTTGGAGCCTGTCCTGGAACTAGCTCTTGTAGACCAGGTTGGCCTCGAACTCACAGAGATCCACCTGCCTCTGCCTCCCGAGTGCTGGGATTAAAGGTGTGTGCCACCACCGCCCGGCTGACCAAGGCAATTTATGGAAGGAAACATTTAATTGGGGGCTTTTTTACAGTTCAGAGGGTGAGTCCATGATCAATATGATGGGGAATATAGCAGCAGGTAGGCAGGCATGTTGCTGGAGCAGTAGCCAAGAGCTTACATCTGATCTCCAAGATGGAGGCAGAGAGAGAGAGAGAGAGAGAGAGAGAGAGAGAGAGAGAGAGAGAGAGAGAGAGAGAGAGGAGAGAGCGTGCACTGGACCTGGCATGGGTTTTTGAAACTTCAAAGCACCCCCTATGACATACCTCCTCCAACAAACCCACCTCCCAGTCCTTCCTGACAGTCCACCAACTAACTGGAAACCAGATGTATGAGCCTGTGGAGGCCATTTTCATTCAAACCACAGTCAGTAAGGTGGAAAGGAGAGGTGAAGTCATTCTGACGGTACACTAGCCTAATTAGTCGATGGGTTCATCCATATTCCAGTAGAGAGAGCTCAATAAATTCTCTAAAATCATGTCCTTGACTTGGAATAAAATTTTAGGAGAAAGAAGAAATCTTGAGAAAGTAGAAGAAGCTGGGCATGGTAGATGCCTGTAATCTCAGGACTGCCTCAGGTTTGAGGCAAATCTATGTATGTAGCAAGCTCTAAGCCAGCTGCAGTAAAACCCCATTTTGAGAAAATAAAAGAACCTGAAAGACAAATCTTTGAAGAGCTTCAAGGGAGCCTGTGAAGTAATGGGCAACTCACAGGTACTTTGGAAAGTGTGAAGCCATTTAATGACTGCAACCAAAGCTTAAGTGTTCCTCATAGACCACCTACCACCACCACCACCACCACCACCACCACCACCACCACCACCACCACCACCACCACCTCCAGCAGCAGCAGCAGCAGCAGCAGCAGCAGCAGCAGCAGCAGCAGGATAGTTGTCATGTTGTGAGATTCACTGGAATGATTGTTCCTTTGCTGCCTTTGAGCATGTAGCCTAAGATATCTCTCTCTCTCTCTCTCTCTCTCTCTCTCTCTCTCTCTCTCTCTCTCTCTCTCTCTCTCTCTCTCTCTCTCTGTGTGTGTGTGTGTGATATGCATGTGTGTGCAGGTACAGGCACAAAGGCCAGAGGAGGCTATTGGCTGTCCTTCTGTATCACTCTATACTCTTTGAGAGAGAGCCTCTCATTAAACCTGGCAGCCAGAAAGCCCCATCCATCCAAGCCTCAGCACTGGGTTACAGGTGTGAGTGGCTATGCCCAGCTTTTTTTTTTTTTTTTTTTTTTTTTTTTTGGTTTTTCGAGACAGGGTTTCTCTGCAGCTCTTTTAGAGCCTGTCCTGGAACTAGCTCTTGTAGACCAGGCTGGCCTCGAACTCACAGAGATCCGCCTGCCTCTGCCTCCCGAGTGCTGGGATTAAAGGCGTGCGCCACCACCGCCCGGCTATGCCCAGCTTTTTTGTTTCTTTTTACATGGTACTGACATGCAAATTTAGGTCCCCATGTTTGAGCAGCACGTGCTCATTGCTTGCAAAGCCATCTCTCCAGCATCTCTGAGCCCAAGTCAGCATGCTCATGAGAGGCTTTGACTGTGCAAACCATCGCAGGTGTTCTCCAGACCCTTCTCCCCAGGGAAAAAAGACAGGTCCATCGCAGAAGTGGAAAATCTCCTAGAGAGAGGCCCTGGCCACTGGAGTCCAATTTCTTGATAATTCTGAAGCTGGAATCTGTTATAACTAGAGAATGCTGAAGGATAATGGGCTCCTGTTGCTAATGAAAGACTGAGATCAGAACACAGAGGTGCCTCTGCCAAGCAGAAACTGGCCTTTTCATAAAGCACATATTGTAATAATTCTGTGACTAGCAAGCAGCTCTTAGCTGTGCCCCCCTCTGTAAAGGCTTGATTAGGCCACTTCCTTTCTCTCTTTTATTAGAGACGTGATTCTGTTTCAAAGCGGAGCTTAGGTTTCCATTACCTCTTGGCATTTTGCACCCATTGTCTCCCGTCTAGTGTGTCATGTGGTTCAAATCAATTAACAGTCCAGGCTGGTAAGCGATGCCTCACGTTTATGAGCACCTACTGCCTCAAGTTCAAAAGCGCAGTCATGACCTCATGCTCCCATTCTGGAAATCCATGCTCAGCTATTTCAAACCTCTTTGTCTTAATCGGTTGTGGCCAATTACATAGCACCTTCACCCAGCCTGATCGAAGCAGCTAATTTATAGTAACGCGGGCACAAGTGCCAGCTGGAGAGCCATGGTTTTCAGGCCACTGTGGCTACAGTGGCAGAGATGTTGTGCAGGCTAGCCTCAATAGAACAGGGACCTCCTGGTCCCTACTAGCAGTAGATCCAGTAGAACTGGATCTCAAATACTGTCAGGATCTTTTGACCTCTCTGTTTTGACTTCCAGCTTTTACCACTCGGTGGCAATGTAGCTCCCAGGTTTACTGATTGATTGAGCAGCTTCCTGCTGTGCATAAATGAGCACCTTTGGGGGCCGGAGAGATGGCTCAGTGGTTAAGAGCATTGCCTGCTCTTCCAAAGGTCCTGAGTTCAATTCCCGGCAACCACATGGTGGCTCACAACCATCTGTAAAGAGGTCTGGTGTCCTCTTCTGGCCTGCAGACATGCACACAGACAGAATATTGTATACATAATAAAAAATGAGCACCTTTGATAGAGCAGTACATCCAAAGTCCTCAGGCAGATCCTGAGAGGCGCCATGGGATTCACACGCCTATCGCTGAGGCTGTAGGGATCACATAAGCACGACTTCTCTGATGAGGTTTGAATGATATTACTGAGGCTGTTGGGGCTGGAGTGGCGCAGTTAGACCCCACCAAGTCTTAAGGACAGAGACAGGTCTCCTGTTCTTATGTTTTTGGTTGTAAGCCTTTGCGTTTAAATCACTGAACAAGCTCTCCAGCCTGAGAGAATTTTTCTTTTCTTTTCTTTTCTTTTCTTTTCTTTTCTTTTCTCTCTTTCTTTTTTAATTCGTCAATTGTGTTTTATTTTGGCATTTATTATACCTGGATATAGAGTATTCTTTAAATTAAAAAATATATTTTTGTTGGTTTGTAATGTAATCATTATAAAATTAAGTTACACCACTTAAAGTCTGTGAAACTGGAAGAATGGTCTTGAGTTTCTGCATTTAATTCTTGGTTTTTGACTCCACAGAGAATTTTTCTTTTTCTTTTCTTTTCTTTTCTTTTCCTCTCTCTCTCTCTCTCTCTCTCTCTCTCTCTCTCTCTCTTTCTTTCTTTCTTTCTTTCTTTCTTTCTTTCTTTCTTTCTTGTTTTTTTGAGACAGGGTTTCTCTGTGTAGCTTTGGAGCTTGTCCTGAAACTCTCTCTGTAGACCAGGCTGGCCTTGAACTCACAGAGCTCCGCCTGCCTCTGCCTCCCGAGTGCTGGGGTTAAAGGCGTGTGCCACCACCGCCCGGCTCACAGAGGATTTTTCTTAAATGAGGGAATTCTGGGACAATAAAATACCACATGGTTCTAGGAATGAAGTTTTTCCCAGAGTGTTTGGGCAGAATAACAATGAGACCACTACCCGGATGCAGTAAGCAGTCTAGCTGCTGACCTTGGTCCTGGTGGTTGTCTCAGTACCCTAGGAGAAACAGAGGAAGAGTGGAAGTAGGTGGGTAGCAGTCAGTGTTTGGATCAGGTGGAGTTGAGGTGAAGGGCAGGGCTAATCATGAGGGCTCAGAGGGACAGCCACACCTAACAAGAGTAACCAGACCAGAGAACCAAGAACATCTTATGACAGGGCTCTCAGAGGGGAGGCAGATACGGCTGCACTGTTTGCATCTGCTAGTCTAGACAGAAGCCTTCTCGCCGACATGTTGGGTTTTCCAGAACTGTTTATATACTTTCTCTGAGAAGCCTTTTCTAGACTCCACTTGCCGAGAACAGGTAAACCTTCTGAAAGAGGGCTCTTGTCTGTCACCCTGAGAAATTCCATCATGCCACTTTTATAGCCATCATATGAACTAGAAGTGAATGTCCAAACCCACCCACTTTGTTTAAAGCTTCTCAGATATTTCAAGACTGAGGCATTTGAGGAAGCCCGTATCTCTGTAGCTTAGTCAGACCTTGCCCTTGAACTTCCAATCCTCTTGCCCCAGCTTTCCAGTAGCTGTGAGCTACTGGACCATCAGGCCCAGGAATATAATTCTCCACTGTTTTTCTTTCAGACTAGTCTTGCTTGCTGTGCAGTCCTAGGTTGGCCTGGAACTTCCTATGTAGTTCAAACCCACAGTCTTCCTACCTCAGCTTTCTGAGTGCTGGGACTGCAAGCATATACTACCAGGCCTAGCCTGAGGGTACACTGAAAGTCTTTGTTGTGTCCTGGACTCTGTTCTCTGTCCACCCATGTATGGCGTGTGGTTCTGTATCGCAGAGGCATTACTTGTCATCAGGGACCAATCACAAGTTCACATGTTGCCTTCCTTTCCTATGTGCAGCTAGGAGGAAGAAATTACTCAGGGACTTGACAGAACCAAAACTACACAACACAATGTCTTTTTCTTGTTAAATGAGCTACTAGAGAAAAATGTTACTGAATGCCATGTGTTAACTAGCTTTGAATTAATAAGAAAAGAAGCTTCTGGGGGAAAATTAACTGTTGTACATCTTTTCCCCTAGAATACTTTTAGATCTTCAAGACACCATGTTTAGTTTGGTGTGTGTGGTCCCGCTGGGCATCGCAACAGTGCAGATTCTGACTTGGAGCTCCTTCTCCATCAGGAACAGAACAGACTACTCAGGCACTATGTAAGCTCAGCAGCCATGCTGGGCAGCGGTTGCAGCACTCCTTCAAGGGCTTGTCAGTTCTTAGAGGCTGTGCTGCGCTCAAAGGCAGAAGTGATCTTTACACCCTCCCGTTTGTTTAAAAACCAAAGCAAATAAAACAGCGTGTTTTGGGAGATTTTTTTACTCTCTGAGTTATGGCCTCTCTGTGGGCTGTTTCTTGGCATTCAGCAGCCTGGGACCTGCAACTCTTCACCCCCAGACCATCGCCTCGTGTTCCCCGAGCAGGTTGGTCAGTACCCACCACCCGTAAAAGTTCTTCAGACCTCATATTGCCTCTTTGGCAAATTTTGTGAAAGACAGCATTCTCCTCTCCTCCTTTCTGGGACTCTTTTGCGTGTAGGCAAATGTTCTACCGCTGAGCCACATTGTAAAAATGTTTTTTTATTTTGTGTCTGCGTTTCATTCAGTTGTCGAGACTCGCTCTGAACTCACACTGGAACTCTGGCAGGCACGTCAGCCTCCCAGACAGCTGGGATTACAGGTCCGTGTCACCAGGAACAGGCCTCCTCCACACCTTTCCCCAGCAGCACGCTATCACCATTGCCTGCATACCGTCCTGTGATGAAAAGCAATGAAGGTCACTGCACTCCTTGGTTTGGAAATGTGTTACAAAACTACTAGCGTGAAAACAAGCATAGTGCTGGTGCAGAAGCAGATACATCAACCATTAGAACAGCACCAAGAGCCCAGAAAGAACCACCACATTTACAGTGAACTGATTTCTCAACAAGGGGTCCAAAAAACATACACTGGGGAAACAAAGTGTCTTCAATAATAGATGCTGAGAATGGCTACATGCAGAAGAATGAAATTTGACCCTCATCACACACCAAATATAGAAATCAGGTAAAAATAAAGACTCAAATACAAGATTCAGTACTGTAAAACCACTGAAGAAAAAAAAAACATGGAGGATAAAGGAATGGGATTATATAAAACTGAAAAGTTTCTGCACACCCAAGGGCACAGAGTGAAAAAACATCACACACTCTGGGAGAAAATATTTGCAGACATACACCCAAGAAGGGGGCTGATATCTAAAACATGGAACAAATTCAACCTAATGGACAAAACCAAACATACTGATATAAAAATGGACAAAGGAGCTGGATGTAGTGATGCACACCTCTGATCCTAGCACTCAGAGACAGAAGCAGGCTGATCTCTGTGAGTTCAAGTCTAGCCTGCTCTACAAAACAAGTTCTAGGCCAGCAATGGCCACAGAGAGAGAGGGGGGGGGATGGGGGAGAGAGAGAGGAGAGAGAGAAATTCATATTTAATATGAACATGTGATGGTTATCTTCACTGTCATCTTGATTGGATTAGGAGTCACCTAGGAGACAAGCCTCTCAGTGGCTCTGTGAGGGTGTTTCTGGAGGGGTGTAACTGGGGGAGGAAGAACCACCTTGACTGTGGGCTCAGCACCATCCCAGTCTGGATTCCCAGCCTGAGGACAAAGGGAAAAATAAGGGTTACTGCACCGTCATTCATCTCTGCTCCCTGAGGTGGCACAGTGTGACCAGCTACCTCACAGTCCCTCTCGGCCAGGACTCTGCCCTCTCAAACTGTCAGTCAATAGAACCTTTCAGCCAGTAAGCTGCTTCCTGTTAGATATTTGGTCATAGCATCAGGAAAAGTAAACCATCAATGAAACATGATGAAGATTTCGCAACATGCTTTATAACAAATAATACAATTTATCAGGGGTTGTGAGGGAGGGGTCTAGGTCAGTGCTAGACTTAGTAGTATATATGAGGTCCTCCTGACTTCTCCAACACACGCATTAATTCAGTTGGATGTAACTTTTTTTTTGAGACAGGGTTTTAGTTTGTATCCCAGACTGGCCTGGAACTTGCCCTGTAGTACAATGTGTCCTCAAACAGCCTATTGAGTACTGGGATGGAGGCTTAAGCCATCACACCTGGACGACGACTGTATCATTTGTTGTAAATTGCACACACAGATACTTTTACGGTGAACCGCTTTTTCTTACAGATACTGCTCTAAATTTTTTAAAGTTTGTGTGAGATTGAACTCAGACTCTCAGCTTGAAAGCAAGTAGTTTCAATGTCTGCACCATTTCCCCTGGCCCCACTGTAGGCTTTTATAACCCGTAAAACAATCACACAGTCAAGACTGTTTTGGACAATGTTAAGAAAACAAAAATGCAGTCTACAAACTACAAGGCAATGTTTACAAAATGCCTAGTGATAAAGGACTTTTTTGAACAATAAAAGGCTCTAAACGCAATTGAAAGTGAAAATTTAATTTAAAAACATAAAGATTTGAATAGACACTTCATCAAAGAAGACACATAGTACCTGGAAAGGTGTGTAACATTATTGGCCATTATGAAAATGTGAAACAAAACAATAATACCAAAAGATAGCCCTGTGTAACAATGCTAATAATAATAAATAATAAAAGCTAACAATAAACCAAATGCTGAGAAGGATTTGGGTTTCCCCAACACACACATTCTTGGTATGAATTAAGGTGCTATAGTTGCTTGAAAAAAATGGGACGTTTCCTTGTAAGGAAATAAACATTTCACATTTGATCTAGAAATCTCATTGTTAACTTGCCCTAGAGAAATGAAAATTCATGTTCACACAAAACATGTATGTAAATCTTAATGGCAGCTTCACTCATATACCCAAAAATAACAGAAACAACTCTCTGACAGGTAAATTGATACACAATTGTGGTTCATCTACATCATGGATTACTATGCAGTAAAAGGAAGGATATTTACTGAATGTCAAGCACATAAAGCTAAGTACAAGAAACCAGATGCCAAAGGCTATGTATTGTGTAATTCCATTTGCAGGACACCCTGGAGAAGGCAAGTATGTTAGTGCAGAAGACACAGGAGTGGCTGCTATAGCCCGGAACTGGATATTGACTGCAAAGGGGCACATGATTTTTTTTTTTTTTTGTTTCAGGGTATTTTGTATCTTAATTTTGATGGTGGTCACACAGTTGTATCTATTTGCCAAAATTCACGAATTATACACAAAAGACAGCAAGTTGCAAGTTGATGGTGACACTTGCTCTCATTGTATTCTTAGAAGGTTACAGAGCCATCAGGAAATGTCTCTTTTTCTTCTGAATTACGGCAGCAGACCGTATAAAATATCTCATGACTCTCAGAGATGTTTTGATAGGTGCATCATTGCTTCTGTTGGAGACCCTCCCCCTGTCTTCTCTGTGAAGCATATTGGAAGCTCCACGTGTATGGAACTCTGAAGTAGTTTGCCTGGGAGAGTCCTGCAAAGCTGCACTTTAGCCAACACCAGGGTGGTGCGAGCGTGTGGAGGCCTGTCCACAAGCACTAGGAGGCAGCAGAGCACGAGGCGGTGAAAGTATTCAGTAGGACTGCCAGGTTTAAAGTCTTGCTTCACCCCGCTTGCAGTGGAAACTGGGGCGCCTTGCAGGTCGAGACAGGAAAAAGGTGGGAATAAGAAACAGTTTCACCACAGTTATGAGGACTAAAAGAAAGGACACATGTAAGACACTCAGCACAGTGGCTGGCACCAAGTACATGCTGCCATTGTCTTAAGTGACAGGTGGTACCCACGCAGCGATGTGGGAAGGAACTCTCTGCATGAGTAGGCTGTGACCTAGATCTAAAATTCTGTGAGGCAGAAATATATCTTTTCCCACGTTCATGTCTTGAGTTCCTCCAGGATGCTTCACAATGGACTGGGCAAACTTCAGACTATGAAACAGCGGATGGAGTATGCACGCATGTGTTCCCGCTTGTATGCGGCATGCATGAATGGCAAAGGCAAAGGATTTTATTTTGTGTCATAAGAAATTGATGATTTGTTCTATGCAGTTCTTATAACAACAACATCTCCACTTGCAAATTTCGTCACAGTTATGTGCTATTTGGAGTTGATTAGTTCCCATTCTATGAGTGTTATGGAGCTCTGAGATGGTGAGGCTTATTTTCAAGGTATGTGGGAAAATGCTTTTCCACTTCTCTTGTGGGTTGTGTAAGTGCAGGTACACACATATTAGAATTTGAGGAAATGGTTAAGGATTCATGATTCACTAATGAAAGCAAACATGCAGTCCTCTACCTTTGTGCATGAGTGGTTTTATTAATTACCATTTTGTGTGGATGTGTGTGTACATGTGTGTGAGGGTACACATGCATGTGTTTGTGGAGGCCAGGGGTCAGTATTGAGTGTCTTCCTCCATTGCTTGCCACCTTTCACTCTACCTATCTATCTATCTATCTATCTATCTACCATCCACCCACCCACCCACCTACCTACCTATCTACCTATCTACTATCTATTTATCTGTCTACCTACCTACTATCTATCTACCTACCAACCAACCATCCACCCACCCACCCACCTACCTACCTATCTACTATCTATCTGTCTACCTACTATCTATCTATCTATCTATCTATTTATCTACCTACCTACCTACCACCCACCCACCCACCCATCTATCTATCATCTATCTATCTATCTATCTATCTATCTATCTATCTATCTATATACTAGATGTCTGTCTGTCTGTCTATCTACCCACCTATCTACCTATCTACTATCTATTTATCTGTCTACCTACTATCTATCTATCTATCCATCCATCCACCTATCCACCTACTATCTGTCTGTCTGTCTATCTATCTACCCACCTACCTACCTATCTACTATCTATTTATCTGTCTACCTTCTCTCTCTCTCTCTCTCTCTCTCTCTCTCTCTCTCTCTCTCTCCCTACCTACCTATCTACCTATCTATCTAACCGATCATCTATTTTTGGTACAGAATGCCTCACTGAACCTGGAGCTTGTCATTTCAGTTAGCCTAGCTGGCTGGTAAACCTCAGAGATCTTCTGCTTCCCTGGTGCTGGGTCCCAGGCATGTACTGCGGTACCTGACTTCTTGTGTATGTCCTAGGGCTCAAACTCAGATCCTTATGCTTGCAAGGTGAATAGTTTACCGACTGAGCCATCTCTCTAGCCCCTCATTATCATTTATACAAATAAAATTGTTGGGGTTATAGATTTCCCATGAGCATTTGAAAAGCATAACTGAAGTAACTAGACTTTAGGTCTCCTGTGTCCTGGTGCAAATGTTCAATTGTTTTCGATGGTAAAGGTGCGATAGGGCAGGGTAAATTGGCACGGAGTAGAGAGGTAGACAGATAAATGGATAGACAAAATGTTTATTCAAATGTATATCTACATATTTGTGTGTGAATTTTACTCAGCCTGAGCCATGACATTCTGACACATGCTACAATATAGATAAATTCTAAGTACATTATACTGAGTGAAATGCCAGCCGTAGAAGAACACTTTGATACCATTTAAGTAAGAGACTTGGAGTCAAACTCCTAGAGACAGAAAGTGGAATGACAGTCGTCAGGGTGTGAGGGGAGGAAAGATGTCAGGTGAGTGCTCGACAGCGAGAGAGTTTCAGTCTGAGAGCATGGAAAGTCACAGCGATGGGTGGTGGGAGGGGTCACACGTGCAAATGTTCTCTCTTGAAGAAGGCCTTGTTCTGTGTGTGCACGTGTCTGTGTCTTAAGTCTGTGTGTACATATACTGTGAGGTACGTGGGAGGGCAGAGGACAGTTTGTAGAAGCTGGTTCTTTCCTTCCACCATGTGGGGGCTAAACTCTAAAGGCCAGGCTTGGTGGCACACGCTCATCTGCTGAGCCATCTATCTAGTCTGAAATAATAATATTATTGCAACATCAATAATAATAATAATAATAATAATAATATAATAAATTGTCTCCTCTTTGTTCTCCTTCTTGAGAAAAGGCCATGTATTGCCTCTTTAAAGTTAAAAAATATGGGGCACTCCTCAGATTTTCATGTCATCCTTGTAAGGGGAGTTTGCTAATCCTTTCTTGTTTCAATTTAGTGTATGTGCTGCCAAAGTGAGCCTCAGACTCAAGAGATCTGCCTGCCTCTGCCTTCTGAGTGCTGGGATTTAAGACATATGTCACTACCACCCAGCCTATGTTTAATTTTTTTCTTTCTTTTTTTTTATTTATATTTAAAAATTTCCATCTCCTTCCCTCCTCCTCCCTGTTTAATTTTTTTCAAGGCAGAGTTTCTCTGTAGCTTTGAAGTCAGTCCTGGAACTCGCTTTGTAGATCAGGCTGGCCTCGAACTCACAGAGATCTACCTGCCTCTGCCTCCCAAAGTGCTGATATTAAAGGTGTGTGCCACTACCACCCAGCTCTGTGTTTAATTTTTAAAAAGAGACAAAGTCTTGTTATTTAGCTCACCTTGGATTAGAACGCATTATACAGCTCATATGGCTTTTGGCTTACGATCATCTGCCTCAGGCTTGAAAGTGCTGGGGTTTCGGGATGCACCACCATTTCTGGTTCATGGCGGTTTTAGTTTTCTGATTCTCTGATATTCTCTCTCTCTCTTTCCCCGTGTGTGTGTGTGTGTGTGTGTGTGTGTGTGTATGTTGTGTGCTTGAGCCAGGATCTCATGTAGCCATGTAGCCCATCTCAAACTTTCTATGTAGCCAAGGATGACCCTGAATTTTTTTTTTTTTTTGGTTTTTTCGAGACAGGGTTTCTCTGTGGCTTTGGAGCCTGTCCTGGAACTAGCTCTTGTAGACCAGGCTGGTCTCGAACTCACAGAGATCCGCCTGCCTCTGCCTCCCGAGTGCTGGGATTAAAGGCGTGCGCCACCACCGCCCGGCTAATGACCCTGAATTTTATGGTGTGGTTGTAGGTTCCATGCATGTTTGTGGAGGTCAGGGGGGGAGAAACCTTGGGTGTTGTTATTCTGATACAGGCATTGTCTGCCTTTTTTTGTTTTTTTTTTTTTGTTTTTTTTTCTTAAAGATGTGGTCTCAAACTGACCTGGGACCAGTGTCTCTGTCTCCCTAGTGATGATGTTATAAGCATGAGTCTTTGTGAGTTTTTTTTATGTGGGTTTTGGGGATTAGAGTTAGGGGCTCGTGGTTGCAAGGAAAGCATTTCAATCTTCTCAGTCTGACCTTGAGATTCTTATCCTCTCACCTTCCCCTTTGAGTGCTGGGGTTACAGGTATATACTGCCATGTCCTGTGTGTGATGGGGTTACAGGTATGCACTGCCATGTCCTGTGTGTGCTGGGATTACAGGTATGTATGACCATGTCCTGTGTGTGCTGGGGTTACAGGTATGCACTGCCATGTCCTGTGTGTGCTGGGGTTACAGGTATGCACTGCCATGTCCTGTGTGTGCTGGGGTTACAGGTATGCACTGCCATGTCCTGTGTGTGCTGGGGTTACAGGTATGCACTGCCATGTCCTGTGTGTGCTGGGGTTACAGGTATACAATGCCATGTCCTGTGTGTGCTGGGGTTACAGGTATGCACTGCCATGTCCTGTGTGTGCTGGGGTTACAGGTATACAATGCCATGTCCTGTGTGTGCTGGGGTTACAGGTATGCACTGCCATGTCCTGTGTGTGCTGGGGTTACAGGTATGCACTGCCATGTCCTGTGTGTGCTGGGGTTACAGGTATGCACTGCCATGTCCTGTGTGTGCTGGGATTACAGGTATGTATGACCATGTCCTGTGTGTGCTGGAGTTACAGGTATGTACTACCATGTCCTGTGTATGCTGGTATGCACTGCCATCAGGTATGCACTACCATGTCCTGTGTGTGCTGGGGTTACAGGTATGCACTGCCATCAGGTATGCACTGCCAGGTCCTGTGTGTGTAGTGTTGAGGCTCTAAACCAGCACTTCATGTATTCTGGGCAAGCACTGAGCTGCATCCCTAGTCATGATCAGTTTATGTGGTGTCGAGGACTGCACCTTGCACTTCATGCCTTCTAGGTGAGCACTGTACTCCAGCCCCAGCTTAAGCCCCAGTTAAACTTCATCCCCTTCATTCTCCCTCACCCCCAACAATGAATTGTACTCATAATAAGCATGAGGAAGATCCTAGACTTTATTGTAAGTCCAGATTGTATGTGACTATTAAAAATGAATCACAGTTTTCTCCAGAGAAGGGAGGTGGTTCTGTCTGATTTCTGGGTTGGTGGATTACCCACATGTCATCAAAATGATCTTCCTTATTGCTGACCACCTTTTCGCTGTGCTAACATAAAGCGGTGGCCTCTCTCATGCCAGCAGACAAGTGGCTATTTGGCGGCACGGCATACAAACTCCTCTAGATAGCTCTTGTTTTTGTGTGACCTCCGGCTTATTTTTGTACATGTGTAATTGCTGGACTAGAAAATACTTATTTTTAAGGAAGCATTCTCATGGTCCAGTGCAACATTTTTTTTCTGTCTCATAGGAAACATAAGTTTGAGTGTTTTATACTCACAAAATCAGGTTTTATAGTTTCAAAGTAAACGTATCAAAATGAGGTATCATAAAGCTATAGTGCGAATTGGGAGGAGAGGGAGCAATTGCTCAGTTGCTCAGAAGACCAAGCCCACATGTGTACAGGAGAGAGCAATTAAGAGGCCAGCCAGGAGAGTTGCTTTGAAAGTGCATTTAAAACAAGATGAAAGATCTCTGGACCTTTGAAAATGCCCCAGAAACAATGAAAACAAGAGCTTTCTCCTTTTATCAGACTTCTGACTCATAAACCCACTTGAAAGGTCCATATTTACTTTATATAACACATGCACACATATGTATAAGCCACATGTATCCCTTCATGCTTAGACCATTTATGTTCAGTCTTTTTCGAATCTCAGAAGAAGCTAGGCATTGTGGTACAAGCTTATAAACCCAGGACTCGGGAGGTAGAGGCTGGAAGATCATCTTGAGCTACATAGTGAGACACTATTCAAAAACCGAGGGCTGGCGATAGAGCTCAGTGGTAGAGTACTTGCCTAGTATGTACAAGGCTCTGGATTTAACCTCCAGCATTGCCAAAGGAAAAAGTTCCAGAAGTAGTCTTTCACAATGTGGTGTAAGAGTAGGTGCGGAAACCTGAGTGACATGGGAGGTAAATTGAAATAGTAAATTTCCTGAAGTTTCTATGATTCTCATTTGACCATCAGAATGGATTTATTTATGACCCATCGAATTGAAGCCCTTCATATCATAGAGACATCATCTTTATTTTTTTTTCTTTTTTTTTTTCCTTTTTTTTTTTTTTTGAGACATCATCTTTAAAAGGGTAACTCAGCGCAGTATACATACTGAGAATTTTACTGATCCGTTTGGCACAGCCTGCGACTTCCCTGAGTATTAAGGTGATAGGTATCTCAGCGGACTCTTCTCGTAGGTGGCTAAGTTGAAAGTGGTGACTCCGCGTCCCGGGACTGCTTACTGGCCTTATCTGAGGACAGGGAGGTCGATTTCAGATGGTCCAGTCATCATCATCATTTGGTTGCTAAGAGACTGTAGGGCATGGTGCTAACCTTTATCGTTTCCTTCAAAACTGTCTAACCATGATTGCTCACACTGCAAAAGGTTCCGTGAAACACCCCAGTTCCGTTTCTGTAGTAAATCAGGGTGCACCTATAGCCCAGCAGAAACTTGGGCAGCTTGGCAGCTCGGAGGGTGACAAAGGAGGGCCACAAAGCCATACTTCCTGAGAGCAGCTTGCTCTGAAGAGCTCTGCTTCCCACTCCCAGTTAGACCGTGTTTTTCTAAGGCTTTCTAACAATACACAATTCAGTTTTAGTACTCAGCGTTTTGCAATTACCCACTCATTTCATGGTTGCCAATTGGGTCCACCTCCACACGAGACTGCAAGCTTGAGGGACGTGAAGAGCTATGCTTGTTTTGAGTTCTAGCTTTCTAGTCCAGGGCCTGGCATGCTGATGTGCTCAGCAAGTATTACCAAGTATGTGGAAGTTTCCCTCCTTTGTATTTCTACTAACATTGCTGACATAAACCGAGGTAGGTATGAGATTGTCATTTCGGGGAGGGGCTAAGCCAGTTCAGAATGTTCTTGAAATAGGCGAAGTGTCATGCCTGCCACAGAGGCAAAAAGATGAACCAGGTGGGCAAAGTTACATACACCAGAGAGGCAGGAGACTTTCTTGCTGAAGAGACAAGCATCTCTGAGATGTGGATAACTTGACTTTGCTGCCTGAAATGTGATTTTGTTCGAATGTTTTATGGCTTTGAATTTTGTAATCCTCACCCTCTGCTCACATCTTCATTCTCTCAAGATAAAAGTCTCTTAAGATTAGACATGACAATATGTTGCTCATTGTTATGACAAAATACGCGACAGAAACAGTCTAAGGGAGGGAAGGTTTGTTTCGAGTCCCGCTTCCATCCATCATGGCAGCAAAGGCAGGCGGCATAAGTATGAGGCAGTAACTGGTTGTTCACACTGTTGCTGACCAGGAAGCAGGAGCTAGACCTACATCAGGGCTGGGCTCTAACCTTCAAAGGACTGGCTCCAATTCTACTTCTGTCAGCCAGGCCCCATCCCTCAGAGGTTTCATAGTCATCATTCCCCCAACAACCCCTAACATAAAGAGCATCATCAACTGCAGAACAAGCATTCAGAACACTAGCACAGCTGTGAGACCATTCCAGACATGGCAGTTAAAAGAAACAACCACTCTGAGTTTTAAGCAAATATTTTATGGAGAGACATAAATCATGTTAGGATAAGCATAATTATGAGAGTGATGTTTTATAGTCGATAGGAATTTCAGATCATCTGACTGCCATAGACGAATTATAAAATTGGCCAGGTGTATGTAAAGAAAGGGCTGCTGAGAAAAGGATGAGTTAGCCAAGTTAAAGAGAAGACCAGAGCGAGTCCTTACTATGTGTTAAAGTGCTGTAATAAGCCTTTTGTATTTGGAGGAGACGGACACAGAGAGCTCAAATGATCAGGGTCCAGCGGTAAAGGTCAGATTACACAAGAAGACACAGCTAGACTTTCATACCATGAAGTGTCTCAGGTGCAGTGGCTAAGGTACTGCAACTCCCAGGTGAGCTGTCCTGGGAGGTCTCCAGTGAAGCATGTCGCATGATTTGTGTTTGCTACCATGGGTCTTCAGGTCTTTAGTTTTAAATTAGTTTTATGTGTATGGGTATTTTGCCTACATACATGTGTGTATACCATATGTCTGCCTGATGCTGGCTGGGGTCAAAGATGGTGTCAGATCCCCTGGAAGTGGAGTTACAGATATTTGTGAGCCACCATGTGGGAATCAAACCCACGTCCTCTGGAGGAGCTGCAGATGCTCTTAACCACTGGGCCCTGGCTGCTATTTAAAACAAAAACAAAAATACAAAAACCTGTCTTCAGTGTCACCTTAAATGAATTTATCTGAGATCAGAATGATTCCACCGCAAATGACTGAAGTTTCTAGAAAAAAAAGGCCACACTTATTACTACTAATAAAAAAGGTTGGATACCATATTAGTTGTTGTCCCATTCCTGTGATTAGAGAACTGAGGAAGCTAATAAGGGAAAGGCTTGTTTTAGTGCCTGGACACTAGTTTGTTGTTCTGTAGTGGGTGCACCATGATGGGGAGAGCGGAGAACAAAAGTGCTCACCTAGTGACAGCCAGGAAGGGAGGCTGGAGGTGGGGAGAGAAAGGGAGAGAAAAGGAAGCAAAGAGGGAGGGAGGAAGGGAGGGAAAAAGAAGAGAGGAGAGAAATACATGCGCGCGCGCACACACACACACACACACACACACACACACACACACACACACTCATATAAAAGCACATACTACTGGCCTAACTTCCTTCCGGGACCCATTTCCAAAAGATTCTACTGCCTTCTAATAGCACCACAGACTGTGACTGTTGCTTTAACATATGTTCCTTAGGGGGATGTTTAAGATCTGAACCATAAGGCTGGGTGGAGGTGGCGCACGCCTTTAATTGCAGCACTCAGGAGGCAGAGGCAGGCAGATTTCAGAGTTTGAGGCCAGCCTGGTTTACAGAGTGAGTTCCAGGACAGCTGGGCTATATAGAGAAACCCTGTCCTGGAAAAAAAAGATCTGAACCATAAAAAAATCATTTACTAAGCCTATCTTAGTTCTTAGAGAGTCTTATAACCACAGGATACATTTAATTTACTATATAGGGCCATAACTAGGTGGTAATGGCGCACACTTTAAATCCCAGTACTCAGAAGGCAGAGGCAGGCATATCTCTGAGTTTAAAGACAGCTAGGGCTACACAGAGAAACCCTGTCTCAAAACAACAACAACATTTGTGCCAAACACACCTTTCCCTGATGGTATACCAAATATTAAGAAGCTTAAAAACATTTATCTATGGGCTAAAGACGGCTCTGTGGGTAAAGTGACTTCTGCAAAGATGAGGACCAATTCAGATTCCCAGCATTGAGTGAGTGTATGTAAGCCTAGTGTGTGTGTGTGTGACAGAGAGAGAGGCGGGGGAGAAAGAGAGAGATCACTGGAGATTGCTGGTCAGCCCGATCTATCTAACTCATGTGTACTGGACTCAGTACATGACAGACCCAGTCTCAAAAAAAAAAAGAGAGAGAGAGAGAATGATAGGGAGGACAAAGTCAACCTCTTGCTTCCACATGCACACACATACATATGCACTCACAAAAATCTGTCAAAATATTCAATTACAAGAGTTTTTTAGACCATTAGCTCTACAGGGAGGCTACAGCAGTTCTATGTCTTCTGCAAATCCAAGTCTCTGTGTTTTTTTTCACATTGTGTTTTGAAACTGAAAAGCAAACATGAAGTTAGGTGTGGCAGCACATGCTTGTGATCTCTGTGTTTGTGAGGCACAGGTGGGATGATTGTGAGTTCAAGGCCAGCTTAGCCTAAATAGCAAGAACTGATAAAAGGAGAGAAGGGCTAGAGGAAGGAGGGGAAAGGGAGGGGGAGGTAAGGGAAGAGTTGGGGGACGAGAACTATTGCTTAAGAAACAAGCCCCTTGCCTGGATATTTGGAAAGTAATCCGGCCACAATTTCTGGTGATATAACAGAAACCCAGGCTAGACACCCGAGGTGAGCAAGTATGAGATAGCAGATATGTGACCCTTGAATATCACTGATGGCATTTCAAAACCACATTGGAAAGATATTGGCTCATATTTGACTTTTTGTATTAACTTTGCCTTTTCCTATTCCCATCACAGATAACTGAGGTTTTAATCCTAGTAAGGGGGCTGTCCCAGAAGCATATCTGAACTTCTGCTTAGTATATTTTATTCTTGCAGCTTTCCTTCCTCCTGATTTGTAATTCAAGAAGCTGAGCGGAGAGACAGCAAAGCTTCTTGAATGGCTAAAACAACCAGGAGCTGGGATACCACCTTCTATGAAAAGGTTTGCTATCAAACTTGCTTTTCATTTCATTATGCTGTGCTTTGCTTTTTCCCCATGCTTCCCAAATGTAGATAACTCCTACATGGTCAGTTTGTGATTATTGAGTAGTTTGAATGTGAGGGTAATTTAGTTTTTCTAGGTGAGCTGCTTAGGCATAAAGCAAAAATTGTTAGGTTTCTCTTAGCTGTCAGTTGACCCCTAATACTTCAGATCCTATCAGATGTATCCTTGCTTCTTGTTTATATGACACATTTTGACGTCTTGGAGCTGTGATTAGTTAGTTAAGTTTAATCTACTGTTAGGGCATGGTTTTCTGTATTCTTTGTCTTCAGAAATGATGTACGCCCGTTTACACACTCCTGTTGCTCACATTTCCCCCTTTACTTAAAAAAGATGAAGACTGTTTTGCTATAGAAGAGTTTATTGAACTTCAAAGAGGTGATGTAATACAATCATTTGCACTCACTGCCATAGTTCCCTTCATGTATGTTGGACCAGGACTACTAGAAGGTTGAGCTCAATTTAATAAAGCATGGTCTTTTGGTTTTACACCCAAAAAGGAGATGTTAGGGAATATACTAGAACGAGAGATTACAAAGTATACTCTCATATTTGGCCAATTTTTGTTGTTATGTTCTATGCACATGAGGCAAGAAAATACCTTAATTAAGGAAAGATGGCAAGTAGACATTCTTTAGCACCTAACATGTTTGTGGGTAAGAAATGATTTACTTCTCATCTTTGCGACACTTTCATAAATGAAAATCTCTTTAGTGTAATATGAAATTAATGAAAAAAATTGTCTTAAAATTAATGTACAGAATCTCTGGAGCTACCACATGAAAAGCATGTTTCTTCAAACCCAAGAAGGTCTGAGTAGCAGACCCAGGAAAGGCCATTCTCTAGTTGTAGTGTGGCAGCAGGAAGCTGAGCCACAGGAAATCCTCATGACCCTTCAGTTTGGAAACACTGTTAGGTTTCTTCCTGCTATAAATGATAAAAGAAACATCCGGCTAACTCTCCTGGGCCCGAGCTCACTTTGACAGGTCCAACATCTGTTAGCTCAAGGAAACCTGACAGGGGTTAACTTGTGGCCTTCGTTGTCGAACAGGGTGTTATTTCCCATGTTTCGTTGGGTGCTCCAGCAGCATCAGCTTCTAACAAAGGTAGAGGTTTCAACCCACAATGGCTTCACAAAAAGAAACGTGTGACAGCAGCTCCTCAGCTTGGGAATCCTGGGGCCGGGAGTAGCGCTGGGATCCCTTTCCCCTAGATTCTCTGCTTTACAGCTACTGGGTGGCTTTTGGAGTTGGGAGTCAGGCTCTCCGGTCCCAGATGGAAATCATTAACAAGACAGTCAAGCCCGTAACAAGAAGGGAAAGCCTGGTCTATCGGACAGACCTGGGTCTGAGTGTGTCTGGACTTGGGAAAGAAAGGGACGGAGGTCTCTTCTTCCCGGAGTCCATCTGAACGATTAGGTAAAAAATCCCGCCAGGGTGTGGTCGAGGCACCCATCGGCAACTACTAAGGCAAGAAAAGACCGGAAGTCCTGCAGGTTCCCACCTCGGATTGGCGAGAATCTCGTAACCCCTTTCAGAAGTCTCCCCAGATCTTCCGCCATTAGGCGCCCAGGCGGCCGCCACGGGGAGCGTGCGGAAAGGGAGTCTTTCTCCCGCCTCCCCGGCCGGCCCGCCTCCGCTCATTGGGTAGGGGAAGAACGCCCCTCCTGCGTCTTTACGTGCTCCGGGTGGAAACCGGAGCTGGGGGCGTTGGCGTTCCGGACAGGGAAGGGCCGTGGGGGACTCGAGAAGGCCGCACGCCCGCCCGCCGCTCCTCCCACACCCCCATTCCCCCCCACCCCCGCCTCGGCCCCGAAGGGGGCTGCACGGGCGACTTGGCGGCGATGGCTCGAGCTCGGGCGGCGACAGCGGTGGCCGGAGGCGGCGGCTCCTCCTCCTCCTCCTGGGCCTGGGCCCGGCGGTGATCCGAGCTGGCGGCCGCGGCCCCCCGATGAGACTGTTGGCGGGCTGGCTGTGCCTGAGCCTGGCGTCCGTGTGGCTGGCGCGGAGGATGTGGACGCTGCGGAGCCCGCTCTCCCGCTCCCTGTACGTGAACATGACGAGCGGCCCCGGCGGGCCAGCGGCGGCCGCGGGCGGCGGGAAGGACACGCACCAGGTACTGGGCCGCAGCCCTGCGGAGCGGGGGCGTGGCGCTCGGCCTTCCCGCGCTCGCCCGGGCCATTGTGCGGGGCGGCGCGCGCGGGCCTCGGCCCCAGCCTCGCACAAACTTTTACCGGCCCGGGCGCTGGCCCCGCGGCGCCTTTTGTTCGGTGGCGCGGGCAGAGTACGGCCTCCGCTGCCCCAGCTCCCCAGGCCCCAGCGTGGGCGCCCCGGAGCCCCGCATTGTTCCCAGGCCCCCGGCGGCATCCGCGCCCGGCCTCCGGATCCGTGCAACTTTGGGGTGGGCCACCCAACTGGCACCGGGGCCCGAGCAGAAAACAGCCCCCACCATCACCCGGGCCAGCCTTTCCCTCCCTCGAGGAGCAAAACCGAAAGCCGGTCCCTCTTTTTGTCTAACCGAATCTCTGAACATACAAAGGGTTGTAAAGAAATTCAACCGGGCCTCGTGAACCATTCGGCTGACATTTTCCCGAAGCACTTAAAAAAATGTGTTTGACAGGTCTGGGCTCCCAGCCTAGGAACCCTCCCTCCTCTTCTGCCTAAGAGACGTGTTCTTTAAACTTGGGTTTAGTTAGCTGACCAGAAAGGTTAGGACTAGGAGGGTTTAAAGTGAGAGGTTTTTAAAGTCAGAATTGTGCAGCGCTGAATTCTTGTTGTAGTTAATAGATCGTGAGCCGTGGGATTCTACCGGCTGGACGGTCTTTTAATTATCTGTTTGTACCTCTTAAAGAAGTATGCATGGGTCAGCTGTTGAATTAAGAGGGAGGTATTCCATATTTGATCGTAAGTAGTTTGCGGTTAACCTTGCAGTCATTGAAGAGAGAGGCCTTGGAATTTAGACAAACTTTGGGCTTCTAAAAGCCAGAGTTTAGTACATCTTGCTTTTACAGAGAGAAACAAGGAATTATTCGTGTTATTTTCGACCTCACCTTTTCATGTATAAAAGCAACATTAGGTTTTGTTTACTGACTATTAGGATACATTGTTTTTTTTTTTTTATGATGCTGGAACGGAACTCAGATCCCGGAAACGGTTCTACTGGTGATAGATACTCAGACCCCTTTTGGAAGTATTCCTAGATTTACATTTAAAAAAATGCCCTAGTGATTGTGGTGTTTTAGTTGACCACTCGTGGTGTTGAGTGTATATAAAGTTAGTGTACAATCTTACGTTGTATAGCCATATTTATCGCCATGGGCTACTTTCTTCTAGCTCAGTGTCATAGACATACTACCCTGTAAATTGTATAGGTACCAGGATGCCTCATGTCCATGTGGAACAAGGAATTGGATATGCTGTTTTTAACAAGGACTGGATAGAAAAAGAATCATTCTCTTTGATGAAGAATTATGACTGAGTCTCCCAGTTGTTGATCACACTTGTGAATACTGCAGCGACTTGATTTAAGTGCTCATAAAAATTGTGCTTATGGGATGGCTCAGTAGTTAAAGAATGTGCTGTTCAGTTTCCAGCACCCATGCCAGATAACTCACAACTCTTGTAACTCTAGTTCCCGCGGGATTGGATGCCTCTGGCTGTCTTTGTGCGTGCGCATGCGCGCGCACCGATATTTAAAAGAAATCTTTAAAAAAATTGTATTTATTTTAAAAACTGAAAACTGGTTTCTGTTGGTGGACACTGTCTCTGTATTTCTAGCAGAGAGCATTTTCTAATTGCATACATTCATTTATTTCTGTGGTGCCGAGGATCGAACCCAGGACCTGTACATGCCAGGCAACCACTGTACCACAGGCACATCCATAGTCCTTGTTTATTTATGTATTTAATTTTGAGACGGCCTTGTAGCTCTGGCAGTCCTAGTAATCCTATGTAGTCCAGGCTGGCTTTGAACCCAAAGCAATCTTTCTGTCTCAGCTTCCAGAATGCTAGGATTACAGGTGTTCAGCATTACATCTGGCTTGCTCTCAGGGTTTTGTTTTGGTTTGGTGCGTCACCACTGCCTGGCCATCCTTAGTGTTTTGAGTAGTTTAGGATGGCCTCAGCTTCACAATCCTACACTGACCTGAGTATTGGGGTAATTTTAAGTGCCCACTGCTAAACCCGGCCAGACATTATTTTTGAGGTGAATACATTTGTGTTATGAAAAAGAAATGTCTGTGAGTAAAGATGAAGATGACCAGGAGTAAAGATGAAGATGACCAGGAGGTGCCCCTAGAAGCCACCATGAGCTAACAGAGAGAGGCTGTCCTTTTTGCGTCTCTGCAGAGTGCATGACTTATTTCTTCTATATTTCAGAATCCTGGTTTGCTGCATGACTTTGTTGCTTGTGAAGTAACTTTAATGGTTTTCCCCTTCAAATTAATAGTTTTATAGAGGTTTTCTGGTGTTCATTTGGGTGTGTGGGTTCCATGGCCAGCCGCATCTGGTTCTTTTGGAGTTGCATGAAAGAGGAGTTTCGGGCTAAACCATCTTAGCACAGGTTTTCTTGGTGGTGTTTTATAAAGGATTTATGGTGCAGGGTTTTTTGGTTAAGAGAGATCTGGAGTGAAGTTTACTCATTAAAAATTGCTGTTTAGTTGTTGGGCTTAGCTTGAAAACTAATTATTTGTTTCGGTGTGCTAGTTGCAGAACTAGATTATGATTTACTTTGGCAAGAAGAAGGACTTCTTCTGGAGAAGGGACATAACCAGCAGGCTGAACTGGTTTTATTGACTTGGGTAGCTTGTGAAATAAGAATAGCCTCATGTTTTTAAATGGTTGTCAATGGGGGTACAAAATAGTATTTTGTAACATAAAAATTTCACATGAAATTCAAACATCAGAGTCTTCAAGTTTTGTTGAAACAGAGCCACCACATTGGTTCAGCTATGGACTTTTGTGTGTGTTTGGGTAAAGAAGTAATCACCATCCAACAGTATTTTCTCTGCCCAATCTTTAAAAGTCTGTCTCCCCCCCACCCCATTCCCAGCTTTGTTGATCAACGGTGTGGGATTCTCAACCACAGCATGGGAGGATGGACTTGTTGGGGGAGAAGAAGAAAGCAGCAAGAACTAGATGTCACTCATTATCAGTATACTCAGAGCATAGGAAACCATAAAACCCTTTGGATGTAGTCTTTTTGGTGCATTCTACCTAGTGTTAAAGTTAAAGAACCATTATGGAGCTATTGAAACTTGAAAGGCTTCTCAAGGCCCCAATAACTAGATTCTTAGTAATAACAGTCATCCACAGCCTCTCAATTGATGGATCGAAAGGTTGTCATAAAACTTGTTGGTTCCAAACCACGGCACTTTCTCCAGGTGGAAAACTTGTATTTGTTTTTCGCATATAACATTTAATGTGTGGAATTATTTAGAAGTCACTTAATATTACAAGTTACATGTAAGCCTAGTGTTTACATATAAAAAGAGTCTATTTTTACCTTCTTATATAAGCTCAGAGCTGCTGTGCCAGCCTCTACAATAGAGTCAAGAGAGAATTGGAACATATATTTCCAAATGAAAAAGTACTTGAATGTCACAGCCAGAGTCGGATGTGCTAAAGGACAGGTTGAGTTTCCTGTCCCTTTATTCCTCATTTGCCTTGTGGAGGTTGGCAGAAGTCAGGCATGAGTTAACCATGCTTCAGGGTATCAGCCAGCTAGCCAACAGACTGATGAATTGGTGTCTCTGCTCTGCCTTCCATGCTGGGAGCCTTTGCAGCCGAATACTAAAGACTGTTTCTTTCCTCTTTGCACCCTCTACTAAAGCCCTTAAACAAGTGCGTGCCTCAGTTTCATGGAACACTAAGATTACTTCCTTCCCTGAATGTGCCAAGGGTCATTATGTTCCCCTTTGAAAGTGCCCTACAGGACCCTGTAACCTGTACTAAAAAGAGTCTGTTGTTGCGCCCATCAGGAGTTTTGTTAAAATTTTAGGATTATAAAACACTAATCATGAGAGAGTATTTGGAATGAGGACTGCCAGTTATATATTTATTAAGTCCAAGCTAAAGCAACTTGATCTAATCTGTATAAACGGCTCTCCACTATGAAGTGTGGGCACCTTTCATTGTGCGCATTGAGATTGTTAGTGGAGCCTAATGTTTATGCTGCTGGGTGCTCTGCAGACAGGAATGGATGGAAGGACAGAGGTTTACTCACAAGCTTTGGCCAGTATTGGGGAGAGGGAAATTCTCAGTCAGTCTTGGCCTTACCAGGTGCTATCATTCATAGAAGGATGCACCTAAAACCAGGACATATGCATGTACATATTTAATTATGGGCCTTAATTACCAGAATCTTAAACAAATCTTTCTCCTGTTCCATAGTGCTTTTGGGGATTTCTGTCTTTCTGTCTTTCTTTCTTTTTTGAAGATTTTTATTTATTTGTTGATTATATATGTAGTGTTCTGTCTGCATATATGCTTGCATGCCGCAAGAGGACAACAGATCTCGTTGTAGATGGTGAGAGCCACCGTGTGGTTGCTGGGAATTGAACTCAGGACCTCTGGAAGGGCAGTCAGTGCTCTTAACTCTCCAGCCAACTCTCCAGCCTCATGGGGCTATCTTTCTTTACTCATTGTTGATATATCTTGGAGGTATCCTAATTCCTACGGCCCCATTACACATCTCAGGTAAAGAGATAACTGACTTGTTATAAATTTCTAGAAAAATGGTGAGTGGGTTTTGGATTTACTCCTGAGCTGTCTTTTAGAGTGTGTCATTTGTGAAATTTTGAGACTGATTGCATTGCATCTGGGAATGGAATTTCTGAGTCCTTAACGTTAAAGATTGTAATTCATGGGCCTTTCCTGACCACCTCTCTAATTGGAAAGAATGTTTATTCATTAAATTCATGGGTCCCACTTCTTTTGAGAATGATTTGGGTGCCCAGACAATTAGTATGAACTGTGTCCTATTCCCCCTTCCTGGCCAGCCAGCCGTTTCCTTCTGACATGAACACTTACTAGGGCTATTATCATGTACCTGGTAACTTCTAAGTAAGTTGTGCTTTATAATCCTGTTACAGCTCTTCTTCATAGACTTGTGAGAGACTAGAGTCAGTTGTTGGGGAGTACTGGGTTTGGGATCAAGCTTTGCCTCAGTAAGAGCCCCAAGCATGTCCCATTACCTCATATCACTCCTTCCAGGAAACCATGTGTTCTCTGAAGGCTGTGTGAAAATGGAAAATTCGTCCACTCTAGTGGGCCTCTGTGGAGTCACTGTGTTTGAAGATTTGTGGTCTGTGAGTTGGACAGCTGTAGGACTGCTCAGTTTGACCTGCTTTGGTAAAACAGCGCGGGCATGGGGGCTCCTTACCTTCAGTGTCTGATAACAAGCAGTTTTTCAATTTTTTTTTGTTTATTTTTGGTTTTTTTCGAGACAGGGTTTCTCTGTAGCTTTGGAGCCTGTCCTGGAACTAGCTCTTGTAGACCAGGCTGGCTTCAAACTCACAGAGATCCACCTGCCTCGCAATTTTTCAATTTCTCACCACTCACTGTGTGCCCAACAACACAAGGGCAGAAGTCACAGGTCTTAGGATCTAGTTCTCTCAGACTGCCACTCACTTTAGAGGCCAGCAGCAAGTTCCAGGTCCTCAGCCTTTCCTCACCTTGACTGTATGTTCAGAGGATCCTGCAACCCCATCTCCTGGGTTTCATAATTTGCTGTAATGATTCCCATACTTAGGCATAATGGATTGAATCATTGACCATGGTTAGCCAACCTCAATTCAGTGTTTTTCTGTTCTTGGGGATGTAGGATAGAACCAAAATTTTCCAGCTGTCTAGTCATAACTTTACCTCCTTCTCATCTTACTTATGAACAAAAGAATATTTTTGTTTTTAATTAATGTGTATGAGTGTCTTGCCTACATGTGTGTCTGGGTACCATGTGTGTGTCTATATCCCACGGAGACCAGAAGAGGGTATTGGATCCTCTGTAACTATAACAGGATGCTGTGAGCCACCTTCTGGGTTCTGGGAATCCAGCCTAGGTTCTCTGGAAAAGCAGTAAGTGATCTTAACCACTGAGCCATCTTTCCAGTCTCAAAAAGACATTCTTATCACCAGGAAGGTTTCTCAGAAGTTTTAGGAGCTCTATACCAGGAATATGGGGGAAAAGACCAGATATTTTATTTTGTCACACTATATAAAGTCAATAAGCCATGTTTTATAATTTTCAAGTTCTTTTGGTGTGTTCAATTTTTTTGTATTTTGAAAGAAAAGACTATTCATTGTATAGCATGTATTTGGTTGGTGGAAATTCCAGAAAACAATTTTAGAGAAACTTTTAACTGTGTCCATTAGCCTTGACAATTAGCTGTAGTTTCACAGAGAAGCTGCATTTCCTTTACTCTAATAGTGACTCATCAACCAGGTTATATAAATATTAAGAAATGTACATGTGCTTAGTGAAGCTTTTTTGTGTGTGTAGTGAGTGTATGTGTGTGGTATATGCAGTGTGTAGTCATGAAGGCTGGAGGACATTGGCATATTCTTCTGTCACTCTGCCTGTGTCCTTGAACAAACAGGGCCTCTCACTGACCCTCAAGACCATGGTGTGGCTGGACTGCCTGGCTTCTTATATGTGGGCCTGGGGTTTCACCTCATGTGGGCACAGCAATTGCTCTTCCCCACTGAGCCATCTCTCCTACCATGAAGACGTTTTGAAAGACCGTATGACCTCATGTCTCATTATCTTGATTTAGTAATATTGTCAGAAACCCCACCATGCTATTGTCACCTATCCAATTTGGCTCTTTATTATTTGTCAAGTTATTACTGTCCTGGCAGTCTTGTGCGAGTAATGACAATATTGCTAGTTACTATAGTTTTACAGAGGTGTTGTTATCACAGTCTACTGTGCCTGGCATTGGTGGGTTGGTTGGATTTCAAAGTTTACTTGATTAGTAAGATCACAGACCCTTAAAGGAGGGTGATAATGAAATGCCCTTTTAGCCATTGTGGTCTCAACATTGGTGCATAGCCTTTCCACCATGAAATGTATTAAGGGTAGTATTTTATTCTTGCCCAATGCACCTTTGTCTCTGTAGCCATTGAGGAACATGCATGCAAAGAATTTGACCTCTAGGCGGCCACCCGGGTCAGGAGCTCTGTAGAGCTTTCACTTAAGCCTGCTTGTTTGGAGTGCAGCACTGCATGCAGTAGCTTCTCACTGATTGGCTCTTGTTGGCTTCTCAGCAAGTTTTCTTATTGAGGGCTCTGCAGGTTGGAATCCAGATCCTAGTCTCATTGCTACTTGTTCCTTTTGGTTTCAGAACTTATTTTTGCTTCTGGAATTCAAGCTTTGAGACCAGTGAGCCCCTCCTGTAATCAGTAGCAGTCTTAGACCACATTTTCCCATCCTAGCTAAATCCAGTTCTCATAGGTTCTCAAGCAGTGACAGTTGCTCTCTGGCTACATTTTGTTCACTGGGGTGATGCTAGTGGCATCTGATGTGTAAAGGTAATCTGTAACAAAGGGTTACCAGGCCCAAGTGGCAGTGCCAAGATTGAGAAACACCAGCCCAAAGGAATACACTGCCTGGATTGAGTTATTAATTTCTTCAAACTTGTCCAGACCAGCTTCACTGGAGAATAGCCCTGCTTATTTTCAAGCAGCACTGGGTAGAGTAAAGCAAGAACCCTTTGTAAAAGATGCTCTTGGCACAGTCACACGAATAGGATCTAGAACCAGCTGAAGGCACTCTGGGTCTCTGGATTTCCTGTCTCTTCAAAAGAGGAGGTTTAACCCACATGAAGTGGCTCATGTCTGTAATTCTAGAGCTTGGGAGGCTGAGGCAGGCAGTTGCCTCTAGTCTGAGCTACATAGTGAGCTCTAGACCAACCTGTGCTACAGGGTATGTTACACAAATTCTAATTGTTCTTAATAAAAACCTGGAGTCAGATAGTATGGGGTGAAAGCTGAGAGATCAGAGAAGCAGTGCAGCCAGTCACTAGAGAGACCTTTTACCTCTACAGAATTCTCAGACCAAGAGGGCGACCCTATCCTCAGTCTGCATCCTCAGCCTGACTGCTTCAGATTGTTGCCTCTGACTGCACTGAGCTCCTGTCTCCTCCCACCTTATATTCCTCTCTCTGCCCAGCCATATCATTCTTGTCTCTACCTCCCTAGTGCTGGGATTAAAGGTGTGGGATCCCAAGTGCTGGGATCACCTTTGTGTTATCTCTGTTTCTCTTTTAAACTGGGTCAGTGTAGCCCGGTATAACCTTGAACTAAGAGATCCCTCTGTCTCCCGAGTCCTGGGATTAAAGGGGTGTGCCAGTACTCCCTGGCCTCTAGTGATTTAGCTCTGCAGTCTGATCTTCAGGCAAGTTTTATTTGTTAAAACAAAAAAGGTCACTACAGGGTAAGACACCATTCAAAAAACAAAATGAAAAGTTCTATGGTGTAATTGCAACATAAAGATTTGTCAGGTGCTTGACACCTGTGTGTGCTTACTGTCTACCTTCCATATTTGCTTGTGTGTGATAATGCAGTTTTGTGGTAGGTAGGTAGATAACTCTTAACAACCGTTTGCAAAGATAGGGTTAAGTAAATTCTTGTAGAAACCCTGGATTTTGAGCAACTGGCAACTGAGTAACAGAATGTCTCTGTGGTTATCCTTGTTTTCTCCATGAGTTTGTTAAAGATACCAGATTCTACCTATTTAGATTTCCTGAGTCTTAGAAGTAATTGTTTTGAGAGCCAGAGGCAAATAAATCATTTGTCTCTGTCTTCCTTTGAAGTCAGCTATTCTCCCAGTCTTTATGAATCTTAGTCTGTGAGGATAGATGTTAAACATGCAATTGTGTACAGTCACTATTCAGCTGGCATTCGTGTTGCCAAGGAGACACATGGGATGTATGAAAGGGGATTAGTACAGGGAACTCTTAAGTTATTCTAGAAGTTTAGGGAAATGGAAGAAATGCTCAAGTTGGGCTACACTGACTAGGAGGGAGCACAGTGGGCAGTGACAAATGTTGTGTGGAATCTCTGTGGGAAGGGAGCCTTTAGAAGAGAGGAGCCCAGCATCATGGTAGCACAGGTTGTGAGGTGAGGCTGTGGACAAGAAAGAACAGTAATCTTGTAAGGCCTTGGAAACCATGGTGAGCACTTGGACTGTTATTACAGTTATGTATTATTGCATTTTACATGCTAAGAAGTTTACTAGGTCATATGTGTTTCCTGATTGCTTAATTTCTATAGGATCAAACTGCCTACCTACATGTAGGTGTGTTTGCTGTGAAAATGGTGTGAATATATATGTATTCATGTTTGTGAGTGTAAATGGCACTCAGAATAACCTTGGGTGTCATCCTCAGGTGTTGTCCACTTTGTTCTCTTTGAGATGGTCAATCACTGGCCAAATATGCAGGGCGAGGCTGACCATCTAGCAAGCCCTAGGACTTTATCTGTCTCTACCTTCCCAGCACTGGATTATAAATTTAACACCACATGCCTGGCTTCTTCATTTACATGGGTTCTGGGCAACCACCTTATCAACTGAGTTACCTTTGCAGTTCACAAAAAATTTAAAATATATAATTTAATAGTTTCTAGTATTTTCAGAGCTGTGCAACCATCACTAATGCCTAATTTTGGAATTTGTTACTACCTCCAAAAGAAACCTTATGTCCATTAATAAGCCTGTTTCTACTATCTACTATCTCTTTGCCCAAGGCCTGGGCCACAGAATCTGCTTGTTGTCTCTGGATTTCTGTATCATAGAATAAGCTGAACTATACAGTTTGTGATCTCTTATGACTGGCTTATTTTACTTAGTGTGTTGTCAAGGTGCATCTTCTGGAGCATGAGCCTGTACTGTATTCTTTTTATGCCTGAACACTGTTCCCTTGCATGCGTCCCTTAGGGTTTTTACTCATCAGTTGACGGGCATGGTGGCTGGTGCTGTTGTGGACATGAGGCTCATGTCACATCACTGGCCCAGAGGGACATGGAAGCCTTCACAGAGAAGAGCTTTACTCCTTTTTATTTTGCAGTATATTCCATTTACTAAACACTGCCTGTCACTCCATTGCTGTGAAGAGGCTCCGTGACCAAGGCAACTCTTAGGAAAGAAAATATTTAATTGAAGGCGTACTTAGAATTTCAGAATTTATGGGTTCTGGACATTGAACTCAGGCCCTCATGTTTGAAAAGCAAGCATCTTATCAACTGAGGTATCTTCACAGTCCACACAAAAAATTCAAAGTTTCTAGTATTTTCCACATAATCCATTATCGTCATGTCAGGGAATATGGTGGCAGGCAGGTGCTCTAGTGGTAGCTGAGAACTGCATCCTGGTCTGCAGGCTGAGAAGAGGGACTGTAAGCTTGGCATGGATTTTAAAAACCTCAAAGCCCACATTGTAGTGTCACAGTTCCTCCAGCAAGGCCACACCTCCTAATTACCCCCCCCCTCCCCAGTTCTTTAAAATAGTGTCGCACTCTGGTGACTATTCATTCAAATATATGAGCCTGTGGGGACCATTCTTATTCAAAACACCACAGATTTTTTTTTCTAAGAAAACTTTTGTGGCAGTAATGGTCCAATACATGTGTTAGTATTTATGAATGGAGAAATACGCTATTAAAATTTGAGATTTTTTTCATGGAGCTTGAAAACAATAATAGCAGTTGATGATGCCACTTCTTTCTTCTGAAAGTCAGGATCCATTGTTACTCTTGTCTGTTTACAAATAGATGCCAAGAAATTCTTAGCTCCTGGTTTTCAGTTGGATGACTTCTTGCCCACGTTAACAGAATGCTTCTGATTGCCTGTTAGCAAGGGGCTGTGTTTCAACTTGATTAGCCATTTCAGAATAAAAAATAAATACAAGTCAGAGTAACTCGGTTGTAGAGTTCAGAATGTGCACAAGGTCATGCATATAATAAAAATGGTTTATGAGCTGTACTGGGCATAGCTTCAGGCTCAGTAAGTTTTAAGGATTAGTAAACAGTAAATGATTAAGCAAGAACATTTCCAGACCAAGGAGAGAAGTGTAGGCTGTGAATTTCAAGCCATTTTATAGCTTGTCATTATAGGGCAGAGACAACAAGGAGTTTTAGGTAAAGTCTAGGAAGTTTTGTTAGCAGTGGTTAAACAGCAAGTTAGTACAAAGTAGTCAAGAGCGAGAAACTTTGGAGTATGTAGAGTGTACGAAGGATGAATCATTGACATTTACTGTGACCTTTTGCATGTTTTTGCTGGTTTCCATTTGGTTTCTTTTAATGTTAGTGTCAAGAAGACTGATTGCACTCAGCATTTACTAAGTGTAGGATGACTATAAAATTGCTTCGTTAATGGTGCAGGAAGTTATGGGACACTTATTGCTAGTAAGTGGTCAGATTTGTCAAGGTTAAGCAAGTCACTTTGGGCTAGTAGACTCCTTATTTGGAAAAATTAGTAATTTCCTAATAAATAATGCACTAAAAGTAACCGTCTGCAGTTTTCCCACTGTGTATAAGGGACTTGAGGGTGTCTGTATTAGAGGAGTTATGACTGCTGCTTTGTGCTGTACTGACTTGTCCGCATTGTATTTGTTTAATCCTCATAGTAGGCTGTCTGTCCTCCAGGATAGATACCATGGCATCACACTTGTGAGCTAAGGAGAGTCACTGTCTGAGCTCACATAGGGCTACACTGAAGCTGTTGTGCAACCTCCTCTCCGGCTTTCCTGCTACACTAACTCTAGGAAGATGGGAAGTGTTTGTTTTGGAAGGCTTGCTAAATAAACATATAAAGATACTTTAATGCCTGTGGGTGTTTTGCCTACATGTATGTATATACGTGCACCATGTGCATACTGTGCCTGGGGAGGCTAGAAGAGAGCACTAGATTCCCTAACACTGGAGTCACAGATGGTTGTGAGCTGCCATGTGGGTGCTAGAAAACAGAATCTGGGTCCTTTGCAGGGCCAGCCAGTGTTTTTTAAACATTAGCCTTTGAAGGTATATCTGTAGTTATGGAATTTTGTTTTTAAAAAATATTATCTGGCTAGAACCTATTCTTGTTTGTTTTTTGTTTGTTTTGTTTTTTGTTTTGTTTTATTTTTCAAGACAGGGTTTCTCTGTAGCTTTGGAGCCTGTCCTGGAACTAGCTCTTGTAGACCAGGCTGGCCTTGAACTCACAGAGATCCGCCTGCCTCTGCCTCCTGAGTGCTGGGATTAAAGGCATGAGCCACCACAGCCTGGCGCTAGAACCTATTCTTAGAAATCTTTCCTTAGTGTGTAATCACTTGGTCATCTTAATTACAGAATGAACTCAAGTAACTTGTTCGGCTTTCCTGTGCTCATGAGAGTTGAGGCGGGCGTATTGCTAAAGCACACCCAGGATGTCCAAAGGTCCCCTTTCCTTACACCTCCGAAGGCCGCTGCTCTGCTCTCCAGAGCACTAGCTGTTGTTTGCTCTGCTGCTGATCAGGCTGGCAGAGTCCAGGTGCATCTCTGGATTATACAGTGCTTCACTTAAACACGGAGTGCTAGCCATCCGCCTGTGATGCTGAGTCAGTCTTGGCCAAGGAAGGTTTTCTGACTTGACTGTTTTGTGACTGAGGCCTTGCGTTAGGGTTCGGTGACCTGGTTCTGCCAGCTGCTGTGCTGCATGACCTGGAAACCCTCTCACCTTCCCCTCTACCCCGCAGGCTGGGTGATGAAAATGAAGTGAGAGGTCACCTGAACTTTGAGGGTCATGTGGGCAGGAAAGATGATTGATGATCGCCTGCAGAGTCATGAGATTGCATTTGATGATCTTAGATTAGATTTTAGGCTTCTGGGTTTTTTGTTTTGTTTTTTTAGATTTCTTAAGCATTACTTCAACTGTGTTTAATCTTACCTTTTTTTCCCCCTAGTGGTATGTGTGCAACAGAGAGAAGTTATGTGAATCACTTCAGTCTGTCTTTGTTCAGAGTTATCTTGATCAAGGAACACAGATCTTCTTAAACAACAGCATTGAGAAATCTGGCTGGCTATTTATCCAACTCTATCATTCTTTTGTATCATCTGTTTTTAGCCTGTTTATGTCTAGAACATCTATCAACGGGTAAGTGAATATTAGAATTTCCACCCCTTTTATTCTCAGGCTTAAAAAAGGAAAGAGGGAAGTTACCTTGTTCTAGATACTACCTTAACCACAATACTCCTGCTTGTTAAAATTGCTATTGAAGCCTTGCGTACCTAGATTTTTAAAATTCATTGTAACTGTGCAAGTAGCTTTATTAGCCTGTATTTCTATGGTGGGAGACTTCAGTTCATTTCCTGCTCTGATGGACATAGGAACCACCAGGAGATGGTGTTAAAAGGTAGGTTATGAGTTGGTTGCTTCTGAGAGTCTATGTTTTCTGTTTTGTTTTGTTTTTTCTTCTTTTTATTTTGAGACGGTTTCTCTGTGTAACAGTCCTAGCTGTCTGGGACCTCACTCTGTAGACCAGGCTGACCTCAAGTTCACAGAGAGTCTCCTGCCTCTACCTCCACAAGTTCTGGGATTAAAGACATGTACCACCTCACCCAACTGAGGGTCTGTGTTTTTAACAAATTTCTGCTAACTGTGGGCTTTGGAGTAGCAAAGACTTGAGACCAAGCCCTCAACTGGAGGAGGCCCTTATGCTCAAGGAAGGCCTTAAGCCCACATCCCACAGACAAGTTTTTGAGGGGATCTGACTATCCAGCCCAAATAGTAGGCAACAACTGTTTAAAGGATCTGGCATTTGTCCTTATATAATGTCTAGGCTTACCAGGAAGTTTGGTTCCTTCATAAATATCTACAGAAAAGTTTTCATAAGTATCACTTATCACTTCTTCATTAGATTTTTAAACGTGCCCAAGGCCTTACAATGAAGAAAGCCAAATTTTGGCAATCGGTCATGATGCTTTTCTTTTTCCCTTGAGGTTTGGATCAAATTTCTGCTAAATGTCTGGATCCCCAGTCTATCATCTAGTTCTTAAATATGTTTTCAGGCACACAAGCCATCCGCCAGGGTTTTTTGCTTAATTTTCTCCCTTGTTTATATGAACTTGGTTTATGTTTGCTTCAGCAAACATTTGAGATTTTGTATTGGGAGTTGAATTTATACAGCCTGGCCTATTTCTATTTTGTCCTAAAATTGGTTACACTGATTTTCTTTCCTATGCCATTCATTCTTTTTTGGGGAAATCAAGTGTGGCACTATTGCAGAGATCCTTCCTTCCTTCCTTCCTTCCTTCCTTCCTTCCTTCCTTCCTTCCTTCCTTTTTATTTTTCAAGACAGAGTTTCTTTATGTAGCTCTGGCTGTCCTGGAACTTGCTCTCTTTGTAGGCCAGACTGACCTCGAACTCACAGAGATCCGCCTGCCCCTGCCTCCCGCGTGCTGGGATTAAAGGTGTGTGCCACCACCTCCTGGCATGCGGAGACCCTTTATGGGGGTTCTCTACTCTTTGAAAGTGATAGAAGGTGGAGTCTTTTCTTTAAAAAGTGCTTTCGGGCTGGAGAGGTGGCCTAGCAGTTGAGCTCTGGCTGCTCTTCCAGAGGACCTGGGCTCAGTTTCCAGCACCCACAAGGAGCTCCGGTTCTAGGGGATCCAACACCTTCACACAGACATACCTGTAGGCAAAACACCAGTGCACATAAAACAAAGAAATAACTTTTAAAAAAAGCGCTTGCGTCAGTGCTTTGTTTCTGGACATTTCAAACTAAAATTACCTCCTTTTTCTTCTACCTGCTGAAACCCACTTCAAATTCCTTACTGTAGAATTTGGCAGTTTGACCAAAGAGGCAGCATAATAGTAAATGCCATTGTCTTCCATTACTGTAACTCTTCTGCTTCCACCCTTTTGTTTTTTGTGTAGCCTTGGTATGTTGCCCAGATTGGCCTCAAACTCCTGTACTCCTGAGCTCAATGATATACCCCGGATACATACTGTTCTGTTTGCCTTGCTCATTCTACAGTTATTATTATTGTTTATTGTGTGTATGCATGTGAATGTGCATTGCCAGGGCATAACAGTGTGGAGGTGGTGGACAGACTGTGGGACTTGATTCTGTCCCACCGTGTGGTCAGGGGGTTGAATTTAAGTAGTCAGGTTTGGCCCTTTACCTACTGAGCCATATCACTGCCACACCCTGTCCCCACCCCTTGTTAAACTTAGTGTCTTTTGTCCTCTACTCAGAACTCAGTTTTGAACCCACTGGTATTTTCCATTATGCAGTGGTACTCTCTGCAATAGAAATAACTACATAGTTATGGTGAAACTTTCTTGAACCAAGATGCTTATCAAAGTTCTTCATGGTAGAAAGAAGGCAAAGAGAGAGTAGGTTTGTGTTGTTTGGTTTTGTTTTTGCGTAGTGTCTTGCTATGTGTCTCTGGCTGGTCTTGAACTTGTAGCAGCCCTCTTACCTCTGCCTCCTGACTGCTGGGATAACAGATATGTGCCTCCACACCCAGTTTAAAAGATTTTCTTTCCTTTTTTTAAAAAAATTGGTGGTACTGGGGACTTTATTCCCTTATACAATTGGGGCAAGGACTCTTTTTAATCTCCTACTAAGTTATATCCCTTGAGAAACTTGATAGCTGTTTTCAGTTTATTTATATTTATTTATTTTGGTTTTTCAAGACATGGTTTCTCAGTGTAGCCCTAGACTGTTCTGGAACTTGCTCTGTAAACCAGGATGGTCTTGAACTCACAGAGACCTGCCTGCCTCCTGCCCCCAAGTGCTGGAATTAAAGGCATGTACCACCATGCCCAGCTTGTTTTCAGTTTATTTTATAAGAAGCACAGCTCCTCTGTAGACTTATGTCTAGAGAGACTTGGCTAGAGAACCCAGGATGATTATGAAGGACTGGAAAGAGTGGAGAACATTCTCCACAGTGTTTCCTGGAGGCCTGATGTCATAGTAGTGCAGTGTCTCCATGTATACTTGGATAATTCTGTTGTGCTTGCTAAACAGTGTAGGGCATTTAGCTTCTTAGGTCATGTTGAACTTCTCAAAGGGCAGAGTTAGTTGACTCTTTTTGACACTCTTTTTTTTTTTTTATGGAGCCCCCTTTGCTCATGTTCTTTGCAGATAGGGTAGTATTTCCCTCATTTCTTTTTGGTGCCTTTAAACGTAGACTTTCGTGCATTAATTTTGTGAGCTCTGACCTCAGATGATCTCTGGCCCTTTAATTTTATAGTAACATGACAGGCTTCTTCACATCCCAGGGAGACAGCTTGGGAACATGTTTTATAGCTGGGAAAGTTTTAGGCAAAGTACTTTGTGACTTATTTTGGTTCTGTGGCATGAAGTCAGCATCAGGCTTCCTGGAGCCCTTCTACTTGACTGGATCCTGCGTGGATTTTGCACAGCCATTTCAGCAAGTTTAGCCCCTTTTCTCACATGTGCTTGTTTTCCCTCTAGCAGTGAAAACAATGGGGATTAGTTATGTCTCTTATGAGATATGACTTTCTTTGCTAAAAAGTTCTCAACAACATGCTTAGCGGTCTCTGGGGTCTTCTCGGTTCCTGCTCCCCAGTCTTTCAGCATTTATGTGAGACAGAAGATTTACTGTAAATATATTATTGAATTTTGTTCAGCGCTCTTATGGCCTTAATGGCAAAAGAAGAGAAGGAATTTATTACATCAGCTCCATTTTTATTACTGTTCTTGAAGCTGGTCTTACTGCAAGCACCGTGTTGTGTGTATTTTCACAGTCATTGAACAGTAAGCCTAGTTTACATTCTGATTATTTCCAGAAAGTGACAAAATGCTGCAGATTTCTCTGCTTCTGGTACCAGTGGTTTTTCATGATCTGAGGAGGAGCTGCATCAGGCTGCTGGCAGTTGCAGGCTTTTAGCCTTGTTGCAGCAGTAATAGCTCCTTAGATTTTGTAAGTCTGAGTTTCACTGCATTTGAAGAAAAGGTTGTTTTGTTTAAAGGAAGTTGGAGAATTTTTGCCCCAGACAAATCAGGATTTAAGAGCAAGAAGGGTTAGGGAGTGCATGTCTGTGAGGCTTGCTTGAGCTGTGCCTGCTTCTCTGTGGGCTCTTTCCGTCTCCACTTAGCTTCTGTCGGTCTCTCTTCATTTTTATCTTTTCAGTCAATACTATCTGTTTGAAGTTTTTTATTTTTAGGACCTTTAATAAATTATAGGTCTCAGCTAATTGTAAAACAACCTACCTGAATATGGATTCACTTTCTTAATGCCAGTTGGCTGATCTTGCAAGGGTTTCTCTTTTCCTCTTTTAAAATGGTTGTATTTTTAGTGTATCTTAAACTCTTTTACATAAGGCTATTTATTTTTTCCTTTCACCCATTGTTGAATCTATCATCCTAGAAGGGCCGCTTGACTCCTGCCTAGTACTGCGGTCTGACTCCCCTGGCCTGGCATCTCTGCCTTTCCTTCCTTCTTTTCTTCCTATTCTGACTTCAGTTCTCACTTCCATTATTTCATTTCTTCTTTACTTCTCTTTACCATGCATGTTGGAATATCATTTGCAACTGAAAATTATATCGTTATATGATATGTTAGTGAATTTGCTTTTTAGTCATAGAAGATAAACTATATTTTAATCATATAATAATTGCACAAAGTCAGAAATTTTTGGTGCTGTTTGTTCTGTGTGTATGTAGAAGTATTAATATGTGTAGACTTCAGCTCTTACCCTTTTTCCCCAGGTTGCTAGGAAGAGGCTCGATGTTTGTGTTTTCACCAGATCAGTTTCAGAGACTGCTTAAAATTAATCCCGACTGGAAAACTCACAGACTTCTTGACTTAGGTGCTGGAGATGGAGAAGTCACAAAAATCATGAGCCCTCATTTTGAAGAAATTTATGCCACTGAGCTTTCTGAAACGATGATCTGGCAGCTCCAGAAGAAGAAATACAGGTACCGGTTCTAGAGGTGTGCCGGGGTATTGGGTGTATCGTGGTTTTAGATCGATTTCTTCTTTAAAGTGTATGTATGTGTGTGTGTGTGTGTGTGTGTGTCTCACTGGGGATTGGACGCAGGGTCTTGTGCTTGCTAGGCCAGCACTTTACCTCTGCACATATCCTAGTGATAAGAATCAGGAACAGTTTTCCATGGTTAAGAATTAAACACGAATTATTGGGAAACCAGAGAAAAGGAATTTTCCATGGCAGCATTTTTCTGAAGCAGAGGACTTGTCAGCACAGGGAACATAGCATGAGTGAGAGACAGCGTGGAGCGGGCAGTCACATATGAGGGCCTGTCCTCTAGATAGGATCTGGCATGTCCAGATATTTTGTATGCTTTAATGGTTTTTTTTTTTTTTTTGGTAAAAATACATGTAATGTAAGATGTATCATTTTAATAATTTTTAAGTTTCTAATTAGGTCAGTGGTTCATTTGTATCGTCTGTCCTCATAGCTTTTTCATCTTCCCTAACAACACTCTCAAATAGTCATCTCTGATTCGTCCTTCTTTCCAGTTCATGATGACCTTTCTGCTTTGTATGAATTTGACTATTCCGTGTACTTTATCTTGGAGGAATCATAGGAGGACCCATGAAAGTCCTTTAACTGGCTTATTTCATTTAGCATATTGTTTTGGTGGTTCATATATGTCGTAGCTTGTACTTCAATTTTCTTAGTACTGAATAACACAATTGTACAGTTACTCCACACTATTTTACGGACGTTTGGGTTGCTTCTAACATTTGTCTTAGTTACTTTTTGTTGCTGAACTAAGAGATGGTGACCAAGGCAACTTATAAAAAAAAGAGTTAATAGGGCTTACAGGTTCATAGGGTGAGTCTGCAACCTTTCTGGTGGGCATGACACTGCAGCAGTAGCTGAGAGCTCACGTGTTGAGATAACAGCTTTGAAGCAGAGGGAGAGAACTGGGAATGGTGTAAGCATTGAGAAGCCTCAGATTCTACCCCCAGTGACCACCTTAAACAGGACCACACCTCCTAGTCCTTCCTGAACAGTTCACCAATTGGGGACCAAGTATTCAAATGTATGAGCCTATTGGGAGCAATGCCGATTCAAGCCACCACAGCCATTGTGAGTAATACATGAACGAATTATATAAATGCTTGTTAAGTCCCTCCCCCCCCTTAGGTATATGCCTAAAAGTGGAATTGCTAGATCACATGTTAAGTCTATGGTTTTTAATTTTTTAAAGTATATTTTATGTGTATAATACTTTATCTGCATGTATGTCTGTGTACCAAGTGCACAACTGGTACCCACGAAGGCCAGAAGAGGGTGTTGGGATTCCCTAGAACTGGAGCCACCATGTGGGTTCTTGGAATCAAACCCCAGGTCCTCTACAAGTGCAGACTTCTGAGCCATCTCTCTGCCCTCTAAGTCTTTGTGTAATTCTTTGAGAATTCACTGTGTCTTTTCCATAGCACCTATACCAATTACATCCGCACTAACTAACTTCTTTATGTCTCTGACAGAAGTTGGATTCCACCCCCTACCCAAACAGCTGACAGTAATGATGGGTATAAAGTGTCAGGTTCAGTTTGTAAACTGCCTGCTGCTTGAGAGACTTAGGAAGAGTTTTATTAGATAGAAAGTCTGTGGGTTCAGAGACTTCTGTGTATCGACTGCTTACACAGTGTGGAGGTGGCACCTGCCTCTGTAATATTTGGAGGCCATGGACAGAAATTGTGTCTCCATTTATTCTCCGTCACATGTTTTAACTTAGGCCAACCCTAGTCTTAGCCTCTTTGCAGCTTTGGCAGAGCAGGGCCAGGTTGAACATTTGGAGAACATTTGAGGACAGCTACTAATGCATCTTAAAGAGTGGAACTGAGCTTACAGATAGAATTTAAAAATGAAGTAAGGATGAGCTTGATCTGCTGTCAGAGTAGGTTTTGGTTCAGAGAGAGTATTTCTGTTTTCTAGAATTACTAGCGCAGAAACTACTTACCTGCAGCTGATTTTGAGGTAGATTAAGTGAGAAGTTTTCTTGGTGTGTCCCCCTACTCTCTACTTATAGTTATTTTTAAAGCTGGCTCTAAATCAGAGAAATACTAACCAAGTTCTTTTTGATTTTTTTTTTCCAGAGTGCTTGGTATAAATGAGTGGCAGAATACAGGGTTCCAGTATGATGTCATCAGCTGCTTAAATCTGCTGGATCGTTGTGATCAGCCTCTGACATTGTTGAAAGACATCAGAAGTGTCCTGGAGCCCACCCAAGGCAGGGTCGTTCTTGCCTTAGTTCTGCCCTTCCACCCGTATGTGGAAAACGGTAAGAGTGGACAGGCCAGCTCTTCTCAGCATGACTATCTATTGGTATTTTTGGTTTTGTGTTATGAGAAACTAAACACAGCCTAGAGTTTTTTAGTCATCTAGAATTTAAAATAATACAATTAAACATATATAGTATCACTTTGGTTAATGCTTATCTTAATACAGACCTTATAGCACTCTGGTACCCCTGGTACTATTCGTACTTGTACTCAGCTGGGTCAGTGCGTCTGTGTCTGCACTTAGCTTTAAATGACACTTGAGCCATTTATTTAGTGGCATATATAGGTCAAGTCAAGTGGTGAATTGTATCTTTTAATCTGCTAATAGATACTTGCTAAATGTCATAGCTGTTTTGTTTTTTACGTTTTTGACATTTTTGTCCCAGACTCTAATAAAAATGATGAGTGTTCTCTTTTGAAGATATTTATGCTCCAATTTGTATCATTTTTTTTGAGTAACAAGATTTTTTTAAAAAATAATTTTACTATCATTTTTAGAACTGACTGTGTGTGTGTGTGTGTGTGTGTGTGTGTGTGTGCATATGAGTACAGCGTCTGCAGGATCTAGAAGATGGCATCAGATCCCTAGGGACTGGAGCTGCTCTGCTTGGGTTCCAGGAACTGAACTTGGTTCCTGTGCATGTTCTTAACCTTGAAGCCATTTATCTCTCCAAGCCTTGTAATGTGATTTTGTAAATTAATGGTGCTGGTCTTCATTAATATTGATTGAAGAGTGTACTAGAAGAGATGGGCTGTTTCCTGGCCTTAGTAAGTTTACTGTGACTTCTGACTGTAACTTAATATCACAATAATTCATACTTTAAGCTGCTGTCATTTGCACTTTAGGTCAACTTGAAAATTATGTTCCCCTCCAGTCTTTTTTCTGTGTACATTAAATTCCTGTTGTTGAATGGCTTTTCACCCTGCTGTGTGAGTGCCGTCCATATCATATTTATCATATGTTTTCTGATCTGACCTTGCTGCAGTGCCAGTCTCTGTGACTAAGCCTTGGCTCCCTCTCTGCACTCACTCACTAGACACTAAGTTGTAAGGTTCTGGCTTCCTGTGTTCTGATGGGCAACCACATGATAGAGCTTTAATGCTGCTTCCTGGCATAGCAGGAGGTGGAAGAGCAGGAGGAAGAAACATCAGTCTAACCACAAATTTCATTTCCTTGTGTTTCTGACAAGAAGCATTGAAAGGAAGTCAAGCTAAACAAGAGCGCAGTTTTCACTTAAGACTTAGAACAAGCTTCTTGATTGTGGGTGTCCAGAGCTGCCTGTGGACTCTAAGGAGTCTGGCCTGTGACACATTACAAATTTGAGACAAAGCCTTGTTGCTAGGGGTGACCTTTATTGACCTGTAGCTTCTGCAGATTGTCTGGAGCACTCTGTTGTTGCTGTTCCTGCTTCCTTTCTCTAAGGCTCTAATTAAATCCTGATGATTTCCATGGGAAACTGTGAGAGGACGGGAGACTTGAAGGCGCAGAATGGGCTTGTTGTGAGGGTGCCTGAGTGTGCTTAGCCTGCTTGGTTTAATTAATTAACAAAAGCAGTTAAAGGCGGAATGATTACTCTTGATGTTTTTTTGGGGAGGATAGTCAGTGCCATGTATTTAACTACAGTTTTGTTGTTTAGGCTAACTTAGAAGAAGTGGTCTTGTATTTTGTTCCTTTTAAAGATTTATTTATTTTATGTGCATTGATGTTTTTCCTGCGCGTATGTCTATGTGGGGGTGTTGGATCCTCCAGAACTAGAGTTACAGACAGTTGTTAGCTGCCATGTGGGTGCTGAGATTGAGCCTGTGTCATCTGGAAGAACAGCCAGTGCTCTTAACCTCTGAGTTATGTCTCCAGCTCCACTTGTGTTTCTTCTTAGTCTCTTTACTCGGTTCCCTCACCTAGTCTTCAATCGGAGTTGGTTATCTGGTAAAACCTGTTCAGGGAAAAAGATGTCATTTAGGAGAATAATGTTGTACAAATACATTTAATAACATGACTAATTTCTTAAAATCATAATTTTATGCAAAATCATTTATGGTAAAAATTGTTAAGGCTGCTTGCAAAGAGTATATAATGAAAATCTTTGTTTTATTCCAATCCGTTTTTGGTTTTTGATCATCTTAAACATTCTTCAAATCTTACTGTACATGTATGCAGATAGAAGCCATTAGGAATACTTTAATTTTCCCTTGAAATATATCTAGGAACACATTTTAACACTACCTGAGTGTAAGTAGTGGTGAGCTGGACTGGCTCAGACTGACTCATGGGACCCGACCCTTACATGGAGTAGATGCAGTGTTGTTGCTGCTGAGCGTGGTGGAAACATTGACACCTGGAATTTAATAAACTACAGATTATTTTCTCCTTCTCCAATATGGTTGTTAGCATTTACTGTTGGAAGAAAGAGGCCAGACATTAGCAGTCTGCTTTTACACCACCAGCAACAAAAATGTGGGTGTGATGGCTTATGCTGGTAAGCCTAGTGCTTGAGAGACCAAGGCAGGAGCTGCAGGAGCAATTCTGGCCTAGCCTGGTCTGCTTTACACAGATCACTGCTTGGTTGATATGTTTTAAAAATCTTTTTTTTTTTTAAATCAAGAGTTTACAAATCTAGGAGTTAATACTGAAATTTATATCTGAGTATTCAGAGTCTCTGGGGATGATCATATTGAAGACAGTCTCTGAGAGGCCTCTTTAAGACAGGCCACTCTGGTCTGCAGTACTTGTAAACATTCTAAATGAAATGCTACAAACGCCAGGCATGGTGGTGCAAGGCTTTAATCCCAGCGCTCAGGAGGCAGAGGCAGGCAGATCTCTGTGAGTTCAAGGCAAGACTGGTCTACAGATGTAAATCCTGTCTCAGAGGGAGAGGAAGAGGGGGGAGAGGGGGGAAAGGGGAGAGAGAGAGAGAGGGAGAGGGAGAGGGAGAGGGAGAGAGGGAGAGAGAAAGGGAGAGAGGGAATGCCATAAACAGTTGGTGGCACATATTTTTAATCCTAGCACTCAGGAGGCAGAGGCAAACACATCTCTGGGTTTGATGCCAGCCTGGAAGTTCCAAGACAACCAGGGCTATACAGAGAAACCTTGTCTTGACAAACCAAAAAAGAAAATGCCGTGAACATTAATATTTCTACCATTTATTTTTTTCAGTTCTAGGGACTGAACCCATAATCTTGGATGTGCTACACAAGTGCTCTACACTGCAACTTACCTTCACACATTTACCTTTTTAAATGGCTTTGTGTGTGTGTGTGTGTGTGTGTGTGTGTTGGGAGATGTGGAGGTGAGAGAACAGCTTGTGGGACTTGGTTCTCTCCTTCCATTGTTGGGTCCCAGGAATTGAGGTCTTCAAGCTTGGAAACAAGCACCTTTATCTTTTGACCCATCTTGCTGGCTCCTAATTTTTAAAAATTGATTTATGTGCATGCGTTGGGTTGTGTGAGTGCAGGTGCCAAAAGACCAGGAGTTGGGATTACAGGAGGTTGTGAGTCATCTGACGTGGGGCTGAGGGCCAAACTCCTATCCCTGTTAGAGCAGTAACTACTCGTACTGCTCTTAACACCTCTTCAGCTCCCCCCACACCTCTTTAATTTTTATTTGAGATAGGGTCTCACTAGGTTATTTAGGCTGGCCCTGAACTCAGGGTATTCCTTTCTTAACCTGAGGAGATAAGATTACAGAGTTGACCACAGCACCTCATAGATAGATAGCCTTAATACTGTCGATGAATAAATTACCTTTAGGTGGTCTTTATGTCTGTGGAGGGTGTTATCTTGGTTTTATATCATTGTCCTGCTGATTTTGTAGAAAATAATTGGGAATGTTCTACTCTGTGTTTTATTCTTTAAAAATTTGATAACGTTATTTTGTGAAACTGTTGCGTGAGGTCTGTGCTTTTAAGAAATAGCCTGTTAGCAACTTTCTTACTCATTTATAAGGTCATGGTCTGATTGAATTAGACTATTATGTTGTTGTTATTATTGTTATTATTATTGTGTCCTGCTCTGTAGTCTTGGTCTGGAACTTCCTATGTAGCTTGGGTTGGTCTCAAATTTATGTTTGTCTTTCTGCCTCTGCTTCTTGAATGCTAGGATTTATAGGCATGCCCATTCTTCTGGTTAGACATTCAGTCTAAAACGCACTCACCCAGATAGAAACATGCAGGACTCCTAGTCTATTTTGTGGAAAGAGCTTAGTGTCAGAGGGATAGCCCCTCTTTGAACTTGAAATTTGGGTTAGCCTGACCTCTTAAAAATCTGAGAGATTCTCCTGCCCAGAGTGGCTAATACCCACATCAGGGTTTATTATGAGGGTTAAGTCATGTATTATTAAACAGTGGCCAACTGTATGGGTCTGGTTTCTGGTATTTGATCCATGCTAGATTTATTCTAGTCTGTCCTATTCTACTCTTTTTTTTATTTGTGATTATTGATCATACTTGTTCACAATTCCTTTCATAGAAGTATTTGTCAGTGTCTTTTAGTCTGCCTTAAACTCATAACAAAGGCATTCAGAATCTGAAGGCTTTATTTTAACTGTTTCAAAGTGAGTTCTCTATTGGTGAGTGTGACTCTGCAGTTACATTCCCAGTGGTCACAGGTTTGAGATTTCTTACAGAGATGAAAAGGGAATTATTATTATTATTATTTTTTTTTTTTGGTTTTTCGAGACAGGGTTTCCCTGTAGTTTCTAGAGCCTGTCCTGGAACTAGCTCTTGTAGACCAGGCTGGCCTCGAACTCAGAGATCCGCCTGCCTCTGCCTCCCGAGTGCTGGGATTAAAGGCATGCGCCACCACTGCCCAGCCTGGGAATTAATTTTTTTGAAAACCTCATTGGCATGTCTTGGCAGGCAATTCAGGGTAGAGGATATAGATAGGAGACTTCTGGATCATTTCGCTTTTTCTATGTTAAGCTTCTCCTCCATTGTGTGGGGTCTACGAGGTGGCCCCTTTGGCAGGTGATGGTGTTCACTAGGTCATTGTCCTGTGCTAGAGGTTCCAGAACCCACGCTCTGCCTTCATCAGTTTGGAGGAGGGACCTAATTAGAACCCACCTTGTAGGACTCTGATTCCACTTCAGCCTCCAGAACTCTGAGAAAGACATTTCTGCTGCTTGTAAGCTACAAAGCCTGTGATGTTTTGTCACAGTGACAGCAGCCGACCAAGGTGCATCTTGTCATCGTCCATCTTCGCTGTCATGGGAGACGCCAGTCACTTGGGAGGCTACAGTTTACTATGTAACAGGGAAAATTCTCTGGATGCCCAGAGAACAAGAAAGGATTCAGCTAGTAGCTTCTGGAAAAAGGTCAGTGGTGGCAAGGAAGTGAAGTGTTTCTCATCTCATTTGAAATGAAAGAAGTTTTAAAATAGAATTACTGTTCATTCATATTCATACAAAGTCATTTGAAGGCCTCTGTGCTGGGAAGAGCCAGGCAGTGGAAATACCAAGATAAATGAACACTGTTGTGATTCTATTATAGATTGTAGCTGTAACAGGCAACGTTGGGATAATGTAAAGAGACAGGGTAAATATGGTGGGACTAGAGAAGGAGAGCTCATTAGCTGGGACTTAGGGAAGGCTTTGTGTGTGCGTTGTTGAGCTGTTGTGTTTGTTGTCTTGTTTTTACAGTCCTGGGGTTGAACTCAGGACCTTGCTCATTCTGTTGAGCTGTATCTTCATAGCTGTCACAAACTCACACAAGTGTGTGTGTGGGAGCATGAAGATGCAGACATGGTGAGGTTGGGAGAGAGCAAACAGTGTAAGCCAAGGACAAAGTGCAGGGCAGGCCTTGTAGAATAGCCAGCGCATTGAGTGTTGGGCTGTCTTGTGTGTAATGTCGGGAATAGATGTGTAATATACTTCCTCTGAAAATACCTTTCCAGTTTCAGTTTAAAGTTCAACTTGGAGGCAGTTGCATTCATTCTTCAGGAAAGGCATATTAGACGTCAGTCCTAATACAGGAATTTGTCTCCTGGAAACAATACAAGAGCACAGTCACTGGCAGAAATGAATGATACTTGCATCCAGTACTCTACTCTTAATTGAGTTAATATTTGCCCCTTTCTGTATTTTGGTCTAGAAGTTTGTTTATTTTGCTTAAACTGGTAGTTTCAGAGTGAGGGGGTTTGCCTCTTGGAGTCTATAGGACGTTCATTTTGGAGTATGGTAACAGAAAGATGATGAGTTCATAGGCTATGTGGAGTCATGTGTCAGAAAGGAAGGGAGGAGAATAGCTCAGTGGTTAAGAGTGCTGTCCCCCTTTAATCCCAGCACTCGGGAGGCAGAGGCAGGTGGATCTCTGTGAGTTTGAGGCCAACCTGGTCTACAAGAGCTAGTTCCAGGACAGGCTCCAAAGCTACAGAGGAACCCTGTCTTGAGAAATAAAAAACAAACAAACAAACAAACAAACAAACACACACAAGAAAAAAGAGTACTGTTCCCATCACCCACATTGGACAGATCACAACTACCTCTCATTCCAGTTGCAGAGAATCTGATACCCTCGCTTGGCCTCCGTGGACACTTGCAGACACATGCACACATATAAATGAAAAAATGAAAATCTCAGACAACTAAGCAGCCAACAAAAGTGTTGCTGTATATGCCACTGTTTTATTCCTTTTGCAGTTGCTAACACACATATACATATGTATATACTACACACAATACATGTACTCGTGTGTGTGCGTGTGTGCACAAGTAAAGTGAGGTCACCTGCTCTTTCCTGTTTTTGGGACACATGTTATCAAGATAGCACTGATTTGAGCCACCAGGGTCAGACTCTTCCAAAGAAACTTTGAAGTGTGTGAGGACTGACTGTATCTGTGTTTTAAGAAGAGGGTGTGGCATTTAGTACCTGTTTAAAAGAAACTACTGATAGAATACACTGTGATTAAGTTTAGTGAGCAATGTGAGCTTGTTAGTACTTTATATTCAAAGAACAATCCATGGCATACCTCTTAGTGAGAGAGCAAGGACCTTGCTGTACCAGGCCCTCCATCTAAACATCTAGTGGTCCTGGCACTCCCTGGGTCTGAAGTCTTTGTTACCATACTGACATCTAGAGTCAGTAGTATGCATTTGTTCTGAGTCATTTTCTGATCTGCTTTGGGTTTCCCTATTTGTATTTTTCCTCTAGTCTCTCTTTTGGTATTGCTTTTGTTGGTTTTTCTGCATACTTCAGCAGGAGAATGTGCACTGCCCATCACGCCATTTCAATATCAGAAGACATGGTTTTTGTTCCAAGATACTTTTTACAGTGAATTTCTGTTACTCAAAAATTGACCTTCTCCTCCCTCTTTTTGCCCCCTCTCACTTGATTCTCATTGTTTCTCATTCCCACAGCTCAGGAAGACACTTATTCCCTCAGAATTCAGATCTGTGGTTTAACTCTAAGCCTTCTCCAGGTTAATGGCAGTCACATATCTGCTACATTGGGTGAACTGACAGGATATACATAACAATTTTAAAAGACTGTTAAGATGAAGTTGTGTGTGTGTGTGTGTGTGTGTGTGTTTAAAATGAGGCTTCTTAGACTGTTCCTGGAAAAGTAGAAAAAGATCCTCCAGTTGGAATTGTTTGAGGTTTTCCTTTTGTTGTGTCAGTTTCTTACGCTCTGCCTTCTGGTGTGGCTGGCGTCTTTTCCACTTGTTCTTTTTCTTTTGATGGTGGCAGTGGTTTGGGGACAGGGTGACATTTATCTCTGGCCTAAAATTCATCCAGTACTCAAGTATGTCCTTGAACCTCTGATCCTCTTTATTCGACCTTTAAAATGTTGAGATTATGGCCTTGTGTCACATTGCTGAGTTTACGTGGTGCTGGGGATCAGACCCAGGGCTTTGTGCCTGCTAGGCAAGCACTCCGCCACCTAAGCTGTGCCCCAGTTCTCTTGGGTGCTTTGATTGATTTGTATCCATTCACGCTGCGGTAGAGAGTAAGTACCTCTATGGTCTTCCAGAGGTGGGGAGTGCTCTTCTGTTTTCATAAGTGCCGTCTCTCTCCTGCGACAGTAAACGAGAGCTGTGCTTATCATTATGTTACCAGTGACGTCATCCTACAGCTACATAGGAGCTACTTTGCCACCATGCAGCTTTGGTCTTGTGTACACTATAAATCATCTTGTGTGTGTGTGTGTGTGTGTGTGTGCATGCGCGCAGCGTGTATGTACATGCATGTCCTCATGAGGGTATGTGCATATGTACTTTCAGTTTGAATTTTCTTTTTGTGTGAGAAAAAAATCCACCCTTTGCTTTAGTGTTGTGTGATCTTTTGAGACAAGTAATCCTTAGACTGACTTTGAACTCACTGTGTATGTAGTCCAGGATGACCTTTAGCTTTAGATCCTCTGCTTTTACCAAGTAAATACTGGGATTATAGGTATATGTTGCTGACAGATGAGGTGGCACACACTTTTAATCCCAGCACTCGGGAGGCAGAGGCAGGCAGATCTCTGTGAGTTCGAGGCCAGCCTGGTCTAAAAAGTGAGTTCTTAGTCAGCCAGAGCTGTTACATAAAGAAGCCCTGTCTTGGGGATAAAACAAAACAAAACAACAACAAAAGTGGTGTTGTGGGGCCAAAACAGCAAAACACAAGTATATATTACCATGCTCATCTTGGTTTGTTCTGAAACATGGCTCAGCGGCTTGCTATGAAGCTGATAGTTCTTCTGCCTTAGTCTCTGAGGGCTGGGATAACAGGTGTGTACCATCTTGCCTGGCCATTCCGGTTCTTCTAAGTCTAGTTACCAGTTTTCCTTTTTTATTTTTGGTTTTTCGAGATAGGGTTTCTCTGTAGCTTTGGAGCCTGTCCTGGAACTAGCTCTTGTAGACCAGGCTGGCCTGGAACTCACAGAGATCCGCCTGGCTCTGCTGGGATTAAAGGCGTGCGCCACCACCACTGCCTGGCTCAGTTTTTCTTTTTTAAAAGATAGTTTCTCACTGTGTAATCCTGTCTAACTTTCAGTTGCTACAGAGACTAAGTCGACCTCTCACTCTCAGAGACCCGCCTGCCTCTGCCTCCCAGGTGCTGGGATCAAAGATGTGCGCTACTTCACCTGGCTTCATTCTTCCTTCCTTTTAAAGTACGATATAGGAACTGAAATAAAATCTGTCATGATGCTGTTGTCAAATCTTTGACTCAGAACTTTACAGTTCTTGGTTCCAATCTTCCTTCAGACTATTTACTTTTGCTTTTGTAAAAAAGCACTCAGGAGACAGAGGCAGGTGTGTCTTTGTGGGTTTCAGGCCAACCTGGTCTACATAGCAAGTTCCCAGCCAGCTAGGACTACAAGGGAGACCATTTTTTAAAAAATAAGATAAAATAAGCCTTAGCTGCAACAGGAAAAAGTGTGAACAGACAGTTTTTGTCTTTGTTTTTTTTTTTTTTTTTTTAATATCACAGGAGGGTGAATTGAATATGTGGATGATATTCTCTTTTGGTTAAAAAAAGTTTAGATTTCTATTTTTAAAACTGATGCTGGGGATGGAACCCAGGGCCTTAATGAATATTGGGCAAATGTTCTGCCATGGAGCTATATTCCCAGCCCATGAAAAGCCCTTGAAAAGCCCCTTACAAACCAGATGACTCTTTCCTATCCTGCCACCCTCCCAAAAGCCCAAAAAAGAAAAAAAATCACACTTCATAGTCATCATCCTGTTGTGTTTGCCTCTTTCCTAGTTATTTGTTCTCTGTGTGCATTGTTATAGAAGGCTTAGCATTTGAGCCTTGTGTTTTGGAACCAGGTATCCTACTACCCATAAAACTGCATTCCATCGGAATCCTGACTGTGGCTTGAGAGGTATTCTGTCAGGAAGTTGCCTAGCCCATCCTGTCCCCAATGTCCAGTCCTAGAGCTAGCAAGATGCTGCTTTCGTATCATTAGCAAATTTATTTTTTTCCTTACTGGTAACAAGTGATTTAAATATATTATTTTATATGCACAGATTTGTAGCATTGACTTGGGCCTACTGCTTACTGGCTGCAGCACGAAATAGCTTTTAGTCCATAAAAGCCCCTTGCCTGTATTGAAAACCACATTATGAGCCGGGCAGTGGTGGCGCACGACTTTAATCGGGACCAGAGACAGACTCTCTGTGAGTTTGAGGCCAGTCTGGTCTACAAGAGCTAGTTCCAGGACAGTTAGAACTGCTACACAGAGAAACCTTGACTCAAGAGGGGAAAAAATAAAAAGAAAACCACATCACTAAGATGGAGGCCTCTGGCTGTTAAACACTGTATCAAATGCCTTCTGTGATACTTTGGGCTAAAGAGGTTCTCTGATAGAGACACTTTGTGAAAGAGTCTGCTAAAGGAAAACTTGGTTCTTGACAGCTTGTTGGCAGTACTTTCTTTATATCCTTAGATCTGCATTGTGCCCTTTGCTGTTTTATACTTACAGGTTGTTGGCATGTTTCCACATATCTCTTATGGTATAATTCTTGAGCAATTTCCCGAAAGATGCGCCGAGCACTCTTCTGTAAAATCAAAAGGGAAGGTTTATCCTTCAGGAGCATAAGCTCCACCTTTATTGCAGGGGACTCAGCAGTGGGGACCCCTCTGCAGCCACACATTAACTCTTGTGCTTTGAGTGCATTCAGTAGAATGTATGGCTGAGATCTATTATATTGGATGGCAACTCCTCCCCAGATGATTGCAGAAGATTCCTAATAGGGATCAGAAGCCTCTAGGGTGGAAGTTACTGCATTCTCTGGGTTTCCTAGCACAGCTCACATTTGAACTGGTTCCCGCCTGCTACTGTGTTGGAATACAAGTACTAGCAGTACCTTTTGTGAGTCTTCTTTGGTTTCTCTGCTTCTTGAACTGTTAGATTTTGACTGTCAAGAATAAGAAAATCTGTGAACATTTTGTGATATTTTATGCTGAAAGAGAACTGAGCTAATTCAGTGTTTGAATGACACACTAGATAATTTTCATAACATTTTGGATGCTTTTGTTTAATTAATAAATGAATTAATGACTTAATGAATCTATTACAGCATATGAAAGAATTCTAATAGATATTTATACCCCCACTATTTAACATATGTACAGATCAAAGATAGTCCTTTTTGGTACATTTAGGACTTGATTTTTTTTAAAATTTATTTTTATGTTCATTAGTGTTTTGCCTGCATGTATGTTTGTATGAGGGTGTTGGATCCCACGGAACTGGAGTTACAGACAGTTCTGAGCTACCATGTGCTGCTGGAAGAGCAGCCAGTGTTCTTAACCCCTGGGCCATCTCTCCAGCCCCTAGGTCTGGAATATTTTAAGGCAACTTCTAATATCTTTATTAACTGTTTCTGCTCTTAAAAATTGTTCTCAAAAAACCAAAAAAAAAATTGTTCTTCTGGTTTTCCTAGATATTAGTAGCCTCTCCCTCTCCACCCCTTGCCCTTGGAGTAGAGAGCCATCACAGTTACTGAATCCCCTAGTTGTGGGCTCTGCCTAGCAGTCTCAGTTATGAAGGCTCAAGGGACTGCAGCCTCCTTCCAAGTGGAGGCCCCTGAAGATGAGAACCAGGTGTTTGCTGGGCCAAGTGGTTCTGAGGCGGACAGATGAAAATAACTTGTGTGGTAGCATTCAAGGTGAGAACATTGGACTTACTCTTACTCTGAAGAGGACTGTGAAGATGACACACACCCCGGTGATGTAGACGGAGAAGAGCGCTATGATCACTATCAGGAGACTGTGCACCTCCCTGCTGAGAAGTCCTTCTTCATGGTGGAGACAGAAAGAGGCACTGTTGAAGCATGTGCTGGCAGGCATAGGAAGCGTCACTTACATCATTTAGAGGTGGAGCCTGAGCTTGCTGTGCTCACCCTCCCAGCAGTGTCTGCCTGGGGCTCCATGGGGAGAAGATGCTCAAGAATGGGCTAAGTCGTGGCCTTGAAATGCATTACAACAGATATGCTTCTTCATACAATAAAAACATTAAAAATTAAATTGAAGAGCCAGCCATGGTGGCTCATACTTTTAATGCCAGCACTTGCAAGGCAGAAGCAGATGGACTCTTAGTTTGGAACCAGCTTGCTCTACATAGCAGGTTCTAGGACAGCCAGGGCTACATAGTGAGACTTTGTCCCAAACAAATAAATTGAGTTGAACATCTGTTGTAGGGCTAAGAATTACCTTTTTGGTTTTTGATATTTCCCCCCTTTCTTCTACTGTTGATTGAACCTAGTGCCTCAACATGCTTAGGCCTTCTACCACTGCACTACAACCAGCCCAAGAATTACTTTTTATAAACACTCCTGAAATACATGGACATTGACGTTTTCTTTTTGTTAGAAGTGATCAACAGGTGTCACCAAGCCTGTTGCTGCAGTGCAGATATTTTCTTGGTATTTGTTGGTGCAGCTGTTTGAAGCTGACCAGTGCTATCTGGTAAAAACTGGAGGAAGTGGAGTCCTGAGGAGCTAAGAGCCACCCTTTGCTTTAAAGGCAGTTGTGGCATGTGTTGTCCCCTAGTGAAGCCCTCCATGGACTAATACTGGATGCTTTTTCACATTCTGAATTTTCCTTTTGGGCAGGAAGTGTCCTGTGTTCAAAGAGGGGATTAAGTAACTTGTGTGTCTTTCTGTACTGAGTATATGGAACATGAAATACAACTAGATAAAAAATTATTTCCCACTAACCTATGGTTCCAGCTAAATATACCATAGGTCCTGTCCCATTGACTCAGTTTGTACAATGCACTTTTTTTTTTGTAAATTGTCATAACATTTTGCTCAGATCTTTAAACCTTTATTTCATAAGCACAAATTATGTTATAAATCTGGAAATATAATATCTTGACACAAGCTGATAGTTTCTAGAACCTTCCTGATTGACTCCATTTGATATCCACAGACACAGAGACAATGGAGGCCCTTCTCAGTTCTCTTTCCATCCCCAGACCTCACTGATGAGCAGCTACTCTTTGTCCCTCTGCTGCAGTGTCTAGGTGTAACACGGGGGGGGGGGGGGTGACTATGTGTTTGCAATGTGTAGGTGTAACACAGGGAGGTCTGTGTGCACAGTATCTAGGTGTAACATGGGGATGTGTGTCTGTGTGCAGTGTCTAAGTGTAACATGGGGAGGCCTGTGTGTGCAGTGTCTAGGTGTAACACGGGGAGGTCTGTGTGTGCAGTGTCTAGGTGTAACACGGGGATGTGTGCCTGTGTGTGCAGTGGCTAGGTGTAACACATGCTTGCATGTTCAATGTCTTAGTGTAACACAGGGAGGCCTATGTGTCTTACCAGCTTTCTCAGAAACTGGTTTAGTATTGCACCAGTTAGAATACCATCCTGTAAGAGAAGCAGAAGTGACCAAAAATTGGACTTAGAAATAAAGAGTATTAACCATTAATTTGGAGAGAAGCCACCAGTAGATCCTTGGCCTTTGTCATTCTGCCTGAATATCAAAGAAGAAAAACTGATGGCTGTGGCCTCCTGAAAAGATCCCCGAGAATCGCTCCCTCACACGAGGACATCAAACCTACATATAAACAGCAAGCAGTAATTCACCAGGCCAGTCCCGTGAGCAGTCTGAGATAAGACTGGCAGCACATGCCTGCAACGCAAGCTTCTTGGGAAGCTGAGGCGAGAGGTCAATACCAGCCTAGAACACTGTAGCAACGCTTGATTTCTTTTAAAGAGTTGATTAAAAAAAAGAGAAATGAACAATAACAAAAAAAAAATCAAAAGGCTTTACATAGTTTTGAAGCTGACAACCACATACGCATTAGCAAGTGTGTCGCAGCCCTGTGGACTGACCTCTCACCGCCAGTGTAGTCCCGCTTCCAGTCTGTTTAGCTCTCGGTGCTGGCTCGTGGGGAAATGCTATTCCACAGATGTAAATTGCGCTGTCATTTGATGACACCCTATTGACAGTGAGGGAGACTCGGTTCTGGTCCAGGGTTTCTTCCACTGTGAACTTGTCTGCCTTATTCCTGCATCCATCCAAGCACAGAGCCTCAGGCTGTTGAGCGCCACAGCGAAACCACAGGCTTCTTGGTTGCTTTGAAGAGCATCCAGTTGTGGAAAAGGTGCACTCCAAGGTGACAGTCTCAGAAGTGGAGTCCACCTCTAGGTAACGTGGCTGCACCACAGAGACAGTGCAGGCACCCACCACACCTGTGTGAGGAAGCACGTGAATGTTGGGGAGCTTCTTCGCTGTCGCTGCTTCTGGCCCTATTGAGTGAGGGACCAGTCAGTCTCTGGTTCTTGTCCTACTCCCATTCCAAACAAGACCGTAAAGACAACAGTGAGACTCACCTGCGCTAACTCACTGCTGCTGGTCTTTACCTGGTGGTTGTTGCCATGTCACCCGGCTACCTGAGGACAACCTCAGAGAGCTGCTCACGGGATCAGTGTGGCTAGTGGAGGTGGTGTGTCTGAAGCCAGAAGGACATTCTTTTTTTTTTTTTTTAAGATTTATTTATTATGTATACAGTGTTCTGCTTGTATGTATGTCTGTATACCAGAAGAAGGCACCAGATCTCATACAGATGGTTGTGAGCCACCATGTGGGTGCTGGGAATTGAACTCAGGAGCTCTGGAAGAGCAGCCAGTGCTCTTAACCTCTGAGCTATCTCTCCAGCCCCCAGAAAGACATTCTTAATGCCTACAAGCATTTCCTTGATCTCAGACCATCCATATAATCTTGAAGAGCCTGTTTCCTCCTACACACCCCTTGATTTGGGGTTTGATTGAGCACATGAGCACCACCAGGTTTTCTGCCTGTTGGGGGCTGGATTGCCTAGGGATGAATCTGGTGTCCATTTGGGAATTAGGATAATGGGAAAAGATGTGCCTATGAGAAAATGCTGGTCTGACTACTGTAGAGCAGAGGTCAGGGAGGGACCTGGAGAACACGGACGGGCGTTGGAACCCATCTCTGCACTTGTGGCTCTGAGTGCCGCCTGGGTCTCCTGTGATGGTAGGGATGCTGCTCCCTTGTGCAGTTCATATGGTTTAAGTGATGTATGTAATAGAAGGCAGCCATTTCTGTTGCTGCCCCGTGCCATTACTACTCTCCACTGTGTGGAGCTGCTTGGAGTTTGGGTTCCTATCTTGACTGTGTCACATGAAGAATAGTGCAGGCAGATGGGAATTTATATGAGTTTTCAGTTCAACTTCTGCCTAGTTCTACGTGCCAAATGGTCTCAGAAAAAATAATGGGCCAAATGGTCTTACTTATCCTACTTTACTCCTAAGAATGGGGCGGGGGTCAGTCCAAGTCCTCCGGTGCTTATATTCATTTAGCAGTGGTTCTCAACCTTCCTATATGCTGGGACCCTTTAATGCAGTTCCTCCTGTTGTGGTGGCCTCTAATCATAGAATTATTTCATTGCTACTTTATAACTATAATTTTGCTGCTGTTTTGAATCATAATGTAAATAGCTGATATTTGACCCCCAAAGGTGTTCAACCCCCAGGTTGAGAGCTGCTGATTTAGGGGCTGGGGCTCTTTCTCACATTTTGTCCTGCAGGTTCCCACCCAGAGCAGCGGGAGGCAGGGAAGTTAGTCCAGCGTTTGTGAGAGGCTGTGCTCACGCTTCACTCTGAGCTGTGTGTACGCTGATGGAAGCTGAGGCTCTGTGAGACTTGCTGAGAGGAGCTGCCAGCTGGGAGTACCTCCTGGCTTCTTGTGTGCCCAGGGCAGTGGGCTCATCTGCGCCTGTTGACTGAGCCCCTCCCTCAGCCCAGGGACAGTCATCTTAGAAGTCCTCTACATGCAGATTTGAAATGGATCAGTCCTGTCAGGTTCCAGCACTGCAGACAGAGCCCGAGTCTCAGATGACTTTCGGGTAGAGAGTTTGAAAGTAGAGCCAACCTCTAACGCAGTAAAAAGTACTTACAACTTAGGAGTTTCCTATCTCAGCCTCAGGGTGGAAGAAATCACGAGACAGGCCAACGGAGGGGGCAGTGCTGTTCCTCCCCCTCCAGTTGAGCAATGTTAGCCAAAACAAGAATTCTGGATAGTGTCTCACCAAAGCCCTCTCCTGTGAAGTTTTTCTTTTAGGAATTCTTAGGTTCTATAGTTTTACTTTGTTTTTTAAATCAGTTTCCACTGAAAATGTTGAAAGCTTATCTTGGGAGGAAATAAAATCACCTTACTACTTTTTGAAAACTAAGGAATACTGTAAACTTACTTTGTGCGTATGTTCAAGTGTGTGCACTTGTGTTGGTGGGCGTGCATGCGTGAATGCCGAGGTGCATATGGAGGCCGGAGGATAACCTCAGTTGTGTTTTTGGGAGCTGTCTACTTTTGTTTTTCTCGATGGACTCGGTGGTTGAGTAGACTGGGCTGGCTAGTGAGCCCTGGGGAATCTGCCCAGCTCTGCCTTCCCATCACTGATGCTGTGTGCGCCACCAGGCTGCATGGGTTCTAGAAACCACATGGAGGTACAACCAGCACTTTACTGAGTTATCTCTCTAGCACCAACATTTATTATTATTAATAAATTATTGTTATTATGGCTTTTCAAGACATAGACTTTTCAAGACAAGACTATATAGCTCTGGCTGTTCTGGATCTCGCGCTTTAGACCAGACTAGCTTCACTCAGACTCGGAGACCACCTGCCTTTGCCTCTGCCTCTGCTTCTGTCTCCTGAGTGCTGGGACTAAACGCATGTGCCACCACCACCCATCCCAACATTTTATTATTGTGGAGAATGTCAAGGATGCAAAGGTAGGTACCTAGCACAGCAGACCCACCGTTGCCTGGCTTTCCCTAAGTCTTGTTTCATCTCTCCCTACTGTCTCTCCCTTGTACCCTTTGTTACTGTATCTGCAAACGTTTCATAGTACAGCTGGAGAGGTAAGGCTTTTCTTTAACCAGCTAAAATGTGTAAAAGTAGTGTATAACTCATTGCAGACAGTAGAGCCGTGTAAGAGATCACCGTGGTTCCTTAACCAGAAAAACTAGTTAACATTCTAGTATTCGTTCTCTTCCCCTCCCTGCAGCCTGCTTTCCTTCTCTTGTGTGTGAACCCAGAGCCTTGCGTATGCTGGGCAAGTGGCTCACTGCTAGATGGTAGACCTACCCTATATTTCTTTACAGATGAGGAAAACATACTAATTTCAAGAACTTCTGCTCCATTTCTTTCCTTGCAGTCTAAATTTTATGGGTAAATCTGAGATTATTTATAACTATGATGAAAGAAATAACTTTTATAGAGTTAGAACAGGTACAGGCAGAATTTGGAGATTAGTTATATTATAGGGTGACTTTTCTCTAGAACAGGGTACAGTAGCTTTAAAATTCTTTTCGGCCTTTAGAAACACTGTCCTATGGGATACTAGGCAATTCTTGTGCAGTGTGCACTAGTCCAGAGCAAGCTTGCCCGTGTGGGAATTGACTCGTTAGCACATGTGGTGCTGAGCAGATCCTGTCAAGACTAGCAGGAAACCTTCCTTCAGCTGTGGGGAAGAAGAAACCCCACCACCTTACTGTAGTGCTACACATTTTAAATTATCTGGCAAGAGCGTAAGTATACATTTATTAGTCAGGAAGCAACAATTCATTTAAATGAAATGGAGAAGAGAAAGAACCCTCCTTACCGACATGAAGTAGGATCAGGCTGATTTCCAGCGGGAGGCCGATCTTGCTTGTACTTACAGGGCCCATCACTCTGCATGTTCTGGGCATGTACTCAAGAGGATGCTTCCTTTTCCTCCTTTTTCAGAAAGGAAGAAGTAAAGAGGAACTCTTATTAAGGAAGCACAAGCAGGAACTTTTAGAAATTGTGTAAACATGGTTTCTAACAAGTTTCACCATTTAAAGTTGAGATTTTGGTTGGGAGTGTTTTTCTAAACATGTGTATTTTAGAAATTGTCATAGGCATTTAACGTTGTGTGTGGAGGTTCGCCTTATACCTAGCCGTGTCCCAGGCAGTCATGTGGTTCTCATGAGTGCACTTGTTGCTGCTGTGGTCATGTGTGGAGAGCCTCTCAGGGCAGAAATTGCTAAACCCGACAGCCGCAGGCCATGTTTCCTGTAGGCTTGGGAGAAAACCCAGTGGTCAGCACATCCTAGTATGGTGAAGAAGTGTGTGGCTGCTGTTAAGCATGTCCACCTGGCTTTAATCTGGACTCCTTAGTGGTGACAAGCAAATTGAGTGTGCCCCTGGTCTGTGTTCTGGGTATGAGTCACACACAGCCCCCACTGTCAACACACACACTCAGCCTGTCAATCAGGTGGTTCTCCATAAGTAGCAGGAACTGACTCAGGCTGATTCAGCAAAAGGAGACCTGTTAAGAAGGTTTGAGGTGGCGCCTGGAGAGCCATGTGAGCTCAGAGTCAGGAGGTGCTTGAGTCAACTGTACACTGGTGTGATGCTGTGCTGGGCTGCTCCCTCCGGGCACTCAGTGCTGCACACTCGTCATAATGCACCCACCACGTACCGGTCTACTGCCCTAGCCACTTGGTGTCTATGCCTGCACTTAGCAAAAAGCCTCCTGTTCTTTTGGGTCATTCCACTCTTGGCAACAGACCAAGGTGCTGCAGCAGTTCCCTGCTGCAAGGAAGGCCAGAAAAGCAGCTCCCTCACCCCCACCCAACGAAGGATTAATTCCCCAGACGGGCTGGCCACTGAAGGTACATACAGTCTTTCCCCAGGATCCGGTGTGCTCTAGTCACCTGCTGGTGGTAGATCTATTTAGCATCAGAAGCCTCACTCTGAATTCAGTGGCGTATCACCATAGCCCCTAAAAGCGCCCCACATTCAAACATACTCTTGGTTTTGTCCTTGTATAGTCAGGGTGTGGCTGAAGGAGAGTGTAACCTTGCCTGCTTTCCTTACCCCAGGAAACGTTAGGCTCCTAACGTTTATAGGTTTGGAAGTGTTTGACAGATGACTTATGGAATGGGTCAGCATCTCTTGAAAAGTCTGTGCGTGTCTGTAAATTAAATTCCTCATGAGCCTATTTTAATTTTCATGCAGGTAACTTTCTAGACTGGAAGTTGAGTAAGTGTTCTGTATATGTGGTTCCTTGTACTGACCAAAACTTCCTTTCAAATACTAGCAGTTAATCTCTGACCCCATATTTGAGTATTTACTGGCTAGTTTTCTGAGCCACAAGAGAAGCTCCATCAGTGTAGGATCTGGATGCAGACAGCTTGAGAGCATCACTGTGGGCAAATTCTGTCGCTTCTTCCAGACTGTGTTCACCAAGGGTGTTTAGCACCCAGAATACTAGCGCTCCCTTCCCTTCCCTCTTAGTGAACCATTTGTTCAAGGATTTAACTTTATGTTTTTATTTGTTCTAGTAGGTGGCAAGTGGGAGAAACCATCAGAAATTTTGGAAATCAAGGGACAGAATTGGGAAGAACAAGTGAACAGCCTGCCTGAAGTCTTCAGGAAAGCTGGCTTTGTCATCGAAGCTTTCACCAGACTGCCATACCTGTGTGAAGGCGACATGTACAATGACTACTATGTTCTGGACGACGCTGTCTTTGTTCTCAGACCAGTATAAACATGTGCAGGCCGAGCCTTCAGAGTCCACCCCTGGACTCTGCCCCCCCTCCCCCCCCAGAAGAGGGGCTGTGCCCAGTGATGTGAGGGGACTACCTCTGGAGGCTGCCATTCTCAGTATCATGTAGGAATTTTAAAAGCCAAAATACTAATTCTTTCTTTGTAGTGTGTAAAGGAGTGTTTTTAAAAACAAAAACCCAACTCTTTGTGTATTTTTAATCAAGTCTTTACTCAGAGTCACGCTTCAAATGCAAGTCACTCTCCAATTATGATGGAAGATATTTTTTATACTTAATTGCTGTAGGGACTCATTCCCAGACAAAGCAATAGTCATGACGTCATGGAACCAATAAATGGATTGTTTTTAATAAATGAAGACTGGCAATAAAGCTGTCCATTCAATTCCAAATATTGGTTATAAGGTAGAGCCACTGATAACTCTTTCATGTTTAGAAACTCCTTATGTTGCTATTCAAAAAAATGTTTTTAATCATGCTAATAAACGTTTTTGGAGATGACTCTGCCCCACATTTAAGTTACTTTGAAACTCTTCTTGTAGCCTAATACAGCTTTGGGTTCAGGATGCTCAGTTGAAGCCTGATTTGAAACATGCAGGCCGAACAGGGAAGGCAGGCTTCAGCTTAGGCATGGTGGAGCATGAAGCTTGCAGAGAACCTCTGGCGGTCTTGACATCCTTAGAATGACCAGCTTCATTTAGATAGAGTGCTTTAGGAAGCACCATCCGCAGCTCTGACCAGCCTCTCCCACAGCTCTGTTCTCCTGGTCTACCTGTGTCCTCAGGGTTGAAGCATTCCATTGCGTTGACTGACTGGATGCAGCCTAAAATTCAGCTTCTTCCTCTTCCTCAGGCCTCCTTTCCAGAACATGACTTATCCCCAAGTCCTTAACTGAGCTCAGTATTTGTCAAGAATATGTATGTTTGCTGATGACCATAGCAGACACATGCTAGAATCTGGGAGTGCCTCCAATAAACTCAAACACGGTGCTAGGGAGACCTCTTTAGCAAGATCAATAACCATTGTGGATATTCCGAAGAGCAGACTGCTTACCCCAGAGCCTAAAGTTCCAGTGGTCACAGCAAAGACAGCGCGAATGAGGGAAGTCACACTTATCCATGTGCTCATTAACTATTCAGATTTACACAGAGAAACTCAATCACATTTAACGACAACACCTGGGCAAAAGGGCCACACCCCAGCAGCCACCCCGCTGTTACTGTATTCTCAGAGGGGTCATGCAAGCGGTCGGTGGTGTAGGTGCTGTGTTTATTATTCAGTTTTTCAGGACACAAGGTAAATGAGGTACAGGTAGCACCCTAGATTGTGAACAGAGGAACGGAGCAACCCTAACATACTAGTTCTGTGGTGGAAACTTGCTTTTTTAGCTAACTGGCATCACTTGAGGGGCTGCTGTTTTAATCCTGCCAAGCCAGGGAAGGGCATTCAGAGGCAAGCGGCCCCCAAGCAGCTTCTGTTGTTGAAGTTGAGGTCTGTTGAAAAATATCACAGAGAAGCAGAGGAAGTACGTGTGTTTATGCGTTCAAGACAATTTTTCAAGAAAATCTGAGGTTCTCCAAAGATCAGTTTATTAGAAATGCTGGGTTTTGGCTTGGAAACCAGGTGTTTATGTTTGCTGTCTGGGCTGGGAAGCCTCGGCGCATGTCACCACTGGCCACTAGATGGTACTGTTGCTCACTGACGGGCAGTGCTTTTCTTCCCAAGTATAATAATGTGGCCTTGTGTGCAGCATTCCTGGCATTAAGTGCTTCAAACCCAGTTAAGGTCATGTCTGAGAAACCAAGAGCTCCATCTGTAGGTAGGCAGGCTTGCCAGTTGACCCTAAAGGTGAATGGAGAAAGGAAACACAGCTTGCACCTGGGATTTCTGGTGCTCTGCACCTGCATTCCAAACCCCCGAGTGTTGAGAGCACTGTTTACAGAGAAGGGAGGGGAGGACACAAGGCCCCTAGTCATTTCCCTTTTGGATGAGGTCATTAAAGTCGGTACTGTATTTCCCACCATCCTGTTTGAACTGTCAGTTTTTTGTTTGTTTTGTTTGTAGCCAACTTGCAACAGGAAACAAGCTGAGCTGGGAAGTAAGTGAAACGTAGGTGTTCCCAGTCATTAACACTGTACAAAATTTGGGCATTGACACCACAGATCACAAACTTGGGCTCATAATTGGCTCGAAACAATCAGAACGCTCACAGACTTAAAGCCTATGTATCAAAGATAGAATGGATCGGCAGATAGTTGAATAAATGTTTGTTGAGCAAGCACGAGGGCTGGAATATAGATTCCCCAGGTACATGAAGACCTTGGAATCCTAGCATGTGGGAGTCAGACATCTCTGGAGCAAGGTGGCTCCCCAGGTAAGCTCCAGGTTCAGTGAGAAATCTTGCCTCAGTACATAAAGTGGAGAGCAATTGAAGAAGCGACCAGAAATCAGCACACACATACACACAGAAGAAATTGACATTGTATGCGCCTGAAGAAATACTTATGATGTAAATGTGAAGACTCCATCCTGAAATTACAGCGCTCGGATTCTGTAGGCCTCTTGTAACTAAGTGATGAGGGGGTGTGGGTGGTGAGGCGGTGAGACTCACAGACGGCAGCTGTGTGCACACTGCTTTATCAGTTCAGTGTGCACACTGCTTTATCATCAGTTGAGTGTGCACACTGCTTTATCAGTTCAGTGTGCACACTGCTTTATCAGTTCAGTGTGCACACTGCTTTATCAGTTCAGTGTGCACACTGCTTTATCAGTTCAGTGTGCACACTGCTTTATCATCAGTTCAGTGTGCACACTGCTTTATCAGTTCAGTGTGCACACTGCTTTATCAGTTCAGTGTGCACACTGCTTTATCAGTTCAGTGTGCACACTGCTTTATCATCAGTTCAGTGTATTGTGTTGTCTACCTTCGAGGTAGAAATTCTAAAACTTCAGTGGTGTCTTTAATTTTGAACGGTTTTAAAAGTGAACTGACTTGGGACTAATTCTAGGTTTGTAAAAATGAGAATTCTATCTAGTGGCCCTGGTGCTCCTGTCTGAGGGGCCCATCCCAGGTTCTGGGCTGTCAAGATTCGCTTCTTTTCCTAATAGTCTTTTCCTGTCCTCCGTTCCCATTCAGGATGCCCCACTCCAGCAGCTGTTTACCCCCCCCCCCTTCAAAGATTTGTGTGTATAAGTGTTTTGCTGGCGTGTGTACATGTGCTGGTGCAAGTGGAGGTCAGAGGGGGCTCCAGGTCTTGTGGTCCGTTGTGAATCACCATGTGATTGCAGAGAACTGAACCCAGGACCTCTGGAAGATCAGCCAGTGCTTTAACCCACTGAGCCCTCTCCAGCTGATTTCATTTTTTAATTACCAATGCTGACTGACATAGAATGCCATCATTTTTCTTTTCCCATCATTGTGTAGTCAAATACATGTAACGGATTGACCACCAACCATTTTCAATGATGTTTGTAGTCTAACAGTGCAATCTTTCCCTTCATCTGTCTCTAGAACACTTCGTTTTGCCAGAGTGGAGACTTCCTATTAACCAACTCCATATCCAGGTTCCACCCTAGTATATACTAAGTGAAATAAATCAGTCTCTCTCTCTCTCTCTCTCTCTCTCTCTCTCTCTCTCTCTCTCTCCCTCCCTCCCTCCCTCCCTCCCTCCCTCCCTCCCTCTCCCTCTCATACACACACACAAACAAAAAAAGACCATGACTCTATGTCTGCAAGGGACGTGGACTCCTGAAAGTGGAGGGCTCATCCATTTGTCTACTGATAGACGCTCAGAGCACTCCACATTTCAGATGTGTACGATGCTGCTGTGTTTATGACTGTATAAATATTTCTTCAAGACTGTTTTCACTTTCTGGGAGAAGATACCAAAAGTGGAACTGCTGGATCACACTGTAACTCATTCTAATTTTAGTGTTTTTTTTTTTTTTTTGAGAAACTACAATAATGAAACTTTTATATGCCCACCAACAGTGCCCCGAGTTCCAGTTTGCCCACATCCTTGCCAACACTTATTTTAGATATCAGCTGTCTAATGTATACGAGCTGGTTCTGCTTGGTTCTCATTCCCTAAGGATCAATGCATCATACTTTTATAGTTCAACCCGGGGCGTTTGGCTTCATTTCCTGGTAAAGTGCACTTTGTAAATATCCATTGGTACCGCTGAACAACAGAATCCCTTTTCTCTATGAAATCTTAGACCTCTGGAGAATTGGGAGAATATTGTTACATAACTAGAATTTAAGAGTCCCCCTGGGTTTGGAAGTCAGTCTGACCTATTCAGATGAATGAATGCCTTCAGTATAAAGTCATTTTTGAACTACTTTCAATACCTGTAAGGTGGTAACAACATTGGATATCTGCACTTCTGTTCAAGAGCATAGATAAGGATAGATAGGATGCCCAGATGCTATTGTCAGATTCCCTGTTAGGATATGACACAGTATATTTTTACTTTTTTGAGATGGGGGTCAGGCTGGTCTCAAACTCAAAGAATTTGGAGTGATCCTTGTATTCCAGTTCCTGTAGTGGAGGGAACTGTAGCTCTGTGCCACTGCCTTGGCTGGAGTATTGCATGTTTAAATGCCTGTGAGCCCCCAGCCGTCTCCCAGCGGTGGGTTGAAGTGACCAGGACGTTAAGCTTGCAATGTTAGTTTCTCAGCACTTGTGTTTGACACGCCGATGGGTCACAAAGCGGAGCTTTTGCATTCCAAATATCACGCTAACTAGAGAAAAGAAAAACAGCCCAGAAGAAGGCAATGAAAATGAGCGTCACTTGTCTGACTCATAGCGGAGCGTACCACTGGTGACATTTTGGTGTCTTTGCCAGGCTCCCCAGTGCGTGTATGTGCCCATTCACACGACTCTACATGCTGTGATAGATGCTTTTACTTCTCTAGAAGAAATCGTGCAAAGCTCACAGGTGTCTAATCAGAAGCTGACAGAAGATGCAAGATTTTCCTATCATTCAGGGCTTGAGAACGGAACCAAAGCCTGGGGACAAAAGGATGGTTTTGAGGATGTTGGAGAAAGAATATCAAAGTCCACTGATGGGCATCAGAACACCTCCGTGGGTTCTTTCCGAAGAGAATGTTTAATTTTATTTTGACAATAATTAAAATTAGGATGATTGAGATGTTTCATTAAATGAGAGAATTGCAAGAGAGCCTCCCAGATCCATAATTGTATTTTCACTGGGTAAGATGAAAAACAGGTATGCATAATCTCACTGGCACAAACCTGTTATTTTAATGTATTTGTATCTCATTTTAATAAAAGCACATATATTAGGAGTTGGCTCTTTTGGAGATGAAAGGTTTTTTTTGGGTGTGTGTGTGTGTGTGTGTGTGTTTATTATATGATCTTTCTTAAGAGACTGTTCTTCCAGTGGGTATGGGACCCAGGGCTGGCACGTGCTAGGCTCCTCTACCACTGGGCTGCACCGGCAGCACAAGGCTATTCTTATGGGAAGTATACTCATGCCGTTGATGGATGGTCGTCTAGCCACGGACTTGAACTTGACGCTGAGCACCTAAGACGGATCTCTCCCTACTATCACCGTGTGCATCAGTTGTAGCCTTGCTGGTAAGAATGGAGTTTTTCTGGAACGCTCCAAACGTGGTTTTTGTTTTGTTTTTATGCATGGTGCTAAAGTAAGGAGACTTTCACATCGACTTCAGTAACTAGAGACATGCCAGTCTTACCCCATCCATTCACCTGCCACTCCTGGATCCCATCCTCATGCCCACCTCAGCCTTACAGTTTGTAACTGTGTTTGTAAAAACGAGAGACCTCTTTTGTTATTGTTGTGGTTTTGGAGACAGGGGTCTCTGTGCAGCCCCGGCAGGCCCAGAATTCATAGGCTAGGCTGGCCTCAAACTCACAGAGGTCTGTGCCCACCACAGCTGGCTAAGATGGTACTCCTAAAGAGTCTGCTACAGTGATCGCAGCTTGAAACAGCCAGGCTACCAAGCATCTAGCGGTCACATGACTCCCACTGTAATTTTGCAGTCTCGTGTTTTAGGACTGGACCCTCACCTTGTCGCCCATGCTGGTTTCTAATTCGTAGTTCTCTCGTCTCAGCGTCCCACGTGCTGCAGCGACGGCCGAGCATCTCTCCCCCCAGCTCGACTTTGGAGTTTGAATGGTGTCTTTGAATCCGGACCCAAATAAATTCCCTGCATTGTCATTGGCCACTGTCTTTAGGGAAGCTAACCGTCCAGGCTTGGGAGATCCCAGGCAATAGGACCTAGGCAGGGAAGGGGGCGGAGGAGCTGCGTGCTCTGGTGCAGTCCTGAAAGTTGTGGCTGTCGCAGCACCACCGTGGCTGGACTCAGAGCCTTGGAGTCTGCAGCTTAACAGGTGAGGACCCGCGGACCAGACGTTGGGGAAAGCAGTGGACAGACAGTAGGCAGAGTGTGGGTGCCTTATATGCTTCTAGATATTCTCAGGATGGCAGGAGGGTGTGTGTGTGTGTGTGTGTGTGTGTGTGTGTGTGTGTGTGTGTGTGTGTTGACCCTTCACAGAACAGAAGGCATCAGGACCTACTTAACAGTCACATCAATAACAGATACCATTTTAAGGACCCTTGCAGCAACAATAGTGCCAGTCACAGAACAACTATTGCTGTTTGAGTTCTGCTCTCCAGGCTGGGCTGGGAGCTTCGGGGATGTTAAAGGCGAGGAGGTGTTAATTAATGCTTGCCTGGCTCTTGTGAAAAGATGGGGCCAGTATGCACTGGATACATACTTAGTTTATTTTGCACTGGGACGTAAATGCAATCCCCACACCCATGCTTGGCGAGCAAGCTCTCCCACTGAGCTATCTAACCTGTCACAATACATTTATGCATGCCTAAAATCATGTTTACATGCTGCCCTCATATATAAAGATGGAAACGGTCAGAGAGGTTAAGGGATTTGCTCAGTAGCACGCAGGTAGGAACTGGCGGTTCAACTTAAAGCTGTGATCCTATCCTGGGTTGCTGCTGGGTCCCTGGGATTGGGATTTGGGACTGTTGAGCATGTCTGGTGTTTGCAATCCCTTAGTCCAGACCTGGCTCTGTCACCTAGTAGCTGCAAGGCCTTGATCTGCTCACTTGGCTTCTGAGACATACCATTCTCATGGGTGAAGTAGGCACAACGGGGGTGTTCACCTCCAAGTTTCTGCAAGTGTTCAGTGTGGCCGTGCACGCACTAGGGCTGGCCTCCTTCAGTATTTTCGAGGGCCATGAATCTTGGGGATTCTGCAGCTTTAGAGCGCACACTGCCATTTGCTCGCTGTGTGAGCTTTTCAAGCATATGAACTCACCTGTGAAACACAGTCGGGTAAACTCAGGGCTGCTAGAATAAGCAGGGAAGGACACCGGTGAAGAGAGTACCCAGCAAGTCCCTTCTCTCCTCCTCTTCCTTGCATTTTGGAAGTCAGAGCCTTTTGATGGTAGTCAAGGCAGACACTGAGAGTTTGTGTTCTGGTCAAGGGGGCAGGTTCTGAAGCCCCTGTACCTCTCTCTGACTTCTGCAGTCCTAAGCTAGGGGGTCCCAATATGACGTACTGAAGTAAATGCAAGCTCACTAACTCATGTGGGTTTTCCTTTGCCTTAGCCATGAGCTGTCTTTGTTTTGTTTTTAGTTTTGAGAAAGGGTTCCACTATGTAGCCCAGGGTATCCTGGAATTTGATATATACACCAGGCTGCCCTTGAACTGGCAGTGATCCTCCTGACTCTAACACCCTCCAGAGTACTAAGATTGGATTACAGGCACATGCCATCACACTCAACTATGAAATGATACCTTTTATTTGTGTGTGTGTGTGTGTGTGTGTGTGTGTGTGTACACGGGCCCATGTGTGGAGCTCATGCCCCAGACTTTAAATGGAGCTGCCTTACAGCAGTGGCAGACTGTTAGTTGTCTGGGTGGCATGTCTCAGCTTGAAGGAACCTCCGAGCACCGCTTCTCATTTCGTAGAAGAACAACTTGCTTCTGGCTCACCCGTGACTTGTAAGTTTTGAGATGTTAAGTTGGGAGCACCTCTTCTAGTCGACCAGACCTCTGACCGCTCCCTCAGGCAACCTTCGTCCCAAGGAGCTCTGAGGTCTGCAATGACTGCCGCTGTGGTCATCTGAGGTTCTGCAGGGTGGTTTGGTGGAGAAAGGACAGGGCCACAGAGAAAGCTATCAGCTGTCCACCACCAAATGGTCCATGCCTTGCCTAGTTCTTTCAATCCTTTTGACCAGCCCTCTCCAAGAGAGTACCCCAAAGGGCTTTTAATTAAAACCAAATCCGCAATTGGCAGTGAGCTAGGTTTCACCAGACTGAAGACATTCAGTCCCCCAGAAAGAGGAGTGCTTATTTCATTATTGTAACCCTCTCGCAGCGGTAATAGGATCAGCGTGGTCAGGCACAAGAAGCGTCATTGTCTGGGAAATTGGAGGACCGAGAATGAGGCTGAGGGCCCAGGGGCACGTGACCAGAGAGGACAGGGAAGGAGGCGAGAGGTTCCCCAACCGCTCAGATCCAGGAAGTTGTTAGAGCTGAGCATAGCAGCTCTGAGGAACAGCTGGTGAGCCCTGGTTTGTTCAGATCCTACCAGAACTAAGGGTCTTGGTGCCTGGTGTTTCGAAAGTGTCATGGTCTGTCTTGGCCCTGGAAAGTCAAAGAAGCACAATAGCTTTTTTTTTTAATGTTTGTTGTGGAGGTTCCCTGAGGGACAAAACAATCCATTAATGTAATAAGTTAGGCAGTGCTGATGAGAGTTGGACTAGAGAATGCTGGGTGCCTGTAATTTCTGGATAGCACCAACCCACCATGGGATTTTCTTTACCTCCAGAAGTTCCTTCTAATACTGGAAGAGGGTGCTGTTGTTACCTCGTTACTGGAATTACTGAGGGAAGTTCCCTTTTAAGGTTCTTAGTTTCATAAATAAAACAATTTATAAATGGATTCAGAAGGAAGGTTAAAAAAACAATTATACTGGAGTTTAAGAGAAAAACATATAGAAAAGGGGAGGTGAAAAATCCCAGCAGCCACCATGAGAGATAGAGAAGTTGTGCTTTTAAGTTGCAAATAGCTTATCCAGAAGGGACAAGCTTCCCTGAGGATGTGAATGGACCAGAGAGCCTAGGAAAGAGCTCTAAACGCTCCGGCCATGCTGTGGTCTCTAGTGGCACCCTTTCTCAGTGGTTCTGGGGCTTGCTTTCACATGTGCTGTGTTCGTTAGATAAAGCCAGGATGAGGAAGTCTTCCTCTGCAAGCTGGCTTATTTCTTTATTTTTATTATGTATACAACATTCTGCCTCCGTGTGTGCCTGCATGTCAGAAGAGGGCACCAGATCTCATTAAAGATGGTTATGAGCCACCATGTGGTTGCTGGGAATTGAACTCAGGACCTCTGGAAGAATAGTCAATGCTCTTAACCTCTAAGCCATCTCTCTAGTCCATGCCCTCATACTTTTTTTTTTTTTTTTTTAAAAAAAAGACAGGGTTTCTCTATGTAGCAGTTCTAGTTATTCTGGAACTTGCTTTGTAGACCAGGCTGGCCCTGAACTCACTGAGATCCGCCTGCCTCTGCCTCCCATGTGCCACCACCGCCCGGTGGAAACTGGCTTGTTTTATGTTAGTCTAGCCTAGCTTTTTTTCAGTCCTGACTCCCCTTACTCTCCTCTCTGGGGTGTGGCTTGCCTGGGAGTCAGCAGAAGCAAAGTGTAATTTCCGGTCTTCATCCTACTTGTCCCCTGAGCATCCTGTGTGCTTCCTCTTGGTCACCTTTCTTCCCCAGGACTCCCCAGCCTTGTGGCCACTCTTCTCAGTTCTCTTTCTTGCTTCCTCTACATCTGTCCAACAACCTTTTAACTTAAAAACAAACAAAAACAAACAAACAAACCACTAAACCAAAACCCCAAACAAAAACAACTTCTACCGATGTGTTTAAAAGAAGCTGAGATGGTCAAAACTGCGAACCTTTACACCAAGAAATGAGAGCGTGCATCGCTCAACGGTGGAAACGGTGTCTGGGATTGCAGCGTTGGGAATCCCGTTGTGTAAAAGCATTGTGCATACTTCTGCAATCCAAATGCTACAGGTCAGTCCTACCAGGTGGTTGTTCGCAGTCAATTCTGGTAAAAATGTGTTGTGTGAGGTTTCTGTGGCAGACACAATGTTTCACAGTAAATACTTGAAAATCCCATTTAGGTATTGATTTTGCATGTGTAAGACTGGGTGCGAAAATGTAAATTCCATATGTGGAATGTTTATGTTGTAATCATAACATAATAATATCATTATAAAATTTTATTTGCTAATATTTCTATATTATTATAAAATATTATTTCATAGCAATTATTATAATATAAAATATTTTGTAATAATATTTTTATTATAATATTGTTATAAAAGACATTCTTATTCTTCTATTTTTTAAACATTCAAACAAACATTTGTGTGTCATCATCAATGTACTCAAACACAGGAGCCAATCAGCTTTATGAAGAGCAAAGGTTTCAAGGCTCCCCCATGACAGATGAGCAAGCATCTGTGGTGAGGTGGCACATTATGCCTGGCATGTTTATTGGATGACTGCTCCCCTCATCAGCCAGAAAGCAGAAGAGAAAGAGGGAAGTTCCAGGATTCTACAATCTCCTTTGAGGACTGACCCAAGAACCTTACACAAAGTACCACCTCTCAAAGGCTCTATCACCTCCGAAGAGTGCCATCCTGGGGACCGAATCTTTAACATGGCTTCTGGGGGACATTGGCCATTTCAACCACAGTTCTAGTCCTCTCATGAGCTGTATAAATCAGGTAGCCATTTGAACTGACCAAAGGTGCTGCTGACCCTTCCATTACAGTATTAGATGGCTCAGCAGAGGGACTTTCTGCCTGCTCTGATGGCTTGAGTCTTGTTCCTAGAATCCACGGGGTGGAAGGAAAAAACTGCCTTTTACAAGTTGTCCTCTGCCCTCAACGTGAACCCTATGGCATGCTCCTCAAGATAAATTCAAGATCAATAAATGAGCGCAAAATTATTTTAAAAGATAATGGCTCTTTAGAAAAAAATGTAACAAGAGTTTCGTCATCAAATTTAAAAATATTCTTTGAAATATGCACATAGTCAGGGCTCAGAATTTTCAGGGTTCTTTTTGTTTGTTTGTTTTTGTTTTGTTTGTTTGAGATAGAGTCTGGTAGATATCTCAGGTTGGCCTTGAACTTTCTACGCACCCAAGGAAGACTTGAACTTCGACCCTCAACACCTCTCCCAAGTGCTAGGATTCCAGGTGTGTGTCAGCCTGCTGGACTTAGGTGATGCTGGGAATTGAGCCTGTGGCTTTGTGCATGCTAGGCAACTGGGCCACTTTTGCAGTCCTAATTTATTTATTCGTTTGTTTTATATTCCAGTCTCAGTTTCCCCTCCCTCCTCTCCTCCCAGCCCACCATCTCTGCCCCCTTTCTGTTCTCATCCCCCAATCCACTCCTCTGTTTTCATTCCTTTTCAGGAAAAGGCAGGTCTCCCGTGAGTATCGATAAAACATGACATATCGAGACACAGTAAGACCAAGCACCTCCCCATGTTTTAAGGCTGGGTAAGAAGACCCAGTATGGGGAGTAGGGTTCCAGAAGCCAGTCAAAGAGTCAGAGACAGCCCCTGCTCCACTGTTAGGAGTCCCACAATAGGACCAAGACACACAGCTGAAACATATATGCTGCGTGCACAGGTCAGTTCCATGCAGGCCCCCTGGTGGTCAGTTCAGTCTCTGTGAGCCCAGTAAGTCCAGGTTAGTTGATTCTGTGGGTTTTCTTGTCTTCTTGACTCTTCTAACTCCTACAATCCTTTCTCCCTCTTCTGCAGGATTCCCTGAGCTCCACCTAATGTTTGGTCGTTTGTCTGCATCTGTTTCCATCAGTTGCTAGATGAAACCCCTCTGATGACAATTGAGCTAGGTACCAATCCATGTGCACAGCAGAATATCGTCAGGCATCGTTGCATTAACATTTCCCCCCCTCCAGTTGTATTTAATTCTATCCTAGCTTTCTGGGTCATCCAGCCTGTGGGTCCACTCCAGGCAGTGTCAGGGTGGGCTTACTCTCCTGGCATGGGTTTTAGAGCAGTCATTGGTTGGCTGCTCCCTCAATCTGTAGGCCACCCTTACCCCAGCACATCATAAGCAGGACAGACGGTGGCTCGAAGGTTTTGTGGATGGGTTGGTGTCCACTCCCTCCACTGGAAGTCTTGTCTGGTCACAGGAGATGGCCAGTTCAGGCCATGTACTCACTATTGCTAGGAGTCTTAGCTGGGGTCACCCTTGTAGATTCCTGGGAGATTCCCTTGCACCAGGTTTTTACCTGACCCCGAAATGACCCCGTTTCCAGTAGTCTCTTTCAATACTCTCCTCTTCCAACCTGAATGCTCATGTTCCCATCCTCAGCCACCCCCAGTCCACTCATGAACCAACTCTTTGTTTCATTGATGCTTTGTATTGCTCTTTGTTTCTGTTTTATTGATTTCAACCCTCAGTTTGATTTTTTTTCTGCCATCTACTCCTCTTAGGTGTGTTTGCTTCTCTTTATTCTAGAGCTTTCAGGTGTGTTCTTAAGTCATTAGTATGAGATCTCTCCAGCTTCTTCAAGAAGGCACCTAGTGCTATGAACTGCTTTCATTGTGTCCATAAGTTTGGGCATGTTGTACATTCATTTTCATTGAGCTCTAGGGAGTTTTTAATTTCTTTATTTCTTCCTTGATCCAGTGGTAACTCAGTAGAGAGGTGTTCAGTTTTCATGAATTTGTAGGCTGACTGTTGTTGAAATCCAGCTTCAATCTATGGTAGTCTGAGAAGATACAGGGGGTTATTTCAATTTTTTTTTGTGTGTGTCTGTTGAGACTTGCTTTGTGGCTGAGTATGTGGTCAGTTTTGGAGAAGGTTCCAGGAGGTACTGAGAAGAAGGTATATTCTTTTGTGTTTGGGTGAAATGTTCTGTAGATACCTGCTAGGTCCATTTGATTCATAACATCTGTTAGTTCTGTTATTTCTCTGTTTAGTTTCCGTCTGGATGACCTGTCCATTGGTGAGAGTGGGGTTTTAAAGTCTTCCGCAATTATTGTGTGGGATGTTGTGCTTTTTTTTGAAAATTGATTTTATTGAGCTCTACATTTTTCTCTGCTCCCCTCCCTGGTGTTGTGTGTTTTAAGCTTTAGTAATGCTTCTTTTACAAAAGGGTTGCTCTTACATTGGGGACATAGATGTTCAGAATTGAGACATCATCTTGGTGGATTTTTCCTATGATGAGTATGAAATGCCCTTCTCCATCTCTTTTGAATAATTTTGGCTTGAAATCTATTTTGTTAGATATTAGGATAGCTATACCAACTTGCTTCTTAGATCTGCTTGATTGGAAAATCTTTTTCCAACATTTTACTCTGAGGTACTGTCTATCTTAGATGTTCAGGTGTGTTTATTGCACACAATAAGATATGTATTCTGTTTTTGTATCCATTCTGTTAGCCCGTGTTTTTTATTGGAAAATTGAGTCCCTTGAATTTGAGGAATATTAATGACCAATGATTGTTAGTTCCTGTTATTTGTTGATGGTGCTTTGGTAGTGTGTGTGTGTGTGTGTGTGTGTGTGTGTTTCCTTTCTTTGGGTTTTGCTGGTATGATATTATCTATTGCCTGTGTTTTCATGGGTGTAGTTAACTTTCTAGGGTTGGAATTTTCCTTCTAGTTCCTTCTGTAGGGCTGGATTTTTTTTTTTTGAGACAGGGTTTCTTTGTAGCTTTGGAGGCTGTCCTGGAACTAGCGCTTGTAGACCAGGCTGGCCTCAAACTCACAGAGATCCATCTGCCTCTGCCTCCCAAGTGCTGGGATTAAAGGAGTGTGCCACCACCGCCTGGCAGGGCTGGATTTGTAGATAGATATTGTTTAAATTTGACTTTGTCATGAAATAAATTTTCTCCATCTAAGGTGCTTGATAGTTTTGCTGGGTATAGTTGCCTGGGTTAGCATCTGTGATCTCTTAGAGTCTGTAAGACATCAGTCCAGGCCTTTCTGGATTTTAGGGTCTCAGTTGAGAACTTGGGTGTGGTTCTAATAGGTCTGCCTTTGTATGTTACTTGGCCTTTCCCCCTTGCTACTTGTAATATTCTTCATTTGTTCTGTATGTTTAGTGTTTTAATTATTATGTGGTATAGGGATTTTCTTTTCTGATCCAATCTATTTGGTATTCTGTAAGCTTCTTGTACCTTACAGGTGTGTCCTTCTTTAGGTTGAGAAAATTTTCTTCTATGGTTTTGTTTACTATATTCTGGGTTTTTGAACTGGGATCATTCTCCTTTTTCTATACCTATTATTCTTAGGTTTTGTCTTTTCATAGTGTCCCAGATTTCCTGGCTATTTTGTGTTAGGAATTTTTAGATTTAACATTTTCTTTGAACAATGAATCTATTTTCTCTATCATGTCTTCAATGCCCAAGATTCTCTTTTCCATCCCTTGTATTCTTTGGTGATGCTTGTGTCTGTAATTCCTGTTCTCTTATTCAGATTTTCCATTTTAAAGATTCCCTCTGCCTGTGTTTTCTTTATTGGTTATATTTCAATTTTCAGGTCTTGAACTGTTTTCTTCACCTGTTTGTTTTTCTTGGCTTTCTTGGCATTCTTTTAGGGATTTATTGATTTCATCTAATTTTTTGTTTGTCTTTTCCTCAGTTTTTAAGATATATTTTAATTTTCTCTTTAAGGACCTTTATTATCTTCATAATGTTATTATTTAGGCAATTTTCTTGTGCTTTAGCCATGTTGGCTTGTTGAGGTCTTGCTGTCATTGGATAGCTGGGTTCCAGTGGTGCCATTTTACCCTTTCTGTTATTGATTGTATTTTTATACTGGCATATAGGCATATGGATTTGGGATGATTATAGGGTCTAGGTGTTGGTTCCTGCATTTGTCTTTGTTGGATGTGTGTTTTGTTCCTTGGTTTCTCCTTCCTCTCTGATCTTTTGACCTAAGTAGCCAAGGATCCCAGTGACTAGCGAGTCTTCAATTCCAGTAGGGTGTCTCCACTGAGGTTTTGGGGGGCTGGGGTCCCTAGATCCAGCCTGGCTTCTGGTAAAGATTTGTAGACCAGGATATGGAGCTCAGGGGATGGGGTGTAGTCTGGGGTTGTTGGGTGGGCTTTCAGGAGTGTTGGCACACAGTGTCTTACCTGGGGTCCCTAGATCTAGCCTGGTTTCTGATAAAGTGAAAGTCTTTGTTCAAAGTTGTAGACTGGTCTATAAAGCCTAGGGGAGGGGCTCCCTAGTTGTTTTCTTAATGTTATATTTGAATCAGAGTTCAAATTATGCAATACAAGTGAAGGATGTATCTCCTTAGTCCCCTTCCACTATCATTTACTGAAGGAGCTAGGTTGTTTGTTCTGACAGTTTTCCAATCTTGACTTTGGTCTTGGTACCTGGGCAACCTGACATTTTCACAACAGAGTCTCGCCCTCCTCCGGCCCCACCAGATGTCATTCCTTAAAAAATCTTTCTCTCTGCGCTCATTTCTCTGCGGTCTCATTTAGTTCCAGAGTTTAAAAACACACTGACTGCTGTGTGTGGATAGCTTTAGTCTGAGCTGCTCCCTCGGCCTGCAAACTCAAATCCTGCTTTTCCCAATGCCACCCGTACCATATGGCCAATCGGCCCCTTGGAATTAGAATGTCCAAGATGGAGCTTCAGTGACTCTTCCACAACCTGGTGATTCAGTGCTTTCCCCAAGCTACTACTCTTTTACATGCTCAAACCCAAATCCTTGTCACCATCTATGGCTTCTCTCTCTCTCTTGTCCTGTATGCCCATGTCGGCTGCACCTTTGAACATCCCCGGAACCAGCCGAGTTTCCTAACCCCCACTCCCTGGGACTGAGTCCTCCTCACACCTCTCTGCAAGGCTGGTGTCCCATCCAAGGAGTTACACACATCCAGTATCCAGTTAGAATAAAAGCCAGAGTAAGATGTCCCCATGCTAATGCCTGTCCAGTGACTCCAACTGCTTCAAAACCAAGGGTGAGTGCTTACCGGAGAGGCGAGCCGCTCCCAGCCTCATCGCCTTCCTTTCTTGCATGGTTTATGGGAAAATGTGCAAACAAATCATGCTCTTTTTTTCTTTCTGGAACTTTCTTTTCCCAGATATTCCTGTGGTTCATTTCTTCCTGTCCTCAGATCCTCCCTTCCATGTTTTACCATGGCTCCCATTCCTTCACTGCTTCTTTTTCCTCGGTAGCACCCATCATTCCCTGACATGAGCAGAGTTACTAGATTGCCTATTTATTTTCCTCCTGACTCCCTAACACATCAGCAGGGACACAACTCTGCAAACTGCCAGATCCTCAGAGTGTAGATAATGCCTGGCCTGCAGTGATGCTCAATAAGCATTTGATAAATGAATGCATGAAATAATTATACAGATATAAATATGTACCTTAGTCATGCCTGGTGCTCAGAAAGAGAAGTATCGGTGTTCTCTCTAATTGTCTTGTCTTAGGGAATTCACGGTGGGCTGCACGAAAGACTCGGGATTTATAATGAGTTGAGTTAGCCAGGCCAGAAGGGGGGAGGAATCTTCACAAAGGACTTTGACCTGGGAAATCTGACGTCTTGGAAGGACAGAAAGGAGCATTGAGTAGCAGCCTCAGGGAGCGAGGCACAAAGAAGTAGGTGGGACAACCCCTAAAGAGTTTTATTCAAGGAGTAAAAAGAGAGTAAGTGACAGTGACAGGCATAGGCTGAAACTTGACATTTGACCTCTTTGCTTATTAAAACTCACACTCACCTGGGCAGTGGTAGGTCACGCCTTTAACCCCAGCCCTCGGGAGGCAGAGGCAGGAGGATCTCTGTGAATTTGAGGCCAACCTGCTCTACAAGAGCTAGTTCCAGGACAGGCTCCAAAAACACAGAGAAATCCTGTCTTGATAAACAAAAACAAACAAACAAACAAACAAACAAAACCCTTCACACTCAGAACTTGTTCCAAGCAAAGTTCCATTCAAAGTGACCGATTTACTTCTTCAAAGACAGTGTGAGGTGAGCACCTGTGCCGGCTCATCTCTGTCAACTCAACATGAACAAGAGTCACCTGGGAAGAGGGACGCTCACCTGAGGAACTGCCTCCTTCAGATTGGCCTCGAGGCCCGCCTGTGGGATATTTTAGGGGTTAATGATATAGGGGGACCCAGCTCACTGTGGGTGGTGTCATCCTTGGGCTGGTGGTCCTGGGTTGTATAAGAAAGCAGACTGAGCAAGCCATTAGGAGCAAGCTCCATGCCTCTGCTTCGGCTCCTGCCTCCAGGTTCCTGTCTTGGCATCCTTGGGTGATGGACTGTAAGCCGGGAGTCAAACCCTTTCCTCCCCAAGTTGGTTGTGATCAGAATTTTAGCACAACAACATAATGCAAGCTCAGACAGTACCACTCTCTACCCCATTTTAAACTGAAATACAGGGAAAATTGAAGTACAGAGGTGAAGCAAATTCCCTGTATCACACAGCTAATGAGGGGCAGAGGTGGGACAGAACCAGACTGCATGACTCTGTAGCCCATGGTTTCTTTTTCTCTTTTGATTGCAACTTTTGGGAGCTATGACTTAGATGCAGTAATACCCACCCATTTAAAACAGCCATTCTTAAGAGATTGGGTAAGTGTGGATTCTGTGTAATACCCACTGCAACCAAGACAGAGTCATTCCCAGCACGGGGACTGGAGTGATGACCTGGCCGTTAAAGAGCACAAGCTGCTTTTTCAGAGGACTCAGTTTGATTTCTAGCACCTACTTGGCAGCTCCCATCTGTCTGTCACTCCAGTCCCAGGAGGATCTGATGCCCTCTTCTGGCCTCTGCAGGTACTGCACACTCATCAATGCAGGCACTCATATACACAAAACAAAAATAATTAAATTTCTATTGGACTCCTTGAAAGTCTCTCGTGCTCTTTTGCAGCAAGGTTTCCCAGCATGCCCTAAGAGTTTCCCAGGTGACTCCTGACTTTGTCATGGTAGATGATTTTTAACTGTTTTGGAGTTGCACATAAATGGAGCTGTGTAATATATATTCTATTTTTATGAATGGTGTGTATTCATGAATATGTGCATAAGCATGCATGTAGTGTCCAGATGTTGACATAGGGTACTGTCCTCAGTCATTCTTCTTACTTTTTGACATAGGCTCTCCCACTTTCTCTGAACCTGGAATTTAATAGTTCAGCAAAATTGGTTGGCCAGCAAGCCTCAGGGATCCTCCTGTCTTTCCCTCCCCAGGGCTGGGATTACAGGCATGCACCATCTGCCTTTCACTCGGGTGCTAGGGATCTAAACTTGGGTCCTCATGCTTGTGTGGCGAGCGCTTAGCTGTGGAGCCACCTTTCCTAGTCCCGTTCCTTGACTCTTTCACTCGGCGTGCTGCTGACAGTCATCCTTGTTGCTGTGTGTGTTAGTCATTTGTTCTTTTTCCCGTGGACTCTACAGTGATTACAATAGCTTCCCATTTCAAAATACAGACTGATAGGAAGTGAAATATGTGGGATGAAGTCTCATGTTCTTCACCCAGTCTCGTCCCTCCTTTCCTCTTGCATGGATCCAGGAAGTGACGCAGCCTCCTGTGGCCATTCCTGAGGTGGTTCTTCAGGGAAACAGTCCCAGAACATCTGCTCTAGCTGTGGGAATGCCCCTGCTCCCAGATAAACATGGCTCCCACCTTCTGTGCTTTCGTTTCTCTTGTCTCAGGTGGCCTCTTCAATACTCAAGGAACCCCTCCTCAGATCTCCAGAACTTTCTCTGGGTGGTGTACTCCTTTCCAGTGCCCTTCCCTGAACATCTGGATGCCCTGACTTTCCTGACCTCCTGTTCAGCCTCCTCAGCTTGCACTGTGGGCTGGAGACTCAGGGTGTGAACAGGAGTGCTGGGCTGGGCTCCCTTTGTCTGCAGACTCAGGGTGGGAACAGGAGTGCTGCCTGTGCTCCGCTTGTCTGCAGATCTCTCCAAGACCTCAGTCTTCTGATTCCTGCACTCCGTATCTTGAAACCTTTGTTTCACATATTTTGTCTGGCTTTCTGTAGCAGGCTTCCTTGGACTGCCAGTCCCCAAATCATGACGTGGAGACTTATTATTAATTAGGAATGCTCCGCCCTAGCTTAGGCTTGTTTCTAGCTAGCTCTTTAAATTAACCCATTTATATTAATCAGTGTGCTGTCCCGAGGATCGCTTACCTCATCTGTGTTCTGTGCATCCTGCTTTCCTGCTTCCTCCGTGTCTGACTGACTGGCTCCTGACTGGCCCCTGGCTGGCCCCCAGTTGGCTGGCCCCAGGGTCTCCCTTTCTTTTCCCTCACTCTCTCTTGAGCCTAGATTCCTCTTCCTACTTATCAGTTCTGTTTGCCCACCCTGTCTGTCCCACCTGCCCGGCCTGCCCTGCCTATCCCTCTACCTAGTTATTGCCTGTTCAGCTTTTTATTAGGCCAATCTGGTGCCTTAGGCAGGCAAGGTAAAATGAATGCAACACATCTTTACATAGTTAAACAAATGTGGCATAAACAGCCGTAAAACATCTTTACTTATTTAAACAAATATTCTGTTCCACAAAAGTCTTCTAATTGTTTAAGGCAATAGGTTTAATTTTTATTGCTGAGTGGCGATCCACTGGTTCAATTGAATAGATGATGTCTTAAACTTTGCACGTGTTGAACCTTTGGGTTGTTCCCAGATTTGGCTATTTCAAATAAGATTGTAGATACCAATCTTTGTATCTACATGTTTCCATTTCTCTTGGCAAATAACCAGGATTGAAGTTCCCTTTTCCTTTTCTTTCTTTCTTCTTTTTCCTTTTCTTTCTTTTTTTAGAGACAGGGTCTTATGTAGCCCAGGCTGCCCTTGAACTTACCAGGTAGCTGAGGATAACCTTGCACTTCTGATTTTCTAGCCTTTCTTTCCTGTGTGCTGGGATTACAGATGTGTACCTCCAGTGCCAAGTTTACGGTGCTTGGGATCGAACTCAGAGCTTTGTCCTTGCTAGGCAAGCTCTCTCCCAGCTAAGCGACAGCCCGAGCCCCTGAAATTCCTTGATTGTAGAGTCCCAAGTATGTAATCTTATAAACCTCTGGCAAACAGTTTTCCCGTCGCAACACTGCCAAGTTGTCAGTCTTCCGCTTTTAGGCATTTTAGTGACTGTGTGAGGTCTCATTGTGGGTTTATTTCACATGTTTTGTTTTATCCTGGGGATACTAGGAAGGAAGGTGACATGCATAGATTTAAATTTTGCAAACAGCCATCTGTCCTGTCTGCTTATTAGAAACCCCACAAATGGAACTTGTTTTGAGCAGAGCCCTGTAGAAAGTGACCCACATGCTGTGGTAGCTTCTGTGCGCTTACTGGACATTTTCATATCGATTTTAAGGAAGTTCAACTCTGTTTTCCTGTTGGCCTGTCTTACTGGATTGTGAGATTTTCTTGCATCCTGGATCCAGAGCTCAAGTGAGAGATAAAGGAGTGAGCACTTGAAGCCCTCCTTTGTTCAGGGTGCAGTGGAATAGGGTGGTGGTAAGACTAGAAATGGGGGCATGATAAAAGGGTCTTAGACCCATGCCAGAATCACCGAGTCATTTAAAATATTTTTGAGGACTTAGAGTCTGTTCCTTTTGCTCCTGAATATTCTTAAATACATTTTTAAAAGTAAAAATTTAAAACCTGAATAATTTCTGTGCTTGACTTACCTGCAGGAGACTGTCTCAAGGACCTAGGATGTTCTCCCTTCTCCTGGTCCTTTTTCTGAGCCATGAAAGTGTGTGCCAGAGAGACCCAAGCTCCGGGCAGGGTAAGTCCTGAGGAGAAACATGTCTTTCACGGCTTCCACACATTTTAGGGGATGTAGCTGGATATGTCAGTTGAGGCTCATGATGTATTCAGAAGTGCGTGCGTGCATGTGAGTTTGTGTGTGTGTGTGTACACCTGTGTGTCCGTGGGTATGTGTAGGGTTTTTAGGGATCTTCACACATGCACACAATGTACTTCGATGGCATTCACCCTCGCTTCCCCCATCCCCCACAGGTTCACTAGGTCCCACCCATGAGGGAAGCACCTAATACCTGTCTTTCCGAGTCTGGCTTTTATTTTGGTTAACACAATAATCTCTAGTTTCAGCGTTTCACCTGCAAACGATACAGTTTCCTTCTTCTCTATGGTAGAATAATGCTCCATTGTGTGTATCGGCCCCACCTTTCCCACCAGTATTTTGACGTTAGGTTTCTAGACTGGCTCCATATCCTGGTAATTGTGAAATATTGCATCACCGAGAACAGATGGGCAGGCATCTCTGTGGTGTGTACCTTAGCTGCCTCCGAGTGACACAGAGTGCCTCAGACAGTAGCTCTGCTTAGGTTTGTGGGACACCTCTTTCCTGATCTCCACAGTGGCTAGACAAACTGGCACTCCCAGTGACGCTGTGTGAAGGTTCTCGGTGGGGGCTGTGAGTCGAGGTTTTCTCACACTGGGCATAGTTATCGTGGTGATTACAACTCCTGGAAAACCTGAGCGGCTTTTGCTGGGCTCCCGTGGTGGCTGCCTTTGCTGTCATGAAGCTCATCCAGTTCAGTTCTCCTCACGTAGCCAGTGGCTGCCTTTGCCATCATGAAGGTCATCCTGTTCAGTTCTCCTCACGTGCCCAATGGCTTTCTTACAGATTTACACCCATTGTTGCAGAAAATGGCGGTGAGTGTTCCCTTTTTATTTTAATCAAAATCCTCTCTACTGGTGCTGTCAATGTGAATGTTTTACTTGATTTGATCTCTTTGCCTTTTAGGAAGAAATAATAGAGGGAAACTATCTGAATGGTAATGTCCCTGGTCTGTCCCATGTGTACCTTCTGAGACCTTCAAACAGGATATGGATGTGGTGTCGTGGAACGATTCCACTCATAGCTGTCTCTCTTCATTTTATCCCCACTGTAGCATTTCTGGATCTCGTACAGTTTGGAAGGTAATCTGCCTCCTAGGGGTTGCAAGGGATGGGCTTTTCCCCCTAATAGCTCTTATATGGAGTTTCTCACTTGAGAAAAGTAGTGGATGCTCATTGCGAAGAGCATCCACCAGTGTAGTGTTTCTCGTCCCCCAAACCCTATTCCTCCATTGCTGTAGTTTAAGACCGAGATGCCTAGCCAGGCAGTGGTGGCGCATGCCTTTAATCCCAGCACTCCGGGAGGCAGAGGCAGGTGGATCTCTGAGTTCGAGGCCAGCCTGGTCTACAAGAGCTAGTTCCAGGACAGGCTCTAGAAACTACAGGAAAACCCTGTCTCGAAAAAACCAAAGAAAAAAGACGGAGATGCCTGAAGCACTTCTGAGGAGGCCACATTCTTCCCAGTGCCGGGGAAGAGAAACACGTCTGTGTTTACTCTACCCCTCAGGCTGGGGCCAGAGAGTGGAGGCCCTACAGCTAGGGAGTGGCGGAGCTGGGGTGTGACCCTGGCACCTGGCTCCAGGGCCTGCTGCCACCTCTGCTCTGTGATGCTCAGGCCCGTGTGAGAGACTGGAGAGATGGGGTGATGTGGCAGTGTTGCCGAGAGACTGTTTTCAGCATTAAATCCTAATATGTATTCTCATAAAGAAGAGGAAATGGGGGCCTCGGGCCCGTGGCAGGGACAGCCAATCACATTAAGATGAGAGGGCCCTGTAAACATCCCTCTTCCCATGAGAACTCCAATGGGGGTTTTAGATGTTTCCTTTCAGGCTGTAATTTTATTTATTTACTTATATGTTCATCCATCCAACTATTTATCTGAACAAAAAAGAGATTAGAAAAAAGCTGTCATGGCTGGGGAGATGGCACAGGCAGTAAAGAGTGAGCCTCACATGACCTGAGTTTGACCCCCTGGCCCCTGCATGAAAGTTTTCAGCATGGTGACACATGTTTGAAATCCCTCTGCCGGGGCAATACAGACAGGAAATTCCTAGGATCTGCTGGTCAGGCCGTCTAGCTGAATCAGTGAACTCCTGGCCAATGAGAGAATCTGTCTCAATGATACTTGAGGTTATCTTTAGGTATCTACACACATGCAAGCACATACACACCTACACACATGCAAACACACATCTGTATACACACATATGCACATATACCTGTATGCACACACCCATACACACTTGTATATATAGACATACACACCTACATACACACATGCACACCTATATACACACACACAATACACCCATACACTTGTAGATAAACACACATACACACATATCCCTGTATATAAAGATATACACACCTGTATACACACACATTCCTACCTTTATACACACACATATAACCATACACCTGTATACAAACACACATACACACATTCACACATATCCCTGTATACAAACATACACCTATATATGCACATACATACTCCTGTGTACATACACACTTGTATACACACACATACACACACCTGTGTATGTATATATATATGTGTGTGTACACACACACACTCACACACATCTGTACACACACTCATGAACACACCTCCAGGTGAAGGCAGCTCTTACTTCTCAACGTAAAGTTCCTGGTATCCCTGGCCCATTTCCCTCCTCCCCTCTGAGCCTCAGGGCGCACAGCCAGGACAGGAATGTTTTCGGGGGACCTGGTCATTGACTTTCTCCCATCTTTCTTTGCTTGCAGCTCCCATGTGTGGACTGCAGACCTGTCCCAAAGAGTCCTTGCCTATCTGAACTCACGGAATGTGGCCTTTACCATCCCCAGCCTGCAGGTGCGCATGTGAGACCTGTTCCTACATTCTTCTAGTGCAAACCAGCTGTGCACCGGGTGGAAACTGGAGGGGATTTACTGATGAAAGAACATCAGGAGTGTATAAGACACTTTTCTAGCACTGTGACACAGTATCCAAGACCAGGTGCTTCTACTAGAACAAAATCCCAAGACAGCAAAGAGGTTTAGAATGAAGGAATGAATCAGAGTTAAGAGTGCTTCTGCTCAATCATGAGGACAAGATTTCAGATCCCAGCACCCATGCTGGTGGCTCACAAATACCTGCAACTCCATAACCAAGGGATCTGCTGTCCTCCTCAGGCCTCTGTGGGCACCTCTGCACACATGTGCACTTATACTCTCTCTCTCTCTCTCTCTCTCTCTCTCTCTCTCTCTCTCTCTCTCTCTCTCTCTCTCTCTCTCTCTTTCTCTCTCTCTCACACACACACACAAATAAAATAAATATATTTTTAAAAAATATAACTTACTTCATAGTTTTAGAGGCTAGCAATCCATCGGTATAGTGCTGGCTCCTGCAAAGACACAGTTGCGTGTCTAAACTTGGTAAATGGCATTGCAATGGTAGGCACAGCCATGAGAGGGAAAGATTACATGGGGAGACAGGAATCTGGGGCAGGATTCATGGTCAAGCTCACGTTACACTTCTCCTAAGAGCTAACCAGTGTCTCATGGGAACTATCTCAGCTTCTTCCAAGGCCACATCCCAGCCCCTCACTCCAGGGTCCACCTCTTCGAGGTGGCATCATCTCTTACTGTCACCTTCCTGGGAACTGAACCTCTGACGCCCGAGTCTTGGGAGATAAACCACATCCAACGGGTCCACGGTTGTTGGTGACAGCCATAGACATTTGGCTAGAGCGTCAGTAGTGCACGGTGGGGGGTGTGGCGAGGGGGGCATCTTGTCATGGCTGGTGGCTCAGGATGGTACTATGTGAGACTGCGGGTGGGTTCATACAGTGCCAGCGCCCCGTTTACTCTGCTTAGCAATGAAGTCACATCATGGACTGACGAATAAAAGAGCAGAGCCGTTCTTTGTTATTTCCAGTTTTACCTTATGTTTTTAATAAAAACAGAAATATCAACAGACATTCACAGCAGAACTGCATCCAGAGGGCAGCCTGCTGGCTATGTGCTCCTCCAGCTGGCGGGACTGCTGGGCCCATACTGCACCTGTCTTCATCACTCCTGGCAATGTAATCAGCAGGAAGGAGTAACCCCTTCCTGTCTGGCAGTAAGGTTTCCCATATCGGTAGGTGCATTACTGCTACACGCCATCTTCACTCAGGTTCTCGACACCCTTGGCAGGCTGGCATAGCCGTAGGCACTGAGAACGAGGTGGAGAACTAGACATTACTCCCACCATCCTGAGATAGGGACAGACATCAAGTCGATGAAAACTCATCATGAATAGAAAAAAATGGTGGATACTACTGAGCACTCCTGTGCTAGGTACCACCGAGAACGCTGTAGGCATCTAATTCTTACGACACCCTGCATGGGTTCTATCTATCATGGTCTGTTTTCCAAATGTGAATTCTGAGGCCCAGGTGTAGGGCTGCCAACTTGGCAAATGCAAATATAGGATGTCTGTGAACTAGAGGAGTAGCTCAGTTGACAGAGTTCTTGCCTAGCGTGCAGAAAGCCCCAGGTTTGATCCCCAGCACTGCAGGAAACGGGCATGGTTGACACACACCTACAATCCCAGTACTAGGGAGGGGGAGGCAGAAGAATCACAAGTTCAAAATCATCCGTGGCTGCACAGTGAGCTTGAAACCAGCCTGGGACTATATGAGACTCCTCTCAAAAGACAAAGTACAGCACACAAATATACCATACCTATTTAAGCTGAAGTTCAGATAAACGTGAACATGGAGATTTACATACATGTTATCTGTCTTTTGTACCCACCCAGTATTTGCCCCCAAGCATTGTCTCACACTGCCTTCCTAGAGAATATTCGTGTAAGGAATATTTAAGAAACTGAGGCTGGCGTACGACTGTAACCTCAGCATCTGAGAAGCTGACACAAGGGGAGTGTGGATTTAGGGCCAGACTGGACTACATAGTGAGATCCTCACTCCCCAAACTGAACAGCAGCAGCAAGTCCAAAAGTTAAAAAAAAAAAACCCAAAACAAAAAAACCCCAAACAAACAAACAAACAACAACAACAACAACAACAACAACAAAAAATGAGTCCCCAAATAGCAGAGGAAAGGCTTTCAAGGGAGGCCGGTGGCCTGATAAGGCATTTCAGACACATTTACTCATTCCGTCTAGGTTTTCTCCTTGCCCGGCACTAGGGTTTGTATGGTAAGACACTAAGGACACACCTGGCCGCGGTGGCACTCACCTTTAATCCCAGCACTCTGGAGGCAGACTCAGGCAGATCTCTGTGAGTTCGAGGCCAGCCTGGTCTACAAAGTGAGTTCCAGGACAGCCAGGGCTACACAGAGGAACCCTGACTCAAGAAAACAACAACAACAACAAAAACAAAACAAACAGAAAGGAAAAAAGAAAAATGAGACCAGGGACACATAGCTTCTCATCAGAGGCCCACTGCCCGGGCAGGGACCAGGCAGGCAGCAGAATAGGGAAATCAGGCTGGTCACCTGAAGAGGGAGGCATGCCCAGCCTTTTCCATTCTCTGTATTTCCTAAGTGGAGTTGGAAATCTGGATTTTGTAAGGAATCCCCCGACTTTACAGTCTTTGCAACCACTAAAGCCCCCACATGCAGGCTGCTTGCCAATTGGTGGGCTGCTGGCCATGGTGCTGACCTACTGTCGCGGCTTCTGTCCTCACTGACTCTCTCCCGTCCATGCTCAGGCAGTCATGGAAACCCACCTGGAGCAGTATTTGTACCAGCCCCAGAAGCTTCTGGAAGACCTGAGGGACGCGGATGCCCAGCAGTTCCGTACTGCCATGAAATGCCTTTTGGAAGACAAGTGGGATCACCTGGTGAGGCGTGCTTGGCATCTCGTGAGGAGGAGTGGGGGCAGTTGGTATTTGCTGGGACTATCCAGGCTTTGACGCCTTTCTCTCTTCATTACCACCCAGACTTGGGACTCTAGGTCCTGGCTTTTCTTCTACAGTTTCTCCAAGTTACATTTTTCTACTCTTCTGGGCACTAAGTGTACTGAGGGCCTTCGAATAGTTTGAGTTGGTAAGAGTCTGAGGGTGATTGCTGTGTCCAGTGGGTGTAGAAAGAACTGCCCCTGTCCTTAAAGCTACAGTGTAGGATGAAGACAAGCAGCAGCTAACACTGACTACAAAACAAGGTTAATGACATGAGCCCCACAAGAGCAAGATCACCAAGCCCCAGAATGCCCTGAGGCTCCAGAGCTGAGAGCTGGTGCCCATTTATTAGGAAGAGTTGGGTGTGGATCACTGTTCCAAAATGGGGTTGAATCCTTGCTTAGCCCCAATTTCCTCAGATAAACTCAGGATGGAAAGATTATTCTTTTTTAAAAACAGACTAGTTTATTTTTCTTTTAATGTGTGTGAGAGTTTTGTCTGTCTGTCTGTATGTATGTGCACCATGTGTCTGTCTGGTACTCATGGAGGTCAGAAGAGGGCATTGGGTTCACTGGAGGTTCTGGTAGATGTAAGCGTCCCTATGTGGGTGCTGGGAATTAAACTGAGGTCCTCAGAGCACACACACTCTTCACTGCTGACCCATCTCTCAGCTCTAAAATGTTAAGATTCTTCTTAGTTTTAATTCACAAGGCTTTTTAAAGAGGATTTGAACATTTTAATAATTATATACTTTTTGTTTAATTATTTTGGTAGTGTTAGTGATCAAAACTAGGACCTCATGAGTGTTGGGAAATCTATATCCCTAACTCCCAATCTGTTCCTACTTTAATATTAGTTATTAAAACATAATAGCCACTAGGTTGCTATGGTTAGATTTCATTTTGAAATTAACTTCAGTTTTTAAAATAGAGTCAACTCAAAATCTATTAAAATTATGTTGTTTAATGGCTATTGAGGCTTTTCTGTTTACGAGATGTTTTTGTAAGGTAATGACTAGCAAGGGACCAGTGACTAAAAATGTTTGTAGGGCATACACCCCCAGTCACAGTTAATTAACTCTGCTATTAGGTATATGCCAATAAAACTTTATTCACACATACAAAAGAAATGAGTCAGTTTTGGCCCATTGGACAGATAGCCATCTGTCATTGTTTTAAGGGTTTAATATGCATGGACTGATTTAATCTCTTCCACAACATTAAATAAGTTTTGCCATTTAAAGTCAGGCTTGCTGGCTCATGCCTTGAATCCCGGAAGTCAGGAGGCTGAGGCAGGAAGAGATTTTGACATCGTTCTGGACTACCTAGAAAGTTTCAGTCCAGACTGGACTACAGAGTGAAGCTCTATGTATGCTCACATACGTATGCATGCACACACACGACAAAGGACTGAAGGTTTAGCATAGTTGTCGAGTGCTGGCCCAGGATGTACAATATCCCAAATTCCATACATGGTGCCTGAAATCAAAGTAAAAAAAATAAGAAATAATGTTGCATTTTAATATTCAGGCGAGGAAACGGAGTCTTGAAGTGTAACCTCTAGTGACACTTCTTAGAAAGATTGATTCTGAGGTTGGAAAATGGGTTCCTGCCTGAGGAAGCTGTGGGCCTATTTCAGAGTGATGTTTTAAAATTCTATGTAACAAAATACCGAAGATTGCAAAGGCAGCCGATTATCTTGAAGAACACTTATGGAAAGGCCCAGTGCAAACAGAGGTAAATTGTGTGTTTCTTCAACACATTGAGGACTAGAACTCAGCAGCAGGTCTAGTGACTTCAGGAACTCTCAAAAAGTGTTGCTGGTAAAGGTCTCAAGATGTCTGCGGTAGCTGTAAGGCATTGTGAAAGTGCAAATGACTCCCGTGGTGACAAAGACCCTGTTCCCACTGTGGAGCCTGGACACTACGGTCACCCCAGAGGAAGCCCCACAGTCACTTCTGTGCTAATGGAAGAGAAGATGTGGCATTCCTGCTGTCCACCCAGAGGACAGAAGATCAGGTGAAAGGCTCGTCTCTGACCCAGAGGGGATGGAAAGGTTTAGAAGTTTCCAGGCTGCAGCACCATGTGGAACTGTCATCCTGAGTTTCTTCATGCTGCAGTATGTGAGCCCCTTCCAGGGCTGTTGAGTCAGGAGGCAGCTCTTGTGTGATTATAATGGTCTAAATATGGAATGTGCCCCATAAGCCCATGGTCCCCAGCTGGTGGGACTGTTTTGGGAGATGGAGCCTAATTACAGGAAGTAGGTCATGGGGGGCAGGATTAGAAAACTATAAACAGTCCCTATATTTCCTTGTTTCTCCTGCTGACAATGTAGTGAATAACCCATCTACAAGATCCCACCCCCATCATGGGACCAAGTGACCCTGCATCAATCCCTCTGAAACCAGGAGACACAAACATTTCCTCCTTCAAGCTGTCTTCTCATGAACTTTGGCCACAAAGCTGCAATGACTCTAATTTCTCTCTTTCCTCCAGGACCTGAAGGATACTGTCATCAACTTGGGAGCCATTTGGGAAGCGGCCCTTCAGAGCCCTGGGGTGAACCGCAGCCTGTTTCTCATTACACTGGAGCGTTGTTTCCAGGTGCTGAACCCCTTGGAGTGTGTGGAGGTTCTGGGCAGGGTGCTCAGAGGGTCCTCGGGCAGCTTTCTGCAGCCGGATGTCACGGAGCGGCTACCCCAGGACCTGCGTGAGGATGCCTTTAAGAACCTGTGAGTTTTTTCCTCTGAACTCTCAGTTCTGTGTGCTGCTCAGGGGTTGCTGTGCTGACCCAAGGAGGTTAGTACCCAGCGAGGGAGAAGATGGTGGGCACGAATAAACAGACATCTTTGGAAGCAGAGCGAGAGATTCTTTTTATTAAAACTCTCTCAATTGTAGTGTCTGGGAACTATTCTCCTGGTTTTTGTCACATCTATCTACCCTTTGCCCTGTGATTTGTTCCATGATTTTCTTTATAAACCTTCATCCTTTCCTTCTGAAAAAATGTTTGTTTTAGGGCCTGGGGAATGGTTCAGTGGTAGAACATTTGCTGTGTAAGCATGTAGACCAGAGTCTGGATATCCAGAGTCCATGTAAGTGGTAGGTGGATGTGTCAGTCTGTCTCTAACTCCAGCCTGGGAAGGCAAAAACGAAGGGTCCCCCAGAGTAAGCCAGATAGGGAGGCTAGTCATATTGATGAACTCTGGGCTTGATTGAGAGACTCTGACTCAACAAATAAGGTGCAAAAGCAAGCGATGAAGATACCCAACATCAACTTTCGCCTCCATAGGCATGGGCACACACATGTACCCACACATATGCAAACAGACATGTGCACCACATATGGATACATGGAGAAGAAAAAAAATTAAGGTACATTTAGCTTTGTTTCCATAAATGGAAAGCCAATATTTTTTTTTAAGTAAAAAATAGTCTAAAAATACACTGAAAAACAGTGCTACTATACCTTAACTACCTACGCTGCTCTCCTGAGTATCTTAGTCAGCTATAGGCTGTACATCTTGGACAATAGACACTTATTTCTAGTGGCTGAGATGTTCAAGGTCAGATCTTGTTCATGTCAGATCTAGTATCTTTCTACCTTCTGGTTCATAGGTATCGTCTTGCTGTGTCCTCTGCTGGCAGAAGGTTTGTAAGATCCCTCTGGAGTCTCTTAGACAAGGGCACTGATCCTATTCATGAGAGCCCCACCTCCTGACCCTGAGGTGACAGAACCCAGGGGATTTGCCCCAGGTCTTCTCTCTCCTTCTTACTTTACCCTGATCTCTCCTTTCTCTTCTTTATGGACAAGGAAATTAAAGGGCAGAGAGATTAAATGACTCACCCTCAAGCACTAGCATTCCATAGGGAAAGGTATTTTTGCAGTGGGAAAGTTTTCCCTTAAATGATGCTTATTACTTTGTATGTGGAGAGTTGTACTCATGGTGTTGATGTGGGGAGTTGTACTCATGGTGTTGATGTGGAGAGTTGTACTCATGGTGTTGATGTAGGGAGTTGTACTCATAGTGTTGATGTGGAGAGTTGTACTCATTGTGTTGATGTAGGGAGTTGTACTTATGGTGTTGATGTGGGGAGTTGTACTCATGGTGTTGATGTAGGGAGTTGTACTCATGGTGTTGATGTGGAGAATTGTACTCATGGTGTTGACATGGAGAGCTGTACTCAAGGTACTGATGTGGAGAGTTGTACTCATGATGTTGAAGTTGAGAGTTGTACTCAAGGTGTTGATGTGGAGAGTTGAGTTGTACTCATGGTGTTGAAGTTGAGAATTGTACTCATGGTGTTGATGTGGAGAGTGGTACTCATGGTGTTGATGTGGAGAGCTGTACTCAAGGTGTTGATGTGGAGAGTTGTACTCATGATGTTGAAGTTGAGAGTTGTACTCAAGGTGTTGATGTGGAGAGTTGTACTCATGGTGTTGATGTGGAGAGCTGTACTCAAGGTGTTGATGTAGAGAGTTGTACTCATGGTGTTGATGTGGGGAGTTGTACTCATGGTGTTGACATGGAGAGCTGTACTCAAGGTATTGATGTGGAGAGTTGTACTCATGGTGTTGAAGTTGAGAGTTGTACTCAAGGTGTTGATGTGGAGAGTTGTACTCATGGTGTTGATGTGGAGAGCTGTACTCAAGGTGTTGATGTGGAGAGTGGTACTCATGGTGTTGATGTGGGGAGTTGTACTCATGGTGTTGATGTGGGGAGTTGTACTCATGGTGTTGAAGTTGAGAGTTGTAGTCATGGTATTGATGTGGAGAGCTGTACACATGGTGCTGATGTAGAAAGTTGTACTCATGGTGTGGCTGTGGGACTTGTACTTATTGTGTGGATATGAGGGCAGAAGGCTCCCAGGACACAGAGGTTTGGAAGATTTTCAGGATGAGCATGAAGGATGGGCAGAGAGGCTAAGAAATGGAAAGCACTATTTGTACCAACCAGGACCTCTGGGTTGGGTGAGAAGGAGATGATGGTGACTGGAGCCATGGGGGTGATAGAGCAGTGGCAGATCAGACTATAGTGGTTTAGAAAGTGACAAGGCCACTTTACACCAGCGGGACATTAATTGTCAAAATACCGGATATTGACAAGTATTGAAGGCAATTAGAGAAATCAGAGATGAGCTCTGATGATACACTGTATGGGAATACAGAGTAAGGCAGTTGCTACAGAGGCAATTGGTGGTTCCTTAAGAGGCTAAATAGGAGGATGGTGTGTATGTGTGTATGTGTGTGTGTGTGTGTGTGTGTGTGTGTGTGTTATGTATTCAGCTCACTGGTAGAGCATGTGTGAGGTCTCAGGTTCAATTCCAAGCACCAACAGAGAAAGAAGCAAAATAAAAGGTGAAGACAATTTAAATGTCCATTGGCTGGTTATTGGATAATCAAAATGTAGACTACTCAGATAATAAAATATTATTTACTTATAAAAAGAAATGAAGGCTTGATTCATGATCCAGCATATATCAGCCTTGAAAACATCATGCATGAGCAAGAAGCAAGACACAGAAATGATGAATGGCTGTCGGGGACCATCCTTGACAAGAACACCTCTTGCCAGGGTAGGGGTGTGGGGATTTAGAAATATAAGTAAAATGAAGACTCGTGAAAAATAATGAAGCAGAAACCATAGAATAGTACTGGGAGTGGGTGAATACTGAAATCACCCACATTTAATTTTCTATACACTTTTATACCTCAATACAAAAGGGGGAAGAAGGTAACAAAAGACTTCTTTAACATGATACAAAGGACAACTCAAACAGTTAATTGCTTTAATACTTTGAGGCATCAAGTTATTAGCATTCTATTGTTTAGACAGTGAAGCCACTCTAGACCAAGTATCCTGAAGGAAACCACTCCCAGGTAACCTCATATTATAAAAGAAGGAGCAGAAGTACACTTGCATATCCTGACCATCTGTCAGGGTGGAATGGATCTACTTGTATCAGCCATCTTAATGTCAAGAGAACTGAGTAACCATATCCTGAGTCAGGATGTGTAGCTATGCTTGTCAACCATCTTGAGCAACCTCCAAACTCTCTGACTAACAGACATAATGGCAATAGGCTCTCATTTTTGGGCCTCCACAAATGGTATGACCCCATTTATATGCAATATCCAGAACAGACAAATCCATAGAGAGGAAGTGGATTAGTGGTTTCCTGGGGCTGGGGAGCTAGGGGTTGAGGGGTGACAGCTAAGGGGGTGGAGTTTCCTTGTAAGCTGCTGGAAATGTTGATGATGATGGGTTTTAGTGAATCAGATGTAATCAAGTTGACAACCAAGAAGACCTATCACACACCCACTCTCACACAGACATGTGTAAAAATCAGAAGCTAAGATCTTTGTATGCTGTGTTTGGAGCCTGATTTACCTTACATAATACAATATTTTCTACTTCCCATCCATTTTCTTGAAAAATATCATGATTTCATTTTCTTGAGACACAATCTTATGCAGCCCAGGCTGGCCTCAAATTTGCTGTATACCCAAGACTGACCTTGAACTGATTCTGCTTTTGGAGGTGCTGGTGAATTATATACTTTAAGTAAGTGAATTATAGGGCATGTAAGTTTGGTGCAGAATTTTTATTTAACTATGCAAAGATGTGTTGCATTTGTTTAGCTATGTAAAGATGTGTTACATTATTGAATAATTTAAAGATATGTTACTGTTTTACCTTGCCTGCCTAAGACCCCTGAGTGTTCTAATAAGAAGCTGAATGGAGGGAGGAGGTATAGGAAGAACTTCCAGGCAGGGAGAGTAACTAGGAGGAGGAATTTAGGATAGAAGAAGAAAGAAAAGGAGATACCAGGGAAATGCCAGGGGCCAGCCAGATAAACATGGGGGAAGCCAGAAAGTAGGACATACAGAAACACAAAGAGGCAAAACATAGATGAGTAGAAATAGGTTAACTTAAATTAAAAGAGCTAGTGGGACAAGCCTAAGCTAAGGCTGAGCGTTCATAATTAATAACAAGTCTCTGTGTCATTATTTGGGAGCTGGTTGGTGGCCCAAAGAAAATTCGAACTACATAAGTTATATCTCAAAAAAAGCTATATGCACACAAAAGGAATTAAGAGCTAAGGAAGCAGAGACAAGATACATAGGCTGCTCTTTGCAAGGTGTTTAGCTGTGAAGGGGAAGAGGAAAATGAGGAAAAGCAGTCAACACAGTCAATGAGACTTGTGGGGGTTCCAGAGCAACAGCCCTGGGTACAGCGCTCTCATGACTCCTTCAGGGTGGGCACCTGCCATTGTGTTGTTAGTGGGCATCCACCTGTTGTTGTTAATGGACACCTGTGTCCCTGTGTCTTAGATCTGCAGTCTTCAAAGATGTCTACGACCAAACCTCAGCTCACACCCAGAGAGCTCTCTACTCCTGGATGACTGGAATCCTGAGGACGCCCTTCAACATCACTGGTGAGGCCTGCTTGCCAGGGCATGAGGGTTGGATGGAGTTCTAGGGGAACTCCACCCTCCAGACAGGTACTTCACTTCCAAAATCAGGATCGATTTCATTGATTTTGTGCTTTAAAATTTTTTTTAATTTATTGTTACTTTATGTGCAATTAATGTTTGTCTACATATATGTCTATGTGAGGGTGTCAAATTTTGGACTTACAGAGAGTTGTGAGCTGCCATGTGGGGTCTGGAAACTGAACCTGGGTCCTCTGGAAGGGCAGTCAGTGCTCTTAACCACTGAGCCATCTCTCCAGCCCCCTACCTTTGTGATTTTTTATCTCACCTCCCCTGCTGTACTTCCAGAACCTAAGTCATGTAGCTGGTAGAGTAGAACCACATCCCATAGCATCAACCTGATGTTCAAACACTGAGATGTCTGTCTTACAAGTGACCTCTCATCCCTGTTCTGTGGTGACATCTTACATTTGATTACAGCCTTTAGAGTGGGATTGCAAGTTTAAAACCCATGTGTAACATGTGTGCTTTAGCAGAGTGTGGTGGAGCACACCCTTAATCCCAGCACTCGGGAGGCAGAGGCAGGTGGATTTTTGTGAGTTCAAGGCCATCTTGGTCTTGAGAGTGAGTTCCAGGACTACCAAGGCTACACAGAAAAACCCTGTCACAACCCTGTCCACCAACAAAAGGATGCATTGAAGTGACATAAGATGATTTTTGTTAGAAAAGTTTCTGTTGGTTCTTGGCAACCAAAGCAGCAATTCCTTGGGGTGCATTTATTTGAGGGCTGTGCACTAAGACTTTTCTTATGTTCTAGAGTGGCCAAGTGGAGACAGAAACCAATGCAGAGCTTCAGGTTTTTCTTCTTTTTCTGTGTGTGTTTGTATGCAGAGGTCAGAGGTCAGCCTCAATTGTTGCACCTTAGATGGTCAGCATCGCTGTTTGAGACAGGGTCTCTTACTGAGACCCGAGACTCGCTGGCTGGGTGCGCTAGCTGGTCAGCAACCCCCATGGATCTGTCTGTCTCCACTTCTCCAAACTGGAATTCCAAGCCCGTCTACCACAGCAGGCTTTTTGTTGTTGTTTTAGTTGTTGTTGTTTTGAGATAGGGTCTCACTGTGTAGCTTTGACTGGCCTGGAACTCACAGACCTCACAGGCCTCAAAGTCATAGAGATCTGTATTTCTCTACCCTCCCAGTGCTGGGATTAAAGGCATGTGCTACCATGCCTGGCCTGGTTTTATTTCCTTAATGGGTTCTGGGTCTTAAACTCCGGTCTTCTTGTTTGCTTGACAAGCGCTTTACTAATGTGTGATCAGGGACCAGAACAGCTAAGGATTTGGGTACCGAGGGGGTCCTAGGCTCATGGTTCTAGGGGCATTGTTTGGTGTACAGAGGGAGAAGAGAGGGAGAGAGAAAGAAAAGAGACGAGAGAAGAAGAAATGAGGGAAGGGCAGGAAGAGAGAAGAGAGGATCTTAGATACCTGTAGTTGTTATAAGGAAGATAAAGTGGATAAATGCCATAGGACAGGCGACTGATTTAGACTAGAACAGGGCTGGCAAAGGCCTTTCTACAGTGTTTTAAAAGAAAGGGAAATAGGGCTGGGGAGACAGCTCAGGGGGTAAAGCGCCCAGGTAAACAGCAGGTGAGCATGGCAGCCTGTTTGGAATCACAGCCCACAGGAAGAGGAGACAGAGCATCCTGGAGGAAGCTGGTGAGCTAGACTAGCCAAGTTGGGGGTTCAAGGTAGAGACCCTGACTAAACATCTAAGGGGGAGAGTAATAACCTACATTCAGCCTCCGGCCTTCAAATACATACACGTGTATCCACACTCATATAAACACTCATACACACAGGTACATCAATACACACATGCCCATCCTAAAATTAGTACTTATTTTAGCCATTTGAGTGTATAGTAGACACCGCACGGTAAAAGCCGTCACAGCTGATGGATGAATGAGGGCCTGAATCCCAGGAAAACTCTGTATGGACAGTGGTATTTGAATTAATATAATGTTCAAGTGTTACCAAACATTAGTGCTTTTTAATTTGCTTTTCAATCATATAAAAACCGTTCTTGGTTTTCAGACTATATAAAAATAGATGGTGGCCTGAGTTTGTCCCATGGTTGGCTGAGATTGGTCAATCTCTGAACTAAGAAATCAGGGAAGACCTTTCCGGTGGATGCCATCTGGGTTAAATCCAAGATGAGGAGACTGATTCTGCCATGTGAGGTTCAGGGAGGGAGGACATCCAAGGGCGAGGGACAGCAGACACATGCAAAGGTTTTGGAGTGAGAATGAGCTCAGTGTGTTGAGAAGACAGAAGAAGCTAACAGGCTGGAGCACAGGATATGCGACTAGTCTTTTCCTGGAATCAATCTCTGAGATCCCGTGGGAGCAACTTTAAACAGCATACAGTCAATGTCTCAAATACATGGGTGAGTTCCCTCCAGCCCTGGCCTCACCGTACACAGCACTGAGGAGGTCACTCAAGTCTTTATTGTCAGTTTAGTTAAGAACTGATTTTCCTGCTAGAATCCCTGTGTGCAGCAAGTCCCATCATTAAATTACAGTGAATTCAGATTCACTCTGTTTGGACCCTGTATTCTTGTAGCTCATGAACTTCCCAGAGGTAATAGACTGAACTCTGACTAGTAAAATACTCCATGCTTGGGTATCATGGCTCTGCCAAAATGCAGCCCTTGCTTTGTAATTGGTTGAGAAAAAGCCAATTCAGCTTGGATGTTGGTGGATATTGTTCCTCTTTGACCACACTTTCCTTTAACAGCCTTCCCAGACGTTAATGGTGACATCTACAGACTTCAATTTTTAAAGCTATTTATATAGTTATGTAGTGTGTGTATGTATAGTATGGGTGCATGTGCACATGTGTGATGTGGGTACATGTGTGTGTGTTCGTGTGTGTGTGTGTGTGTGTGTGTGTGATGGCTAGAGGTAGTAGACATCAGATGTCTTCCTCAATCACTTTCCTCTTTGTTATTTTGAGACAGGTTCTCTTACTGAACCGGAGCTCACTGATTGGCTAGACCAGCGGGCCAATAAGCACTAGGGATTGGTTTAAATCCTCATTGCCACCACTGGCATGCTGGGGCCACAGATGTGTGTTTCTGCGGATGCTAGGGATGCAGACTCAGGACCCTTTACCAGCTCAGTCATCTTCCTAGCCCCTAACTCCCATACCCCTGATTCCCAAGCTTAAGGAGATAACACTATTTTGTGAATCATCCCAGAAAGAGGTGACTCGTCTATCTCATTTAGACTTTGTCAGAGTCCACATCTCCCTAAACAGCTCTTGGTGACAGATTTATATGCTCTCACTTCTTTCTTTTCTCCAAATGCTACCAATGCAATGCTGTGTGTAACATCCGTACCAAAAGCCTGGGGGTGAGGCAACCCAGCCAGTTCCAGCTCATTGAAATCTGATGTTGGATCCTGGCTTGACTGGTCTCAAAGTCCTATTGAGATGTCACAGATGGGGGATTTCAAATACCAGAACACAGTGACACAGAGATTCTTCTGGGAGTTGCAAAGAGAAAGAGATTCCAGCTAAGGAGATAAAGGAAGGCTTCAGTTAGTTTTGATAGCACAACATATAATCCCAGCTACTTGGGAGGCTAAGGCAGAAGGATAGCAAGTTCAAGACCAGCCCGGGCAACTGAGTAAGTCCTGGTAAATGAAAACAGGGTGGAGAGTTTCTTAGTGGTAGAGCCCATGCTGGCATGTGTGACACCTTGGATTCAACCCTAGTATCATGATAATAAAAAGGAAAAGCAAAGCCAAAGAGCTGGGAGATGGCTCAGTTGGTAAAGTGCTTGCCTGGCAAAAGCATGAAAACCCGAGTTCAATCCCCAGAGTCCACGTGGTGGTGTGTGCTTATAGTGTCTGTGCCGGGAGTGACAGGTGAAACCTTGGGGCTCTCTGGCCAGCCAGCCTAGCCTGTTCTGTGAGTTCTAGGCAAATGAGAGACCTCGTTTCAAAAAGCAAGCAAGCAAACAATCCCCAAAACAAAAAATAAAAAAGAAGTTGGTAGTACATGAGAAATGGCTCCTAACACACACACACACACACACACACACACACACACACACACACACCCAAAAAGGCTTCAAGGAAAAAGAAAATTTGAACCCAGTCTTGAAGTCTTGAAGGTAGGTAAAAATTAAGGAAAGACATCCCAGGCAAGCAGAGATCCTGGAGGCACTTGGAGTACATGCAGGGAATCTTGGTTTTGCTCAAATATAGTAATGTGCTGGTAAAAAGGATGACAACCTGCTAGTTATTACTAACTAGGTTAAAATAAAGGTAGCAATAAAAGAGAGTCAAGCATATGTTAAGCTTTCAGATTATTGACTAAAGAATTGAGCTAAAAATAAATCACTTTATTTTCTGGTCTCAAGTATTAAAAAATAATCTGAGTACCTACCAAGTTCCAGGTAATGTTGATGATCTGATCTGGGGACCACACAGTTGAGTGGCAAGTCTCAGGTGCTGGCTCTCTGTGGCTGTGGCCTGTGTGTAGTGTGGGGACTCAATACATGGTGGCTGAATAAATGAAAGAATGCCACAGGAGTTCTGATATCAAAGATCCCCGCATGTCATGTGATACAAGTACACATGGATGTATGTGGAGGCCAGAGCTGCGTGTCTCTCTCAATCACTTTCCACCCTATTAGCTTATTTAAAAGGTTTATTTTATTAGTGTGTGTGTGTGTGTGTGTGTGTGTGTGTGTGTGTGTGTGTGTATGCGCGTGTGCCTGTGGAGGCCAGAAGAGAGTGTCAGATGTCCTGGAGCTAGAGTTCCAGATAGTTGTGAGCAGCCCAACACAGGTGCTAGGAACTGACTTTGGGTCCTCTACAAGAGCATTTAGGGCTCTTAATTGTTGAGCCATCTCTATAGCTCTTCTATCTCATTTTTTAAATTTTGTTTTTATTTATTTGGTTTTTCGAGACAGGGTTTCCCTGTAGTTTCTAGAGCCTGTCCTGGAACTAGCTCTTGTAAACCAGGCTCGAACTCAGAGATCCGCCTGCCTCTGCCTCCCGAGTGCTGGGATTAAAGGCGTGCGCCACCACCGCCCGGCTTTCTATCTTATTTTTTGAGACAAAATCTTTTACGGAACCTGGAACACACTAATTTGGCTAGGCTGACTGGCCAGCAAGCTCCAGGAATCCTCCCATCCCTTTCTCTCCAGTGCTGGGATTGCAAGTGTGTACAAGTGTGCTGGTGTTCTTTCCCTCCCCTCTCCATCCCTCCCTTCCCCTCCCCTCCCTCCCCCTCCCCTCTCCTTCCTTTCTTTTCTTCTTCTTTTTAAATGTGGGTTCTGGGGAATGGAACTCAGGTTCTCATGCTTATATGGCAAGCGCTTTACCAACTGAACCACCTCCCCATTTAGAAGCGTTACTTGTTCATTTACTTATTCTTTATTTATTTCTCTCTCTTTGCAGATGGCTCAGTTTCATGGGTCAGTGCGGAAAAGTTATGGATTTTGGGCAGATACATGGTTCATCTATCATTTGAAGAAATTATGAAAATCAGTCCTATAGAAGTAAGTTGGAAAAGTATATTTTTATGTTCTCATTGCTAATATGCCTTGAGAGGGCATGCTCTAAACTCCCAATGTTTGGTAAATCATACACCTGCCTCAGCCCAGACTATCTCTGCCCTTTTGAACAAAACTCTTGAAACAAAGCCCCAGGGGCCAATGGTGGGGATGTATTCTAGCACAGAAGAGCTGAGAAGAAAAGGAACTGTGGACATCTGAGACTTTTGACGTGACCAACATGATAAGAAGGGAACACTGACTATGAACCAAGACTCATGTGAGAAGATTGTTGTACTCAAGAGAAGCCAAGGACAATAACTATGGGGCTTCCAGTCCCTGGAAGCCTGAGCTCAAGCCAGGGCAGCATGGATTAATGGCTGCTTCTATTAATAGTGACTTCTATTAATAGCTGCGTCAACATGAGCAATGATTGGATCTGAACTCTGGAGTTTATAGTGGGGAAATGTTTGTGGCTCGTGTTACTTAACTCACCAGTCAATTTGTCTCTTTCCTTCTGATGTTGACTCAATGACATTAAGATCCCTTGGGCATTGTGACTTTGAAATACAGTCTCTGAAGAATGCTCCAATAGAGGTTCCTAAAGAGCAGGGGGCTGGGCCCCATTAAAACAAAAACAAAAAGCATATGGGCCTTGTCTCTCACCTTGCGTCAAATGACCGCCTTCTTCAGAAAGCGGCCCACCCAACAGTGTTTGGTTGTTAGAAACCTAGGCAGGACTTGGTTCCTCCTGTATCATTGTATGCACAGTGTGCCTATGTGAGCGTGACGGTGCATACGCCATGGCGCCTGTCTGAGGGCCGGAGGACAGATTTAAGACTTGTTCTTTTCTTCCAAGATGGATTCAAGGGATTGAACTGAAGCTTGCACGGCCAGCACCTTTGCCTGCTGAGCCATTTCGCCAGCCCTGGTTCCTCTCCTTTACCTAGGAGGCTAGGGGCCCCTCAGACATTTTTGCTGTTTTGCTTGGGCCTTTGAAGCAACTCTGTCATCCCTTTCCCTCTTTATTCTCTCAAAGCTGAGTGAATTTTCAGGAAGTAGTTATAGTTAAATTCTCAGAAACCTGAGCTCTTGGGGGATTTCTAAGATCAGGCATCCCTGAACAACTTCTTGTGACTTACAAATATAGAGAAGTGGGGAGGGGGTTATGTACGGTCAAAGGGGATAATCCTCAAGGGAGGGGGTTTTAAGAGCACCTTCCTTTCCATATGGGCTTTGTGTGTGTGTGTGTGTGTGTGTGTGTTTGTGGTGTGGGTCAGTGTGTGTGCTCACGTGTGTAATTACATTTGTACATGTGTGCAGAGGAGGGTGTGTAGGCCCAAAGTCAACATCAGGTGTTTCTTCCTTGATTGCTCTCTGTGTATTTTTAAAAATTACTGTTTTGCTATTTTTTTTGTTTGTATGAGTGCTTTGCCTGCATTTCTATTTATGTGTCTGGTGCTCATGGAGGCCAGAAGAGAAGAGCATCAGATCCCCTGGAACTGAAGTTCCAGATGCTTGTGAGCCGCCATGTGGGTGCTGGGAATTGAACCTGGGTCCTCTGGAAGAGCAGCCAGTGCTCTCAACTGCCAAGCCTTCTCTTCAGCCCACTTTGTTTATCGAGACAGGGTGACTAGCAGAGCCCAGGGTTGCTCCTTTTGGCTAGCATAGCTAACCAGCTTGGCCCTGGAATCTCCTGTCTCTGCCTCTGAAGTGCTGGAGCATGGGGGGGGGGTGCTGCCATGTCTGTTTGATCATCCACTCCTTTCCCTCATGCTTGGACTTATCCACCGAGCTATTTCCCCAGTCCACTGAGCACTTTTTAAAATGCAGAATCAGAGCGGAACAACATCCAGAAAGCAAAGTCTCTTATAAGAAGGAAGTCAAACCACAATGAGTCCTATTGTTGCATGCTAGTGCAATATCCTTGGACATGCAGATGAAATGGAGCAGGACAAGAGTCAGCACAATACACTGAGCACTATATGTAATATAGACCACATTTTGTATCTTGCAAAGAGAACAAATGTTCTGTCTTCTATCGCAGGGCCATCTATAACCATGTTCGTCCGTTTCAAAAATAATTTTCTCTTTTCAAAGCAGGAAATTTGTGGGTTGCCTTGTTTTTACTCAGCACAATAAGTCTAGGGCCACAAGTGGAACCACTAGCTTTAAAACCCTTCAGCCTCTGGAAGGTTAAAAAGCAACACCTTCCTGTCCAGCCTGGGAGTGTGCAACTGCAATTCCTTCCCCAGGACTGGAAAAGTGTCAGTGAGGATACAGACAAGAAGGAAGCCTTAACGCTGTGCGTGCTAGGGCACGCCTTTAATCTCAGCACCCGGGAGGCAGAGGCAGGCGGATCTCCGTTAGTTCAAGGCCAGCCTGGTCTACAAAGTGAGACCCTATCTCAAAACAAACAGTCCCCCCCACCCCAAACTAGATCTTCAATATGAACCAGGTACAGTACTCCTGGCTATTTACCCGAAAGCCTCCAGGTCAGCGGGTCAGAGACACCCGTGCCCATCAGTGTCCCTTGCAGCCTCCAGGTCAGCGGGTCAGAGACACCCATGCCCATCAGTGTCCCTTGCAGCATTCTCCAACAACTAAGATGGATGGAGCCACCTAGATGCCCAGCAGGAAAGGAGTGGATGAGGAAAAAATACTCTCTGTGCACAATGGAACTTATCATCCTTTCATCTTTGTTTATTTGAAATTAGTGCGGTTTTTACTTTTTAATGCTATTTTTTATTAATTCCTTAAGAACTTTATACATCACATTTTGAATATATTCACCCCCTATATCCTCCCACCCACGCAATATTGAGATCTCTTTTTTTTTCTTTCTTTCTTTCCTCCCTGAGTCCAGCTTTACACAATGGAAATTTTCAGCCTTGGAGAATGAAGTTATGTTATTTGCAGGAAATGAATGCAACCAGAGATAATCGTATCAAGCTAATTAAGTCAGTCTCAGAAAGACAGATATGCTTTCTCTCACTTGTGGGTCCCAGATTTTATACAGATACATAAAACCTCGTGTGTATATAAGGCATGGAAGCAGCAGTAAATTGTTTAGGGGAAAAACGGGGCTAACGATGGGTGGGAGGAGGTGGGAAGGACGAGGGGTAAGGGGGTATGGGGAGACTGCTCAACAGGTGATATACACTCATATATGTATCTTTGTAGCATAGTGTCATATACAGTGACTATATACATGGAACACTGAAACATAATAATAGGCTGGGCAGTGGTGGCTCACGCCTTTAACTCCAGCACTCAGGAGGCAGAGGCAGTAGGATCTCTGTGAGTTCGAGGCCAGCCTGGTCTACAAGAGCTAGTTCCAGGACAGGCTCCAAAGCTACAGAAAAACCTTGTCTCGAAAAACCAAAGATAAAAAGAAAAAAACCAAATAAGCAAAACCAAACCAAAACAAATAATAATAATAAAAGAAAAGAAATAAAGTAATTTGAGAACTGGTAGCATAACCACATGGCTGAGATAGGCACAGAATGGACGACCAGGATGGATGCCCACTGGGCCAACTGCCCGTCCTCACTGACCTCACCCACCTTCCCACTCTTGTCCACCAGATTGGACTGTTTATCAGCTATGACAACGCCACCAAGCAGCTGGACACGGTGTATGATGTCACCCCTGAACTGGCTCAGGCATTTCTGGAGAGGATCCGCTGCTCCAGCTTCGACATGAGGAATATCTCCACCATCCACAGGCAAGGGTGGCCCTAAGCCCTTCCAATATTAGTCCAAGGGTTGGGGAGATAGCTTAGTTAGTAAAGCTGTTGGCTAATGAGAATGAAGGTCTGAATTAGAAACCACAGCAGCCGGGTAAAAAGCTAAGTGTGTCAGCACATACCAGCAATCCCTTCACTGAGGGAGGATGCCAGATAGAGACAGGATGATCCTGGGAACTGGCACCAGCTAGGCTTGGTAACTGATGGACTCAAGGTTCACTGAGAGACCCTGTCTCCAATCAGTAAGTTGGAGGGCAATTTAGGAAGACACTTGTTGTCATCCTGTGGCCTCCACATGTATACACACATGAGGATGCATACATATGCGCGCACACACACACACACACACACACACACACACACACACGCACGCACACACACACACACACACTTACTCAGTGCACACATTCAGTCTTAAGTACCAGCTACCTTGGAGTGACTGTAAATCCAGGGTTCCCTGATAACAGCCCCACACTTCTCTGTGCATGTGAGGAGAGGGGTTTCCTCCCAAGGGCTCATCACCCTTTGTAAATGTTTGCAAAGGGAAAGGGGACAAATTCTTGAGCATCTCCTGGAGGTCAGGCATTTTCTGACACCTCTCCTGTGCTTCTTCCAGCCCTGAGCTCGAGCTAGGCCATCTTTACTAGTCAGGGCGCCATTGTAAGGTGAACAAGGTGTGTCTATTAGGTTGGGGCAATTGTTGGAGGCAGCTGGTGGGTTCCCATGTTCGAGAGAATCCCTTGTTTCAGGTTGTCATCTGGAGAGCTTCTAGATTATGTCAATTCTAGAGTCTAGTCTTGGCACCAAGATCCTCATCGTTAGCCATTTCCAGGCAGGGATGCCTTATCCTGGAGGGAGGGATGGAGTCAGGAGGGGAGGAGGTGATAAGGACCTTCTGTTCTAGTTTGGGTTTTGTTGCTTTGATAATTGCCAAGAGCAAGCTGGTGGCTTATCACATCTTACAACTTGTTCATCACTGAAAGAAGCCATGGCAGGAGCTCAAGGCAGGAACCTGGAGGCAGGAATGATGCAGAGGCATGGAGGATGCTGCCTGCTGCCTTTGTTTTCCCCCGGCTTGCTCAGCTTGCTTTCTTAGACCACCCAGGACTATCTGCCCAGGGATGACACCACCCATAGTGGACTGGGCCCTCCCACACCAATCATTAATCAGGAAAATGCCCTTGACATGCCCACAGGCCAGTCTGATGAAGACATCTCTCAATTGTAGTTTCTTCTGAGATGACCCCAAGCTTTTGTCAAGTTGGCAAAAACTAACCAGCACACAATCTTCTCTCCATCCTCTTAGGGTCTTGGCTGTCACACCCTGGCCCTTAAAATCTTTCAGATGAATCTTTCTAGAATGGGTGTTCATCTAGAACCATGTCACAGCCTTCCCTGTCCATACTAAATTCCACCCATTAGCATGTATCCTATTTTACTATTTTATGCACGCGTGCACACGCGCGCGCGCACACACACACACACACACACACACACACACACTAACCTGGCACTAACCTGGTAATTAAGGACAGGGATCCAGTGCTAGACTTCTTGCAAGTTGTGATCTTGGCCACATCTTATCACCTCCCTGTGCCTTTCCATATGTAAAATGGGAGACAGAAATCACCGTGCCTTATTAGCTTTTCTCAAAGATACATATCTGACACATTGCATGTGCTCGATAAATGGAATTTTTCCTAAAGTTATTTTGCAAATAAAGTTGTGTTTATTTATGGTGTATAGTATAGAGTGCTGGCTAGTTTTTGTCGCTGTGGCAAAATACCCAAGGGAACCAACTTAAAGTAGCAAAGGTTGCTTTGGCTCATGGTTCCTTGGTCCTGTAGCTTTTGGGTTTGGTAGAGGTGACACATTGACACATCATTGTGGAAGCAAATGACAGAGAAAAGCTGTTCAACTCGTGGCACCCAGGAAGCAGAGGTGTGTGTGTGTGTGTGTGTGTGTGTGTGTGTCTGTGTGTGTTGGGGGGATGAATGTATCAGGGCAAAACATGCCCTTCCCAGTTACCTACTTCTTCTAGCAAGGCCCTGCCTCCCAATGTCTTCACCACCTCCTGTAAAGCCATGTATCTATCAATGGGCTAACATGTTGAGGAAATCTGAGCCCCTGTGATTTAATCATCAGGACCAGATCTGCAACATATAAACCTTTGAGGGACATTCAAGATTGAAACTGCAGGGTTGGGGAGATGGCTCAGTGGGTAGAGACACTAGCAATACAAAGGTGAAGACCTGAGTTCAAATCTCAGCACCCACATAAAATCTGGATGTAGTGTGAGCATTTGTAACCCTAGCTCTTCTCTGGAGAGATGGGGGAAGTAGAGGCAGGAGAATCCCCAGATGTGTGTGGGTCAGCAAGCCTGGCACATGCATATACATCCATGAACTGCATCCATGTCCGTGGCCTTAACAATGTGGAAGGAGAGGACTAGCCCAGGAGGTTGTATTTCCACCTTCTCATGCTGTGGCACTCACATCTGAATTCACTTCACACACAAGTGTGCACAACCCATGCACACACATGCCCCTCCCCATGAATAAAAAAACCCATACCGTATGTATACTGTAGACTGGTATACATACGTGTGTTTTGTATGGGTGGTGAGAATGCTTGAAACCTAGTCTGAGCAGTGTTCTCTGTTGTTCGCTATAGTGGCCATGATCTCCGGTACTTACTCCTCTTACCTAACTGAAACTTTGTGTCTGTTGACGGGGCTCCCCCCAGTTCCTGTAACTACCACCCTACTCTTTCTATAGCTTAGTGATCTCCTGTGTCTGTGGCAGACTATGCCAATGTCTCTAAGAAGGTTGAATCAGGCTGCTTGGAGACAACTAGCTGGTCAGGCCATGTTGAGTTGGATAGTCTTCGTGTAATCACTAAGAACATTTGCTAACGAGTGAGTTCTTAGTATCCGCCAGGAAGACTCACCACTGGGCCTGCCTGGCTTTACTTCCAGTCACCCTCATTCCTTCATCGTCATAGTTCCCACGATGCACTGTGTTGAGAAAAGCAAACCCAGCTACTAAGAGTTCAGAGAGACAGGCTCATCCTGTACCGTAGCCCACAGCATGCGCTGTGGCGAATAGCTCACAGAACTGGCCTTCAAACTCTAGCTGGCCAGAGTCTATGCTCTCAGCCACTAGCTATAATGCTCCCAGCAAGACTGGAGTTTGCATTCCTCCACTCCTGGGTTATTCTATTTCTCTTCTTTTCAGGTGGTAAAGCATCCTGAGCCTAGAGCTGCCACTCAGAGTGGACAATTTTATATTTCTAAGTTGAAATCGGGGAGGGAGATCTTTGGCATCTACCTTCCCATATGTTTCTCCTCTTAGGAGATGAGGTGGCTCAGCTGGATGGGTCTAGATTTAAGTTCCAGGCTCTATTGCTTGCTTTTGGACAAGTCCCCTGATCTCTCTGGATCTCAGTCTGACTTACCGTGAAATGGGGTTGTATTAGTTACTTTTCTTGTTGCTGTGACAAATACCTGACAGAAGTAACTTAAAGGGGAGTTGAATTCTGGCTCACGGTTTCAGAGGTAAAGCCCATAACAGCGAGGAAAGCATGGGGGTGGGACATGAGGCTGCAGGTCTTTACATCATGATTGACCAGGAAACTGAAAACAAGACCAGAAGCAAGACCAGGCTATAAACCCTCCACTGTCTGCTCCCTGTGAGCCACCTCCTCCACTGTCTGTCTGCTCCCAGTGATCCACCCCCTCCACTGTCTGTCTGCTCCCAGCGAGTCAACCCCTCCACTGTCTGCTCCTTGTGAGCCACCCCTTCCAATGTCTGTCTGATCCCACCTCCACCAGCCATCGTTGCCACCAGCTGGGGACCAGGAATTCAAACACGTGTGCCTGGGGTGACAGTCCACATTCAACCCATGCCAGGGTCTAATGAAAACTAGTCTGTGAGGTTGTTGAGTGGTAAGGATCCAGGTAGGGGGCACAGGACGAAGCAGGTGAGCGAGGGCCACTGTGATGACGTGTCTTTCATGGTCGGGACTGCTCTCGGCCCTGAGCAACCCCACCAGCCCCCGTTATCTTCTCGCACAGGTTGGGGCTGTTGGTTTGCTTCTATGATGACCTGGAGCTGCTGGACGCCACCCTGGCCCAAGTCCTTCTCCACCAAATGCTCAAGTGCAGCCGCCTCCAGGGCTTCCAGGCTGGCATCCAGAAGGTAGAGATGAGAGGCGGGGCCACTGGGGCCTCCTCGGCCTCAGTTTCACCTCTTTGCCTGGCCTTTGAGTCCAACCTGGCAGGCAGATGGCATCGTCCGTCCTGGAGGAGAGGAACATAGGAAGTAATTATAAAAACAGTGCAGAGAAAACATGGACGTGTTGAAACACAATCAGAACAGCCTTGGCCAACCGAAATGAAGGGTGGTCCGGGAATCTCAGCATCTGTACTGAGCACAGCCCCGGGATCTTAAGGGCAGATCTGCTCCAAGGTCCAGGGTGAGGCTGGCAATGCTGACAAGAGGCTGAAGGACAGACCATGCAATTGGAGGTCAAGGGGCTCCACAGGAGTAAAGGCTCTGTCAGACTCCATGCCAGGGACTGCTGTTATTGGTCTAGGGACATGCCAGATGTCTAAATAATTTCAGAGGCCCAGGATGGTGGCACAGACCTGTGGTCCAAGCTGCTTGGTAGTCTGAAACAGGAGCGTCACAAATTCAGGGTCAGCCTAAGATGTTGTCTCAAAATTAAAAAAAAAATATGAAAATGGTTTAGGGATGTAGCTCAGTGGTAGCATCCTTGCATACATTGTGTGGGTCCTTAAGTTTAACCCTGAGAATCGGAGGGGCAATAAAACAGCCACCAGGGCAAGGACCAAGCTGAAAACGCAAGTTTGTTTTTTTTTTTGTTTTGTTTTTGTTTTTGTTTTTTCGAGACAGGGTTTCTCTGTGGCTTTGGAGCCTGTCCTGGAACTAGCTCTTGTAGACCAGGCTGGTCTCGAACTCACAGAGATCCGCCTGCCTCTGCCTCCCGAGTGCTGGGATTAAAGGCGTGCGCCACCACCGCCCGGCTGAAAACGCAAGTTTGATCCCCAGAACCCACATGGTGGCAGCAGAAAACTGACCCTGCAAGTTGTTCCCTGGCTGCCACACAAGTGCTGTGGTACGGGAGCAACCCACTTCGCCATGAATGAATGAATGAATGAATGAATGAATGAATGAAAATGAAAGCCTCCAGATGATCCCAGCGCAGGCAGGATGGAGGAGCCCTGCATGAGTGTGTATTCACAGAGCTCCCACACTCGTTTCCAGGTCAAGTTAGCAAATGCATGTGGCTTCCCCTGCATTCCCCCATCCCTTTCTCTCTCAGTTTGTTTAATTCTTTTTTTTCCAGTGAAGTCTAGTTATGGATCCCTGGCTGGCTGTGAATTTGCTGTCCTCCTGCCTCAGCCACCCGAGGGCTGGAATTTCAAGCCTGTGTTACCATATCCTAGCCTTCTATTTCTGTTTCTCCCATTCAAATTTCAGATAGCCCTTTTCTTAATTAAGCAATTAGAACCACCACATTACAGCACTATTAAAAGGAAATCTTGGTAAAGGCAGCAGTAATTCCACAGCAGTTATTCACACATAATTCCAAATACCTTGCTACCTTTGGCATCTCCCACCATGGCCATCTATTTGCCAAGGTCTATTTTTGTGCTCAAGGAAAAATTCTTAAGCTCAAGCAAAAATAAGAAAATCCTTGTATTTTTTTGACCAGAGAGAGACACCTTTGGCCAAGAAGAAAGACAAAAGCAATTAGACATGGGGTGAGGCGGGGGTGGGGTGGGGTTGGTGTTGGGAGGGTGGGGTGGTGGGAGGTGTGGGGCGTGAAGGCGGGGGCGGGGGCAAAGCGGGGGGGGGGGGAATGAGGGCGGGGGCGGGGGTGGGCTTCGGGTTGCTGGGAACAGGGAGCTCGGCAGTTTGCAGACTTGATGGCTCAGGGGTCTTACTCCTTAAAGAGCACACCGCTGGGTTCTGCGCTACGGCTGACTCCCCAGGTCTGGTAGTGGCCAGGAACTGGGCATTTCCAGCCGCCATGCGATGCTGCTGTTGCCTGGGATCAGGTTTGAGAGCCACCTCCTTCTGAGGCCTGGGAACAGCCCAGCGGGTGGCGGGAGTCTGCTGAAGTGAGAGCCTGAACGGGTTTCTTCCTTTTAGCTCTGCTGCCTCCCAGTGGCAATTTCAAGACTGCATCTACATGCATGCATGAATGAAATGAGTGTGGTTTATTCAAACTCAAGTGTTAAAATAGGTCGCTATCCTCTTGATCTGCATTTATTTATTATTTTTACTTATTTTTTTTTATTGTTTGTGTGTGTGTGTGTGTGTGTGTGTGTTTATGTGTCAGAGAATACTTGAGAGTCAGTTCTTTTTATCCGCCTGTGGGGTGTAGGGATCCTGCTGAGGTCATGAGGCTTGGTGACCAAGTACCTCCACCTGCTGAAGCACCTCATTAGTCTCTCGTTATTACTATTATCATTATAATCATTATTTATTATTTATATTTACCATAATAATTTATTTCTTTACAGAAGCTATGATACAATTGGTGGGTTTATTGCCTTCCTTACCAGATAGGAATTCTTGACTGTAATTAGGGAAGTATATTACAATAAAAATAACCATTAAGACAATCTTAGAAGCCAGGCCATGATGGTGCATGCCTTTAATTCCAGCACTTGGGAGGCAGAGGCAGGCGATTCTCTATGAGTTCAAGGCCAGCCTGGTCTACAGAGCAAGTTCAGGGATAGCCAAAGCTACATAGAAAAATCCTGTCTTAAAAAACTAAATCAACAACAACAACACAAACCAAAAAACAAACAAAAATTAAAAAAAGACAATCTTAGAAGCATGCAGACATGTGGAAATATAAAGCCCTATGTAGTTCTGTTTCTATTATAAATCTGTTGGCTCTTCACACTGTATATTTCTAAAGGCATAGGACCAATGGAAAGATATACATGTCCTTCCTTCCTCTCTTCCCTCCCCCCCTCTTTCCTTCACTCCTCCTCATTTCCTCCCTTCTCCTTTCTTCCTTTCTCTTCCCTCCCTCTTTCCTCCCTTCCCCCTCCCTCCCACCTTCCTTCCTTTCTCTCCCTACTTCCTTCCTTTCCTCTCCTTCTCCCCCTCCCTCTTTCCTACTTCGCTCCTCCTTTCTTTTCCCTTCCTCCCCCTTTCTTTCCTACCCTCCACCATCCCTTTTCCCTACCCCTTCCTTCCCACCTTTGGAAACTGTTCTATGACCAAGCCCTATGCTCATTTCCGTAATTACCTTCTTGTGTTTGGATTTTCACTTTATTTTTCTTGTATTGCTGGGAATTATTTTTATGCAGAATATGTATTACCATGAGAAAGCCCTTGGATCGTTCACAAAAGGGAAGCAACCAAATATATGGATATAGAGTTCAGGATCACAGCAGGGAAATAGATGCCACAAAATGTGATGGAGTTACAAGGGAATAAAATTTCTCCTGCCATGCTTGGAGGTTGATTTAACAACACATTAATATTTAAATGAAACCCAAAGTGAATTTTCAGCACGTGATAGCCAGGCCTGGAGGAGGCATTCTCAGGGGACCAGTCAACTGTCTGCTGGCTAAGAATGCCTTGCTTTGCTGTCCCTGGGCCCCATCTAGAGAGGGCGGTATGGAGTCCTTATATCCGGATGCGGTCGGAGGGAGACACTGCCTTGCTTTCTGTCAAGGCTCAGGCCAGTTTGTTATCGTTCCAGCTCAAGGCCAACCTTCTGGACATTGCTACAGAGAACCAGACCCTCAACGAGACCCTGGGCTCTCTGTCGGATGCAGTGGTGGGTCTGAGCAGCAGTGAGCTGGAATCCCTCTCCCCCAAGGCAGTGCGCAGTGCCATCTCTACCCTCAACCAGGTTACAGGCTGGAGCAGAAGCCAGATCTGCATCTTGTCTGCCAAATACTTGGCCCAGGAAAAGGTCAGCTGGAACCTTCCCCCTTCTTCAAGTGCCTGAGGGTCAGTGTGATGTAACAAAGACCACAGAGCTGATGGTTTAAACAACAGGCTTTCCCTTCTCACAGTCCTGGGAAGCCTCATCTTAAGGGCTGTTGTTTTGGCTTGTGGACAACAGCCATCTTTCTATGTACTTATGTGAACTTCATGACCACGAGCTTGTCTGTCTGTCTGTCTCTTGGTGAATACATGTATGCTTATGTATGAAGATATGAGTGGAGGCTAGGAGAATGTTGAAATGTCTTCTTTAAGCGTTTCTCTACCTTATGTTATCGAGACAGGTTCTCACATTGAACCTAGCGCTTGCCATTTTAGCTGGACTGGCCAGGCAGCAAGCCCCAAGGATCCACCTGTCTCTGCTTCCCACCACAAATGCTGGAGTTACAGGCTGACTGTCCTGGTTATCTTTATGTGTGTCCAGAACTAGGGTCCTCATGCTTGTGTAGAAATCCCTTTGCCTATCGAGAGCTATCTCCCCAGCCCTATTTTCTTTTCTGGTAAAGGCATTAATTCTAACAGTTCAGGGCCCTGTCTAACTTTAATTATCTCATGACTTAGGGTTTCTATTTCTGTGGTAAAATATATTACCTGAACCAACTTGGGAGGAAAGGGTTTATTTGGCTTACAGGTAACAACCCATCATCAGGGGAAGCTAAGGCAGGAACTGGGAGACAGGAACTGACGTAGGAGCAGTGGGAGAATGCTTCTCACTGGCTTGTCCCCCAAGAGCTTGCTCAGCCTGCTTTCTTATACAACTCAAGACTACCTTCCTATAGGCAGTACTACCCACAGTGGGCTGGGCCCTCCCACATCAATCTTCAATCAATAAAATACCAGACAGACTTGCCTATAGGCCAACGGAGGCATTTTCTTAATTGAGAGTTCATCTTTCCAAATGATTCTAGCTTGTGTCAAGTTGATGTAAAACTAAACCAAGCTATCTCGTGACCTCATTGTAACCCATTACCATCACACAGGGGTTAGAAGTCAGCGAATGGATTTTGGGGAAGGTCACAAACATTCTGTCTTTAACAGTCAGCCATGGGCACATCCAGCAGAAGCAACTCTACAGAAGTGTGGAGGAAGTGACCGGGGTTTGAATCTTTGCTTTGTCGTCTACTTGTTGTGTGACATTAGGCAATAGCTTAATTTCTCTCTGCCCTAGTGCCCCTGTTTTAAGATGGAGCTAAGACTAGCTCCTTCCTCACGACACTGCTGCAGATTACTTGAGCAGTGCACAGGGAGACACAGGGCATCAGGGATGTAACAGGCTGTGAGCTCTTTGGGAGAGCCGCTATGGAGCCATGGATACTTGCTGGACACACCCCAGGATTTTCTCCTTTGTTTCAAGGCTGCCCACACACCTCCTAGCATGCACGAGAGCAGAATTTTCATGGCTGACCCGAGAGAAACAGACTAAAGGAGGCAAGCCTTACTTGGCTTTGTGGAGTTAGAGGTTTCAGTCTGTGGTCAGCTGGCTCTCTAGCTCTGAGTTTGAGGGCACGCAAAACATCGCGGCCGAAAGACTGTGTGGAAGTGTTGGTTGTTCTTCTCTTGGTGGCCAGGAAGCTAAAGTTCCCTGAAAATGTTCTAAAAGGCATGCTCAGAGCTTTATTCACCTCTTAGGTGTCTCTGAACAGATTGGCAGGTAGGATTACCCGTCACATTGGTGTCAGGAGTGATGCTATTTTGTCTCAGTCCTGGGCTGTAGAGAGGGCAGGAGCCTTGATCCACACTGCAGCTGCCTTCTTACAGTATGTGTGGGGAGAGTTTTCTCCATGTTGGGTTCAGTTAAAAAGGCTCCAGGCCCCAGAGACTTGGTTCTTAAGCACTTAGGTGTCCCACGCTTTTTTGTTAACACTCCTAGTCACTCCCTAGGATGTCAACTGGCTCTTGACAGCTGGGTTGGGACCAATTCCAGTATGAAAATAATAGCAAACATTTATGGAGTGCTTATTGTATGCTGGGATTTATTCTAAGTGGCTTAATAACTTAGTTTTCCTATCATCCTAATGGCCTCAATGGTGTTAACAACCTTCATTTCTGGGGTTATTCACGTGGGGCACAGAGAATGTAGAGATCGAGTTGCCAAAGTTATAGCAGAAGGCAAACATTGAGGGCAAAGCTCAAGACATCTGCTTTGGAGTCTGCTTGTGAATGCCATCTCCACCATGGCACCATGGCCATTGTACTGGCTAGTTTTAGTTTTATGTCAACTTGACAGAAGCTAGAGTCATCAGAGAGGAGGGACCCTTCAATAAGCAAATGCCTCTTTAGGATCCGGTTCATACTCCAGCCGGTAGGGCATTTCTAATTAATCCATATTGACGGGAGAGGTGCCCGGTCCACATTGTGGGTGGGGGGCAGGTGGTTTAGGGTAGAAAAAGAAGAAGGAGGAGGAGGAAGGAGAAGGAGGAGGAAGGCAGGAGAGGCGGAGGAGGAGGGGAGGAGGAGGAGGAGGAGGAGGAGGAGTTGAGCAAGCCATGGGGAAAAAGCCAGTAAGCAGCACCCTCCATGACCTCTGCATCAGCTTCCGTACTTCCAGGTTCCTGCTCTTATTGAGTTCCTGCCATGATTCCTCCCTGTCAGACTACAATGTGGAAGTGTAAGTCCAATAAACCCTTTCCTCACCAACTTGGTTTTTGGTCACGGTGTTTCAATCATGGCAAGGGTAACTCCAGTGGAAGACAACCATGGTTCCACTCATGTTCAACTTTTTACTCAAGGCCAAGGCCAGCATTTGTCTCAGTTCCTCTAGGTTCACGATGACTTTATGTGGGACTCTGAAGACCTTGGCTTTTTCTGGACCTTGATGGAGGTTCTGGGGGGTCTATGAGGACGTTTTATGTGCAAGATAATTCCAGGAAGCAGAGGGAGATGGTTTGCAATTCCATTGCTGTCCGTGACAAAGAAGCTGGTTTCTCTTGCCTAGAGTCAAATACCAAAACCAAAAGCCCATCGATGGCCCAAGGGCCACCACTTTTTTATGTTCATATGGACTTGCAAAGGATAGCAGTCCCCACCAGAGAATTTACCATGGTTCTCACATTATGTATTTAACTCTCTTTCTTGATAGAAGGACGGTCACGTGTGTAGCATCCACCTTGTTCCCCTTTGGCTATCACCCATCCCAGTACCCTCATCAGGCGGCCTAGAAATGTCTGAGAGATGCCTGGTTCCTCACGACTGCTTACTCTGCCAGGTGCTGTCTTTCTACAAGTGCCAGCCAGATGGGTGTGCTGCTCACAGGAGGTCAGCACACGCCTTCTACAACAGGGACCACAAGGACCTCTGGCAGGTCCTGAGAAGCCCTGTTTCCCAGCATGTGCCCGGTCTGTCACCATGCCCAAGCAGCAAGCTATCCTCAGGAAGGTGAGTGGTGATGGTCTGATCCTGGCCACGTGGCTTACCAGAGCATGTGCTTTGCAGAGTCTGGGCAATATGCCATGACTTTGGGTTGTTCATTTTGGCTGGAGTTATCTCAGCTGCTGGTGTGTGGGGTGTTCTGAATCTAGAACACGTGGCCCCTGGCAGTGTGTCTTCCCTTGTAGATAGAGTGCCTTTAACCACGCTACACTTTCCCCAGACCCCTTTGCTTTCCTAGCTTGTTTTCCAAACGAGCTATCTAGAGGAGCTGTTCATATGCTATCTCCAACAGTGGGTTTTAGAGCTACACAGACTCAGGTTTGAGTCACACTGACCAGCTTCCAACTCACCAATTTTAAGCCTTGGTTTGATCACTTGTAAAATGGGGGTAGTAACCATCCCTACTTCATGCGATTGCTAGGCAGATCAAGTAAGTTTTATGGCCCGGGTAGCAGTGTCTAGACACACTCAGAAGTCAGTCTGTGCTCTGTCTTTCCTCTCAATTTTGGCAGCTGATAGAAGCAGAAGATGCCTCTGCTTCAGGCCTTGTGGAGGTGCCCAGAGCTCTGTTTAAGGAAGTGTCTCTCTCTGATCTGTGGAAAGGATCCCGGTTCAATGCCACAGTCCTGAAGGAGAAGGAGCTGCGGAGGAGCCAGGTAGGACTGCAGGGCTCACAGATCAACTTTGTATTTCCTTTTGTGAGGTGGAGAGTGGAACCCAGGGCCTCCCACAGGACAGGCGAGCGAGTTACACGGCCAACTCCGAACACGCACTTCTCACTCTTTGTCTTTATGGGAATGGTCTGTTTACGGTCAGATTGAAAAGACACTCTATTCTTGTTGTTGAACCCAGGAAGCAAAGCCGTGTGTGGTAAGAAGGTAGACAAGGCGTGAGGATGAATCCCGACTGCCGTTTATTAGCTGAGGGGAAGGGACTTTTCCTCACATGACCCCAGCTGTCTCATGTACAAAATGAGGATGATTACGGGCAACAATGGTGACACAGGACGCCCAGTCCGAGAGAAGCATGCTGTACATGTTGCCGCCGCTATGTGTTTATGGGTAGACATCACCAGTGTCGGGGCTGCTTGAAAAGATGGTGCTACTGAGACTGCTCCCTGGCCATGGGACCATCCCTGACTTTCTGTTGAGTTAGACACACGCCTCTTCATTTGCTTATGAAGTGATTTATTTTGCCTGCTGCATGTGTGTGGGAAATGTGTGTGGGAAATGTGTGTGTGTGTGTGTACATGCACACATGTGCATGTGTGTGTAGTCCAGAAGTCAACCTCAGGTGCCTTTCTTGGCCACCATTTACTTGACCTTTTGAGACAGACTCAATTCTCTCTAGAGCTTGCTGATTCATCTAGACTGGCTGTCTGGGGAGCCCTAGGGATCTCCTCTGTCTTCACACTCAGTGTAACCACACGTTGCTTCCTTTTGTACTTTTGTGGGTTCTGGGGACCAAGTCCATGTCCTCATGCTTATGTGGAAAGTGCTTTATTGACTGAGCCCAGCGATCACTTCTAAAATCTCTCTCTCTCTCTCTCTCTCTCTCTCTCTCTCTCTCTCTCTCTCTCTCTCTCTCTCTCTGTGTGTGTGTGTGTGTTTGTGTGGTGTGCCATGGTGTGTGCATGTGCTGGTCAGAGGACAACCCTGAGTATCAGTCCTCATTTTCTATTTGAGACAGATCTCTTGTTCACAGAGGCATACTCCAAACTAGCTGGCTATCTAAGTTAGGGTTTCTATTGCTGTGACAAAACACCATGACCAAAAAGCAAGTTGGGGAGGAAAGGGTTTATTTGGCCCACACTTCAGCATTGCTGTTCTTCACTGGAGGAAGTAAGGACAGGAACTCAAACTGGGCAGGAACCTGGAGGCAGGAGCTGATGCAAAGACCATGGAGGAGTACTTCTTACTGGCTTGCTCCTCATGGCTTGCTCAACCTGCCTTCTTATAGAACCTAGGACCAGCAGCCCAGGGATGGCACCATCCACCAGGGGCTGGGCCCTCTCCCATTGATCACCAAATGAGAAAAGGCCTTACAGCTGGATCTCAAGGAGGCATTTCTTCAGCTGAGGCTCCTTCCGCTCTGGTGACTCTAGCTTGTGTCAAGTTGACACACAAACCCAGCCAGTACCCTAGCCCAGGAGTTTGCAGGGATCTCCCTGTCTCTGCCTTACATCTCCCCATTGAGGAGCTGGTCTTGCACATGTGTGCCTCTGGGCTCAGCTTTTACATGGGTCTGGGAGGGACAAACCCAGGTCCTCATGCGGCCTGGGAAGCGCTTTATCCATGGAGCCATCTCTCTGGGCCCTGGGAATGTTTATCAAGCACGGACTTACAATGTTCCCAGACACTCAGGGACCAGGAATGTAGAAATGAACAACACAGCAGGGCATCTTCTGTGGGGTCTTTCACGAGGCTGGACAATGTCCTAGCACTCCGTTGCTATGTGACAAACACTCTTCGGTTCAGAAGCTTGAACAGGTGTTTTAGTTTGGAGATTCATCCTTCTGCCGACGACCTCGAGGTATTTCTGTCCCCGCAGCTGGACTAGTGGAGTTTCCATCCCCTGAGAGTGGGAAACCTGTGAGAGGTTTCCAGGCCTACTGTCCTTGGAAACCCCAGGGGCCGTACATAGTGCACCTGTAATGTTCCTCTGCTCCCCAGCTTTATGGAAGCTTTGAGGCCCTCAGCTGTCACATACCAGAATCTTCTGTCTAACTCTGGCTCATAATTTACTGTGTTTGGGGAATTACGTTCAAAGTTTTAGAGTCTATAAAATAGACAAATGTCGCACTTGATCGCTTCTGCAAGTTAGGTATTCTGTAAAATTTCATTCCTTAAAACAAACGACTCCCCTGCCTGCGCTCTCGCATTCTAGAGTGCTCACCTGGGAGGGTTGGAGGGGGCGTGTGTGCTGTGGGCACGAGCTCCTTTATCCATGTTACTTTCTGGTCCATGATGGGCGCATCATCGTCGCTGTTCTGGTTCAGGGCTAGCAGATGGGCACACAAGGAGGGACCACACAGAGTCCCTCACAGGGCAGCAGCTTCACAAAGCTAAGCTAGTAAAGCGTCAACCCTGCCACTCTAAGCTTCTGCTCTTCACCCAACCCCTAGAGCAGCGGTTCCCAACCTTCCTCATGGTGGGGCCCTTTAATACAGTTCCTCACCCAAAGGGGTCACGACCCAGAGGTTGAGAACCACTGTTATAGAGTATGGAGAATCATCAAGAGTGTGGTAGCCCATCTCTGAGATTGCTCGGCCACTCAGTGATTGGAGGACCTTGGCTTAGCAGCGTTCCGTGTTTGGCCTCTGCAGCCCCCTCTGTGAGATGAGACCACAGGGTACTTTCCCACACACATAGGGCCTCAGTGTTCTGGGTCCCACCACTGCTGCCTCTTCTTTTTTGTCCCAGGCCTTGTTCCTGTATGAGCTTCTGGAGAAGACCACGGACAGTCCCGAGGAGATCCTGAGGTAGGGCGGTGTGGCTGCCTGGTCCGAACAGCCTTTTGAGGCCTTCTGCAGGGAAGCCCCGATTTCCAAGCAGGGACACCTGAGCTGTGGGAAAATACCAAAAACCACATAAGGGCCAGTGAGATAGCTCAGTGGATTAAGGCACTTGCTGCTAAGCCTGATGACCCGAGTTCAAGCCACAGAAAAACGTGGTAGAAGAGACCCAGCTGCTGCAAGCTGTCCCCTGACTTCCACATGTGTGCCGTGTATATGGGTGTTTGTGTGTGTGTGCGCTTAACTTAAAGGAGGAATATTTTTGTCTTATCTCACATTTTCCAAGGCTTCGGTCTATCATGGCAGGGAGGGTAGAGTGGAGTACAGATGTTCACATCATGGTGGGCCAGGGAACAAAGAGGGAGACGAGAAGTAATCATATAGCCAAAGACCTGCCCTTAGTGACCTACTTCCTCTGCCTCTGTCCTACTTCCTGTTTCTAGAGTCTTCCAAAATAACACTTTGGGGACTAAATACTGAAATTCAGAGCCTGTAGGGACGTTAGAAGTTATGGTTTAGTGCGATTTAGTGCTCAGTCCGTGTTGGGTGGAGCGTGCCTCCTTTGGCTCCTTCCTTCTCCCCTCCGTACCCCTTCTCAGCGGTCCTTGCTTTGTTTCGCAGCTCTGGGCAGCTGGTGAAAGGCGTGCAGTGTTCACACATCGATGCTATGAGTGCCCATGTCTTCCTGGCCCACTTCCAGTATTTCGAGAACAACTTCTCCCTGCTTTCACCAGATCAGGTACCCGGGGGTGTTTTCCTGCTTCTGGCTCCCTCCTGATGCCAGGGTCGGGCCTAGATTGACTGTGCCTATCTAAAGGTATTTATACCAGAATCATACAGATGTACTATTGACATGTCCCTTTCCAGTTGTCTGGAAGTTAACAGATCTCATTGCAGGTTCCCTTAGTTTTTTTTTTTTTAATTTTTTTTAAACAGATTTTTCTGTGTACCTCTGGCTGTCTTGAAATTAGCCCTGTAGACCAGGCTGGCCTTGAGCTCACAGAGATCCACCTGCTTCTGCCTCCTGAGTGCTGGGATTAAAGGCCTGCACCACCACTGCCTGGCTGTTTCCTTTAGTTTCCCTTAGTTATCTGTGAGCACAAAGACCCCTGTGTACCTTATAATACATGTGACATAAAAACACATGAATTCATACCAGTTTCCTCTCTCTCTGTATACAAGTATTTGTATGTTACTATACAAATATTTATCATTAAATCAAAACAGTTGCATAAGGGCTGGGAAGATGGCTTAGCAGGTAAAGGTGCTTGCTGTTAAGCTTGGACACCTGAGTTCAAATCCCTGGGACACACATGGCAGAAGGGGAGAACTGACTTCTGAAAGTTGTCTTCTGTCCTCTAAATGCATGCTGTGGCACACTCGCTCACACACGTGAATGAATAAATATAGTGAAAAGTAAAAATAGTCACATGATATCCTGTTCTAGTCACATGCCAGATGTTTGACTACCTGTTGAATGGGAGTCTTAATCTCAGGGTTGTGCGTCCGAGCCCAACTTTGGATGCCAAAATGTAGTCATAATTAACGAGGTCCATGATAGCCCAGAATGAAGGATAACAAGTATTTATCTGGAGGAAAAACTCACAATAAGGGTAGAGAGCCGTGGTGCTCTGTGGGCCGTGGAAACTATGAAGAGAGCTCCTACCACCACCCAAGAAAGTGGTCATGTGCCAGGTGGTGGTGGCGCACGCCTTTAATCCCAGCACTCGGGAGGCAGAGGCAGGCAGATCTCTGAGTTCGAGGCCAGCCTGGTCTACAAGAGCTAGTTCCAGGACAGGATCTAGAAACTACAGGGAAACCCTGTCTCAAAAAAAAAAAAAAAAAAAGAAAGAAAGTGGTCATGTGTTTTGTCTGCATTTATCAGTCTACACGTAGCACCTCAGACCATGCCCTCATGGGCTGGTACCCAAAAGGTTATTGGCTGCATGAATTCCCACAACAGTTGAAGAATGTTAAGATGCAATGGCACTCTTTTGTAATCATAAATGAAGTTGTTCTCATACATGAATGAATACATTCATCTTATTATTGCCTCAGTTTCCTCAGCTATTAGTGGTTAAAGGAGAGACACTCTGTTACATAAATGGACATTTGTGAGGCATTAGCTGTGTTTGATTTTATTATTCTTTGGCTGAGTTCCCCACGCTTACCTTGTAGGTCAATTGTTTGGCATGGAAATACTGGGAAGTCTCAAGGTCCTCCTTGCCACCGTTCCTCTTGACTACCCTCCCGTAAGTGAGCACCGAGCCCCTTTCTGACTCAGTCACCCGACGAGGGGCTTCCCAAAGTTTGCCATTCTTTCCCTCTGGGTTCTGTTAAGGAGCCAGAGACAAGGTGAAGAACGCGTCAGACATCTCAGGACCTGCAAGTCTCGGGTTACTTCTGGGCTCTGAGTAGACAGTGCTCCACAGGGTCTCTAAATTGGAGCATGATAGGTAGGAGACTTGCTCTCAGACACAAGGCGCGTCTGTTGGAGTGCTCAAGCTTACACGACATCCCTGGGGTGGTGCCTGGTGCTGTTGTTGCCTCTGGTCTCAGGGACAGTGCAGAGCAGACACCGTCCTCTGGTCTTTCTGTAGGTCCCGCTTCCTGGCTTCCATTCCCACCTCTCGCTGTGTACATTTTCTGATCAGCCTGGGGAAGAGACACTTGGACACCTTGGTTTTAGATTCCCATAAAAGGAGTTTGGTCATCAGGAAGGTGGAACAGTGTCTGGTAAGAGAAGATCCTGGGAGACACTTTCCCTGCTGTTCTGATCCTTTGGTGTATCTGTGGCCATCTCAGGGAGCCATGGAAGGGACTCGGTGGTATCTTGAGCCTGCAGTGATGGCTAGGAGTCTGACTTGTGAGTCTCAGAGAGCAGGCCTTGAAATTACCGTCTGGAGTAATCTTGACCGTTGGTACTGGAAACTTACATCTCAGAGAGATAATGCTGGACAGCTACAGTGGAGGACTAGGTTCTTTTTAAACCTTGCCAGCAACTGGTTCCGTGATTTTAGCCAACCCGCCTCTCCCTCCACCTCAGCATCCTCATGTGTAATGTGGGTGCAAATGCACAGCATCCTGCAGCGCTTGCGGGCACAAAGGGGCAGCACACTGCTGCGTGTCAGGGCCCCAGGCACGGTACTTGGGAACCAGGAAGTTTTGCTATCTGTACAGAGCACAAATGCTTGTCACCTACAGGTCCTATGATGATGGAGTGGACTAGGTCTGTAACACTTCCCACAGTCCCCTTCCCGCAGTCAACACATGCACATGCTATGTTTGCCATTTCGAGAAAGAGCTCTGGAGGCTCAGGTGCTGCTTCCTATGCCATACCAAGATGCCTACTTATGTTGCTAATGCTGGAGTCCAGAGCCTCGTGCATTCTGGGCCAGTGCTCTACTGAGGGGTGTGTCCTGATCTTGGTTATCAAATACACAGTATCCCTAGAGCAGTTACAACGGCAACAGTCTCCATTTACTGAGTGCCAAGCGTGTGCTAAGCTTGCCGTTCCCAGGCACCGGAGGCCTGCTTCCCTGGGTGAGGGCATCAGGTTCAGTACCATCTTTGGTGGTTTGTGGCAAGGTAGGTGATTCTGATCCAGACAGAGTAATGGGTTTTGAGGATGGAGAGTGTCAGCCTGACTCCAGCCGGATCTCCCATCTTTTGCCCTTGTTGTTTCAGGACGGTGTCATTGCTGATGAGCACACTGTGGACATTGTGGGAAACCTCCTGTGCCATCTGCCAGCCGCCTTTATTGAGAGAGGGATCTCACCCAGAGCCTGGGCCACTGCTCTGTACGGCCTCGGGGGCTGCACAGCTCTCAGCTCTGAGCAGGGGGCTGCGGTGAAGTCCAGGCTTCTGGAGCAGTGGGGGTAAGAGGGGCCTGCTGTGCTGCGGGGGTGTGGCAGGATGGATGATAGTGGCCTGGCTCGGTTGCTTCCACAGAGACCACCAGGCAAGGACAAGAAGTCTCTGCAGGCTGGGCGGTGTTGGCATGAGCCTTTAATCTCAGCCCTTGGGAGGCAAAGGCAGGCAGACCTCTGTGAGTTTGAGGCCAGCTTGTCTTACAGAGAGAGTTTCAGGACAGATTCCAAAGCTTTCCAGGGAGACCCTGTCTCAGAACCAAAATCAAAACCAAAACCAGCTTGATGTGACATGTACCTTTAATTCCAGCACTGGAGAAATGGGGCTCACTGGCCACGCTACCGAGTTTACTTGTTGAACTGCAGGCCATTGAGAGACCCTGTCTCATAAAGACAAGAGGTGGACAGTTCCTGAGGACTAACACCTAAGTTTGTTCTTTGGACTTCATACCCATGTGTACATGTATACACAGGTACACTCACACATGCACACATAATCACAAGATATGATACTTTAAATGTAAGACATCACTAATTACATTATGGAATTTCTTTCTAAATGCTGAAGATAGAATCCAGTACCTTGTTCAAGTTAGGCAAGTGCCCCATCACTAGGCTACATCCCCAGTCCTTGTTATTTTGAGACAGACTTTTTTCTACATAGTTCCAGATGGCCTTGAGTTATGGAGTCCAGGCTATTCTTGAATTGTGATCCGCCTGTGTCTACCTCTTGAGTGCCAGGATTGTAGGTAAATACCACCCTACCTGGCAAGAGTAGTTTTTGGTTCATAGATAAATTGAGAGGAGGTAGAGATTCCTCTGCCTACCAACTTCTTAAATATAGCTTCTGTATTATATTATTCCCTACCAGAACTGTGTATTTATCCTAATCCATGAACTATGCATTTATTCTAATCAAATTAGTATCATTGTTGACATTAACACCCAAGGCCCAGAGTTTACACGAGGACTTATTCTTGGTATACATCCATTAGGTTTGGGCAAATGTGTGATGCCATATTCCTCATTAAAATATCATACTGAGCCAGGCAGTGGTGGTGCACACCTTGAATCCCAGCACTCGGGAGGCAGAGGCAGGCAGATCTCTGAGTTCGAATTCAAGGCCAACCTGATATAAAAGAATGAGTTCCAGGACACCAAGGACTACACAGAGAAGCCCTGTCTTGAAACACACACACACATACACACACACACACACACACACACACGCACGCACACACACACACACGCACGCACGCACGCGCACACACACACACACACACACACACACACTATCACACTGAGGCTGGTGACTGGCTCAGTGGGGAAAGGCATTTGTAGTCAAGTCAGACGACCTGAATGAAACCCACACGGTGGAGAGAGATAATGGACTCCTATAAGCTGTTTTATGACCTCACACATGTGCCATGGCCTTTCTTCCCCCAAATGTAAAGATGATAAAATACCAAAAAAAATGTTTAGCATTTTTCTTTTCTACAGGCCTCTTCTCTGCCTAGTCAGTCCCTCATCCCCATGTCTCTGCTCACCACTGATAGCTTTGTATTCTCTGATGGTCGTGTAGTGGGAGCGTTCAGTATTTAACCTTTTCAAATAGACTTCTTTCACCTAATAATATACATTCAAGTTTCCTGTCCTTTCTTGGCTTGATAGTTCATTTCATTAGCACCGAATAATACCCCACTGTCTGGAGGTATCTGGGCTGGTTTGTCCATTCACCAGCTGGAGGGCATCTCCATGTCTCTCAAGTTTTGGCCATTATAATTAAGGCTGCTATAAACGTTTGTATGCAGATATTTTAGGGACATAAGTTTTCAGATCTCTTGTGTAAATGTAGAAGTGTGCAGTGGCTGAGTCATTAGCTGAGGATGTGTTTGATTTTCAAGAAGCCATCAAAATGCCTTTCATGGAGGCTGCCCCATCTTGTACTCTTGCCATCAGTGAGTGAGAAGTTCTGTTTCTCTACATAATTTTCTGTTGTTGCTGTTAAGATACTGATGATGGGCTGGGGAGGTGGCTTGTGGAGTAAAGTTGTTTTGTTGCTAAGACTGAAGATCTGAATTCAATTTCCTGAATAATTTGGTGGAAGGAGAGAATTGATTCCTTCAGTTTGTCCTCTGACCCCCGCATGCCTGCTATGGCACAACCCCTCCATAAATAAATGAATGAAATCAAAATTCAAAAAGACATTGATATTGATGATTATAAAGATGAAGAAGCCTGGATCCAGGGAAATGGGAGCTCCCTGCAGCCAAGAAGAACTCTCCTTTCCTATGTAGAATTTCCTGTTGTGGACCAGACATTTCTGTAGGACCTTGCTGTCAATCAGTGCTGAGATGTCAGCTTATAAAAAGATTTATTTTTATGTGTGTGTATGTGCTCATGGGCATACATGTATGTTTGCATGTGCATGTGTGCAGGTGCCCATGGATTCCAGAAGAGGGCATTGGATCCCTTGGAGCTGGAGTTAGAGGTGACTGTGAACAGCCTGATGTGGGTGCTGGGACCCAAACTCTGGTCCCTCTCAAGTGCAGAAAGTGCTCTTCACGGCGGACTCCTCTCTCTAGCACGATGTATTTCTTTTGTTTTCAATTTTGTTGTTGTTGTTGTTGAGACAGAAGCTTGTTCTGCAGTCCACATTGGCCTGGAACTAACTCACTGTGTAGCCCGGGATGGCCTCAAGCTCATAGTCTCCTGTCTCGGTTACTGAACACTGGGAACAAAGTTTGACAGTAGTCATTTGTCACAGGCGTCTTGCTGTTATCGACAGGGTAAGCAGTTTTAGTGTTGGCATCTGTGGAATGGAGGCAGACATGAGTGGAGGCCCCGGGACAGAGCCTGACACACGTGTGCCAAGCATGCAGCAGCTTCCTCCTAGGGGACTGACTGGAGATGCTCGTGGCTCTTAAAACAGGTGTCGTTCCTACCTTCAGGAACTTACCATCCATCTAGTGGGATGACACTTGGTAAAATAGATTTTGAGCCAGAAAGAGCCTCGTGGTAGTTCCAGTTAAAGTCCCAGGGATGATTCTGGTTGGCCAGTCTTGCCAAATGCCTACTTTTGTTTGTTTGTTGCTCAGGAATGTGAGAAGACTGAACCGATAGCCTCTCCAGGTTTGAAGGCCAATGGGATGCAAGGGCATGCATACCCCCATGGCATGCCCTTCACTCTGCTTCTTGTGTCTCTTCCTAGACCGCCTCAGAATTGGGCAGCAGAGACGATGAAGGACGTGGCGCCTTTCCTAGCATTTTTCTCAGGAGATGAATTGCGCACGATGGCCACAAAGGTATCACTGCAGTGTATGGAGAAGGCTGAGGGAATCTGAAAGGGAGAGAAAGTGTGGCTGGTTAGAACCTATCAGGCTCTGTGGTTCTCCAAACGTCTACCGTGTCTCAGAGAGCTCAGAGGTTTCTGGCTTCATCACAAACTGGCCAAGACTCTAGGAAAGTAGCTGAGTTTTGAGCTAGATGAACCCCAGACCTTCCTCACACAGATGTAGTCAGGACAGCCAATGCCACACATTGCAGTCTGTGAGCACCTTATACACATATCCATTCTAGGTCAGATACCCAGAGGGGCATGGTTGCATGAACATACATACATATCATAAAACAATGACACTCTTTATGGTATGGGCTTCAGATACAATGTAAGAAAGCAGCGTGCAATACAAGCATGAACCTGTCAGCTACCCTCTGTCCAGTCATAGAAAAACCATCTTTTTGGTGTCCAAACATATAATCAAAAGCACTAGATATACAAGTGTTATATGCAGATCTGATCTTTAAAAAAAAATCACTTGCGGGGTTGTCAAAGCCTTCTATCAACATGCTAAAACCTCAGAAGCAACATGGAGTTATAAAAATCCCTACGCCGCAAGTGATTATGGTGGTAGGATACGCAGCACATGAATAAATATTAGCTAAATTAATTTTGAGCATGTTCAAAGCAAGAATGGTTTAGCAGCGTACACAAGGATGGTCTATGCCAAATTCGGGATCGCTGTTCCATCTAGGAAGGAGCAAGGTGGGAGTGTGAGGAATGAGCCTGTCAGTTATGTCTGTGATGTTTTATTTCTGAAGCTGCAGGCAGTGTGGGCATGTGGGTGCTTTGCTGGATCATTCTCTATGCTTTTAAAAATAAGACAAGATATACATACTTCTGGTTAAACAGATCCCAAATGTCCCAGAGGCTCTTGGATTAAAAGCCAGCCCCCCACCCCCATTAGCGCCAGTCTCCATCCCCAGATTCCTCTGCTTCCTTTCAGAAATCCCACCCATGTGTGCATACACATCCCTCTTAAAGCTAGATAATAAGAAATATGAAGCATTTGGCTATTCACTTTGCATTAAAAAAATCGTAACTACAGGGGCCATTGGCGAAAGGCACTTGCTGCCAAGCCTAAAGACCTGAGCTGAACCTGGAGACCTACATGGTAGAAGGAGAGAACCTGACTGCCCAAAGTTGTCTTCTGCCCTCCACACATGTGCCATGGCAAGGCATCCCCCAAGTAAATAAGTAAATAAATACGTGTTTAAAAAGTAAAAACACACAAATATAATATAATACAAATACTAATACAGTTATGAGGGTTGGGGAAGCATAGGAGACATGCATCCTTGGGTGATCTTCTCACTGAGCGAACACTGTAGAATAGAACACGTCACACAAACTGATAGCAACAAATGGCATCATCTCTTGGGCCCACTGTTGTTATGTGGCCCCTTGACTGAAAATGTTTATCCAGCAGGACTTGGCTATCATTCCAAAAACAAACAAAGAACAAGCAAACAAAGAAACAAAACCATCCTCTGTTCCTTCTTTCCTTCCTTTCTTTTTTCTTGTGCGTGTGTGTGTGTGTGTGTGTGTGTGTGTGTGTGTGTGTGTGTGTGTGTGTATGTGGAGGTCAGAGAATAGAGGAATCAATTCTTCCACCATGTAGAGCCCAGAGATGGAATTCAGTCCTCAGCTTTGGCAGCAAATGCCCTTACTCAATGAGCCATCTTGTTGGCCCTTGGCTGTGCTTGCATGTAATGGCTTACCAATAGCATTGCCTCACTCTTGTGGGAACGTTACTGTACATGTAGTCCAATCTTGACTGAAGCGTGACTGATTTTGCAGTGTGTGAACGTTGCAGAACCTTAGGGCACATTTGAATGCACTGGAGAGATCTGGCTTGGTGGCTCAGGGTTGTAATCCCAGCACTCTGGAGGTAGAGGCAGGATATCTCACACTTCAGATCAGCTTGAGCTGTACTGGGGACCCTGTGATGGGGGAGCAGTGAGGGAGGGAGAGAGAGATAAACAGATAGAGCCCAGAGGAGGCTACAGTGGTCACTGTGCTGGACTGTCTGACTCAGCATCTATGGAGTTCAGGCCTGATTGTCTGCATAATTCATAGGCATTTCTTCCATCTGTCCAGGGTTGAGGGCCGCAGGTGTGCCCTGTGACTATTCTGAAAGGGGAGGTGCCTCAGCAAGGTGCTTTCTCTTTGGGGGCTGAGCAACAGTGAGGCAGGGCCTTGTAAGAGAGCCTGATGCAGTCTCAACAAAGTGATTTATTTCCATTAAGAGAACTGTTGAATGATGCACCACCACCAAAGCTTCTCCAGGGTCACCAAAGCTCTCTCATTGTTAACCTTTAGTTAAATTTACATATAACCCTCCTCTGTCTATTTTTATTTTATGTGTATGAGTGTTTTCTCTGAGTGTAGGTATATGCACCACTGGCAGGCCTTGTGCCTCAGGAGGTCAGAAGAGAGTGCCGGGTCCCCTGGAACTGGAGTTTTTGCAGATAATTGTGAGCCATAATGTGGGTGCTGGGGATAGAACCTGGGTCTTCAACAAGAGCTGAAAGTCCTCTTAATCACTGGGCTTTCTCGTCAGCCCCCAATCTTCTTGCCCCCCCATTAAAAAAATAATAAATAGAAAGCTAAAGATTAAAATAGTATTGAAGCAAAGGTGCATGCAAACTTAGGCCTTTGTGGATATTATCAGATTGCTTGGTGGTGGCACATCATTCAACAGTTCTGGAAAAATCTCACACGCACAGCCTTCTACATCTAGCTCAGCATTAATTATTATCATTTTATTTTTGGCAGTCTGATGGGTGGAAAGTAATGGATGCCTGTTATGTAGTGTTTATTGTGTTGCTGTGGAAGTCAAGTATCATTTTGGTAGGATTCCCCATTAGAGATAATATTAGTTGGGTAAAGGATTAAATTTATACAACAAGATATTCTAAAGGAAAAAAAACATCTTGAGGCATTAAGTAGTGTTACCATTTAAACTCTGACTTAAATGCATCTCCTGTGTTTTTTTTCTTTTAACTACAGTTTCCTGATATCCTACAACAAACAGCTTCCAAGATGGTTGGGATGTTGCCCCCCAAAGAATTCCTCTGGGCTGTCTTTGAGTCTGTTCAGAGCAGCAGTAATGACAGCCCCAGCGCTGACCTCACCTTTGGTGAGTGTTTAACCCTGCATCTATGGTGGCATTGTTTCCTGTGGCATAACAGTGTCTCCTTCTCAGGCACTTGGATGAAATACTTGTACAGCGGTAAAATGGCAAAACCCACAGGCCAAAGAAAGACAGGCTTGTATCTGAAATCAGGGGCCGGGCATGAAGGTTTGACAAGTCAACATGGGACAGGCCTTTCATTAGGTTTGGCTTTTTGTTTTTTTTTTTTTTTTTTTTTTTACAAAGATTTATTTATTTTTATTTCATATGTATGGGGAATTTTGCCTGCATGCATGCTTGTATAGTACCTTCAGTGAACAGAAGAGGATGCTAGATCCCTTGGAACTGGGGTCACAGACGGTTATAAGTTGCCATGTGGGTGCTGGGAATTGAGCCCACATCCTCTGAAGGAGACAGTGCTCTTAACTGCTGAGCCATCTCCACAGCCTCAATTTGGCGTATCTTAATGGATCAGCATAGCTTAGCAGCTAAATGGTACAGGTTGGTAAGGTTTGTTTGGGTTCTGAGTCTGTGACTTACTGGCCGTGTGACTTTCCCTAAGCTCTTCCGACTCTCGGTGTCTCAGACAGGGTTTCTTTCTGTAGCTCAGTGGCTAGCAGCTCACTGTGTGGTCCAGGCAGCCTCAAATTCCTGTTCCTCCTACATCAGCCTCCCTAGTGCTGGGATGGCAGGTGAGAGCCACCATGCAGAGCTGTGCCTCAGGTTTTACCCTCTCAAGTTGGGTAATATGAATTCTGAACTGTGTGGGTCATTGTGAGGGAGAAATAGTTTAAACCTTCCAGGCTCCAGAGGGCTTGGCATGGTAGGAAATTATCGGAAAATTCTTCCTCTGCTTCCTGCTTTTGAGACCAGGCTGGGCTTGAATTTTTAATTCTCCTGCCTCAGCCTCCTGAGCACTAGGATTACCAGGAGTGTCATCATTTTTATAATCTGTACTGAGTACTTGTTAAATACAGACTCAGACATGGCATAAGGGCATCAGAGTTAATCAGAACTGGCAGTAATAGTGATGGGGGATAGCATTAGGATTTACAGCAGAGGTGACCCTGGCAGGTCCCATAGGTGGGAGAGAGCTTGGGTATGGAGAGTCTATTTAGTGGGTATTGGGAGGGTAAGGGGTATGGGGGAGGGAGAGAGAAGGAAGGGAGGGAGGGAGGGAGAGAGAGAGAGAGAGAGAGAGAGAGGGAGAGAGAGAGAGAGAAAATGGAGACGAGGGGGGGATTGGGAGTGGGCAGAGCTTGTGTCTTGATGGAGGAGGGTCATTTGTCTATGTGTTACTTTCATTGGTTAATAAAGAAACTGCCTTGGCCCTTTGATAGGACAGAAAATTAGGTAGGTGGAGTAGACAGAACAGAATTGTGGGAGAAAGAAAGCAGAGTCAGGCAGACGCCCCAGGCAGTCGCCATGACTCTCCTCTCTGAGACAGACACAGGTTAGGATCTTCCCGGTAAGCTACCACCTCATGGTGCTACACACATTAATAAAAATGGGTTAAGCAAGATGTGAGAATTAGCCAATGAGAGGCTGAAACTAATGGGCCAGACAGTGTTTAAATGAATACAGTTTCTGTGTAATTATTTCGGGTAAAGCTAGCCCGTGGCGGGAAGCGGCCCTCCGCTGCTCCTTCTACAGTCTCTTAAAGGGACAGGGTGCCCAGGTGACAGGCCAGGCCAGCCTAATTGTCACAGACAGTGATGGTTGGCAGTTATTACTGACTTGTTTATTCAGAGTGAGACTTCACTGTTGCATGGTTTCTTCATGGCCACCCATGTTTTGGGAAGAGACCCCTTTCTCAAACTCTGTAAACTCAATGAACTCTTTGCTTTCCCAAGCTGGACTTGGCTGGAATTGCAAACTACTTTGTGTTGGAACCCTATAAGAAAGGGTAGATATTTGTTTGGATCTCACCAGGGAAGAGTGTCTACAAGGCTGTCTCTCTCAATGACTCTGGAGCTCACAGATTTGGCAAGACTAGGGAGTTGGTAAGCTCCACGGATGCTTTTGACTCTGCTCTCCTGGCGCTGAGATTACAGGCATATACCACCTGCTCAGCTGCAATACAGTGAAGCCTCTTGGAGGATGGGTCTAACCACGTCATTACTATGAAATCCAGAGGCGCGAGTCCTTGGTTCCCTTCTGTCAGCCTTTACACCACCCTGCTTCCTGTGAATGAATCCAGCTAGTGAAGATTACTGTTTAAAAAAGAACTAACATTTCCCACAATTCTATTTCTTTTGTTACTTCCCCACATTGCACACGTTCCTCAGGTTGCCATGGAGTTGTGGCTCCCTCTTCTGATGACATCTTCAAGTTGGCTGAAGCCAATGCCTGCTGGGACCCTGAGGCCCTTCTTTGCATGGAGGGGGACACTTTTATCAGGAATGTGGAACTGCTAGGTGCCGTGAAGGGTTTCAGCAGGCCTCAGCTAATGGCCCTGAAGGAGAAGGCAATCCAGGTAAGCCCGCCTCAGGGAGGAACAATAGAAAACCAAGCAAGCACTTGTATGCAGCCCCGTTCTTTCCACTTATGAACACTTGAAGCCCTGCACCTATGTCATTTTGTTGAAGTTTCGTTGCCTCTTCTCAGTGGCGTGGCCATAATTTCCTCATTTGAGAAATGGGCAAACTGTTAGTGCCTTTGTGCTAGGGCAGCTGCAGAACACAGATGATCTGTGTCTCAGACAATCAAGTCTGTGCATATTCTGAACTAAACTGCTTGCAAGAACGCTGCCTTTGTATCCTCCTAGTGGAGAACCCCAAAAGGTGCCTGCAGCAGATTCATCCCAGAGCGGGAAAAGGGGGGGGGGAGGATTGGAAGGAGTTTGTCATTGTCATTTTAAAATGTTGTCTTTAATCCCAGCACTGGGAGGCAGAGACAGGCAGGTCTTTGTGAGTTGGAGGTCCGCCTGGTCTACATAGCAAGTTCCTGGACAGCCAAGTCTACATAGGGAAACCCAGAAAAACAACAACAACAACAAAAAAAAAAACCCACACACATCCCTTTGAGGGGCTGGGGAGACGGCTTAGTGGGTAAAGCACTTCCCTTGAAAAACTGGTGGTACGAGGGTCCAGTGTCATCCCAGCCACTGGGAAACAGAGATGGGGATGCCTGGAGCAAGCTGTTTAGCTCAAGAAGCCACACCAGTGAGCTCGGGTTCAAGTGAGAGACTGCCTCGCTCTATCAGTGGAGAGAGACACCTGATGCCAACCCCTGATCTCCACAGGCACACACACACACACACACACACACACACACACACACACACACTCATATTCATCCACCGCATACAAGTACCTGTTATGCCCAGATCCTCAGAGTCCCCTAAAGAACAGCAAGGAGTCTGAGTCCCATATTTAAAAGCAAAGAGCCTTTATTCTTATTCAAGTTCGAACTTGTATCCATGTGTTCATCGTATTGGTGTGATTGGAGAGCCCCAGCACAGTTGGGGTGTTTTTTTTTTTATAATAACAGAGTTTGGGGTGAGGGATTTCTAAGGTTCAGGACCCCTGATTGGCTGACATCTGTCTAGGGGTACCCTGGTGAAAAGGGGATAGGTGTGTGCTGTGCTAAGGGACATCCCGTGACCTTATCTTCAATAGTTGGAATGTTAGTAATTTCCTTTGGATGGTCTGTTCCCAGGTGGTGCTTGGGTGGTCTCAGTTTCTGGTCTTTCTTGGAACTGGGTATTACCTTAGGGTAAACTACTGAGACTCAGGTCTACTTTCTGGTTGGTCTCTATGCAGCACTGCCTTGGGTCCTACAGTACCCCCATATTTGGGAACACCCCCACATGCACCACACATACACACTCAAAAGTTCCAAGAACATTACAGCTGTTGGGATCGTAGAATAACCCATTGCCCTCATGGGATAAAGAAATGGTTAAAATTATATTTATATTTTGTTATGTCCAAATCCACGAAGTCCCCCAAAGCCAACAAGGAGATCCAGTCCCATATGTAAAAGCAAAAGAGCCTTTATCTTATGCAAGCTTGCAAACTCAGTCTCTCCACGTGTTCAACGTACTGGAATAAATGGAGAGCCCCGAGCTCAGTTAGAGTTGGGTTTTTATAGTAGTAAAGGTGGAGGTGAGGGGTTTCTGAAGTTCAGGACCCCTGATTGCCTGACCATTTGTCTTGGGTGTCCTGGAGAGTGTGTTCTGGCAGGTGATCCTATCTACAGTGGTTGGAACTTTAGGCATTTCCTTTGGATGGTCTGTTCTTGGGTGGTGCTCAGGTAATCTCAGCTTGTGATTCTTCCTGCAACCAAGTATTGACTTCAGGATAAACTACTGAACTCAGGCCTCCATTAAACTTATAGATGGCTGAGTCCTACTCCTGCAGGGTGATCTGTTCATATTTAGCTTATCATAGCTGGCTCTTACATATTTCTGGTTTTTATGCAGGTAACCTGAGCTTATAAAGAAAGGTCAGAAACTATGGCTGGAAGAGAGAGGGTCCTGTTGCAATAGCTTCCTATGCAAGCATGAGTGTCTGAGTTCCATTCCCAGGATCGATGGCAAACAGTCAGGCATGTATCATGCTTTGTAGTTCTGGAGCTAGGGAGTGGAGGCAGGAGGATCCCTGAGGGTCAAGGACCAGCCAACTTACGGGTGAACTTTCAAGCAAGGGTGAGAGACCCTGTAAAATGCCTAACTTACATACCATTTAAGATGGATGGCCACTGAAGAAAGACATCAAGGTTGACCTCTGGCCTTCTTCTGCCCTTGCATACATATGCACCTGCTCACTCACGTATGTCTGCACACATATAAACACATGGACACACAGATGTTTAGACTCTCCAGTTTGGGGGAACCCCATTCTAGAGCCAGCTCTCAGCACATTGAGCAGCATCTCCCCTGGAGCTGCCCCTCTCCAAAAACCCCACCCTCAGTGGCACCAGCAGTGGCCCCTCCCCTTGAACTGCCCTCTTCAAACTCCACCACTGAGAAAGCCTGCCTAAAGTCAGTCTCTCCTTGGGCTTCTCAAGATCATTGCTATAGGCTACTTAAGACCTCATAGGTATATTTGCTGTATGATACCTTTCTCGCCCTCCTGAGGGTCACCCAGGAGTGCTTTGCTCTGATCATTAAGCCTGAATTTATTAATTTGGTTTGATTGGCTTATTACATCAGTGGCAGTGGAATAACCAGGGATTAAAAATTATTATCTGATACACAGGAAAAGTCAGAAAATAATAAAGAAAAAAACTGGTGATAATGTTTTACCAGGCATCATTGATAGTTTAGCGTCAGATTTGAAGTGACATAGATTTACATATATGAATGGAAAATATATAGATTTCTTTTGTGTACTACATGTGGATGTCCTTAGTACCTATGGAAAGCTGATTACAGGACCTCCACAGGTACTAAAATCCACGAATGCTCAAGTCCCTACATAAAAAGGTGTGATATTTGCGAAGAGCACACCCTACACAGTACAATGTAAATTCCATTTAGGTAGTTATCATTAGGTGAGCCCTAAGCAGTCTATTACATCGGGAGAAACGTTCAGTCCATTTGCAGTGTCTTTGGTGGTGCTGGGTCTAGCAACAAGGGCCCTTGTACAAGCGAGGCAAGCACTCTACCACTGAGCTCCAGCTACAGACCTAGATGGAATGTTTAAAAGAATATTTTTTTAATGTATGGGTTGTTGTGTCTGCAGCTCTCAGAACATGCAGATACAAGATAACTTGGTTCTCATGTATCTGCTACAAAAATGATAGATAGCACACTCATTATTCAGAAACTTGTTTCCTGCAAGCAATGTGTTTTTCCGTATCAGAAAGATAAATATACATCAGTGTTTTGTGACTGGTCTTTATTTAGCTAGTCATTTAGTTTTGGGTTCTTTGAATTTTTATAAATGCTTCATGCCAACCAGCTTTCCGTTTCTGTGACAGAGTACCCAAGTCAAGATAGCTTAGCATGAGCAAAGTCTCATTTGGGCCCATGGTTTCAGAGGCTTCAGTCCATGGTCAGCTGGCTCTTGGTTTGAGATCAAAATATACCAGAACATCATAGTAGAGAGGGCATGATGAAGCATAGGTGCTCACTCATGGCAGCCAGGGGATGGGAGTGATGACAGACAGACGATAGACAGACAGACAGACAGACAGACAGATAGACAGACAGACAGACAGAGGCTCTCCACTATCCTTCAAAGGTTTGTGCCCACCAGACTTTCTTCGTCTCATAGTTTTCACATCATAGTAGTTCATTTGGCTATGAACTCATTAATGGATTAATCTCTCAATGAGGTTGATGCCACTATGGTCCAACCACCTCTTCGGAGCACCACCAGCTGGAAACCAAGCCCTCAACCCATGGGCTTTTGGGAGGATGCTTCATATTCAAACCCTATTTAAGCCTTTGTACATGTTTAAACATATAGCTTTGCACCCTGGTCTCATGATTTTCTTGGGCTAAATTTTTAGAAGTAAAACTCCCTGGTGAAAGACTATCAACTTCTGCAAGGCTTTTTGGCATGAATTGGTACAAAAAGCTGTGTGTGTGTGTGTGTGATTCACTCTATGTTTCAAATACATTTTTTCTTTGGGCTTCTATAAAATATCTTATATTTGTACAGATTATGGGAGGTTGAAATATAAAAAATACCTTATATTGGTTAATTTATAAACAACAGAATTTATTACTTACAGTTCTGGTTGCTAAGAAGTCCATGATCAAGGCACTGATAGATTCAATGTCTAGTGAGGGTGAATTTCTCTTAGGTAATCATTTCCTACAGCATCTTGCCCTAATAAAGTAGAACTGGGCAGGGAGCTCTCCAGATCTCTTTTATAAGGGGCAGGAATTCTATTTCTGAGGCTTGAGCCATTTTCTACTCCCATCACATTCAGGATTAGGTCTCAGCGATGGATTTGGGGAGGGCATTAAGTATAGACCATAGCAGGTGTTGTCACTAACATCTGGCCTGGTCCGTGTTTCTCCTGCCTACAGGTCTGGGACGTGCCCTCACACTGGAAGCACCACCACGTTGTCTCCCTGGGACACATTGCTATGGCTCTCAACGAGAGTGAGTTGGAGCAGCTGGACCTCCGCTCTATAGACACTGTGACATCCCTCGGTCAGCAGTCGGAATGGACCCCGGGACAGGTGGGTGGATGTTCCTGGATCTTTAAAAGAGTCTCATCCCCTTTATTGATTCTGTTCGACTTTATATTCCTGAATGGATCTATCGTGTGTATAATAATTTCTTTCACGTCCTTGCTAACACTTCCATCATTATTGTCATTTCTTGGTCTGTTTCTAAAAAGAGATTTATTTTTATTGTTAAAATTGTGTGTGTGTGTGTGTGTGTTGTAGTGTGAATCGGCGGGGCTGCGTCCCGCCACCCGCCGCTGGCTAGCTTTACACCCGAAATAATTACACGGAAACTGTATTCTTTTAAAACACTGCCTGGCCCATAGTTTCAGCCTCTTATTGGCTAATTCTCATATCTTGCTTTAACCCATATTTAGTAATCTGGGTAGTACCACGAGGTGTGGCTTACCAGGAGAGATCTTAACCTGCGTCCATCTCGGAGAGCAGCAGCATGGAGACTCCTATGGTGACTGCCTGAAGCGTCTCCACAACTCTACTTCCTTGTTCCCACAATTCTGTTCTGTCTACTCCACCTACCTAACTCTCTGTCTCTTAAAGGGCCAAGGCAGTTTTCTTTATTAATTAACCAATGAAAGAAACATAGATAACTCTCCTCCATCATTTCCCCTTTTTCTGTTTAAACAAAAAAGAAAGGCTTCAATTTTAACATAGCAAAATTACATATAACAAAACAGTTATCAAGCAAGTATTACAGTTACAATATTTAATCTATTTTATCTTTTATAATAACTAAGGAAATCCGATACTATCTATTTATTCTTCAACTCCATCAAAGACTCCAGAAGGATACAATGCTACCTAAGTAAACAAGAAATAAGTACTATAAAACTCTAAGAAATGACGAGACAACTCGCTGCCTGGACAGTCACCAAAGTTCCCTGTACCGTTGGGGCATCCATCCTCGGGCTTCAGGCCCACAGTATCCAGCAGACATTTCCATGAAGCAGAAAAAATTCCAAAGACAGTTCAGTCACTTTCTGCTGTGTCCTGCAGAACGTCTCGCAGACATCCTTCACGAATCAGGAACCCTGAGAGACCATCTCACCTTTAGGCAAGTTCAGCAGTCCTCTCTCTTGCGGGTTCTTTGTGTCCAGTTTATGGAACAGTCCAGCCAGAGCAGTTTCTTGCCCAAATGGCTAACAAACTCCAATAAGTAGCCTCTTCGATGCCCATCTTCCTCTCGAAGTAGACTGGTGCTGCCAGGAGCAGACATGTCTCATTGTCATGAAAAACCCTAAGTTATTAAAACATTAAATGCCATATTCTGCAGTCTTTGAAAGATATGAAGAATGTCTATCTAACTGAAATATATCTCTACAATCTAGAAAATCTAATAACATGCCTACAAGCTTAACTATTATCAATGATTATCCATTAACAACCTATATTTCCTAATTATACATTACAGTTTTTAAAATGAATAACTACACAATCAAATAGCTTAATCAAGATCAGAATACATATACATATAACAATTGACCTTAAAATCCATACCATTGCAAATTATTCATCTCTATATCATATCCCCCTTTAAATGTAAAGAAACATTTTATAAACAATATTTGGGAAAATTGGCGCAGTTTTTCTCTCCAAACTGCTTCCTGCTGAATGGGGGGCGCTGTTATTTAGGTCTTTCATGGTGTAAACCTGTGGTGCTAGGTTCCTCTCAGTTGGCAGTTGAGTGAAGTAATTTTTTGAAGATGTTCACAGCAACCTTTCAGGAGGGCGTGGTCTATCATACCATATTGGGATAGAAGCAATCCACAGAGTCTCGTCCTCTGTGAAAACAAAAGAAGAAACTCTTTTCCAAAGCATCATGTTCTTAGATCCAAATCCTGAAGTCATACCGTTAAGATGTCCATTCTGGTCTAGACTGGCAGCCCATATAATGAAATGTCTCTCTGTATTTTAGCTCCTTTACAGTCAAAAATTTCAAAGAAAACACAATAAAATACATATCCAGACTCTCTGTGAATTTTCCATTTTTACGTGGCTTATTTTCACTCTATCACTTTACTTTATTCTGTCTCTTTAAAGACTTTACCCCTTTTTAGAAGGCATTAACTTTATTCTCTATATTTTCTTTTTCTCTCTTTTAAGCCTACGTGAGCCATTTAAAGGCCTTCTATGTCTGAATCTTTTCTATTGTGAATCTGTAATTTTTTACTATCCAGGAGCATTTCTTAAAAAGGTTAACCACTTCTTAAAAACGTAAGTTGCGCCAGGTAGGGGTAATACGGTACGCCTGTTTACAGCCAAGTCCAAACCTAACTGCGCTGTTATCATGGTAATTACGATAGTTCCTGCCTGAGGTCAGCACAATTCAGCGTGGCGGAGCAGAGCCAGAGCTGCTACTGCCTCAGTACACAGCAGTCCACATTGGAGCTGCACTCAGCAGTTTAATTTTGATACTGAGCGTGCAGCACAGAAACTCTTTTAATCCAAGTTACAGCCAAATCAGATGCGCAGAGCACTGCGCAGACTGAAAACACCTCTCTCTCTATGGCGGCAGGAATCCGCAAACGCTGTCCCGCTCGCCTAAGCCTGATTCCGCCATCTGCCCAGGTGCAGGCAGGGAGCAGTGAGCCATTGGCATGGTCTCAGAGTACTTTCTTTCCGATACCAAGCGGGCAAGGTTTTTAAGTGGATTTAGTGACCACGTTGGGCGCCAATCTGTAGTGTGAATCGGCGGGGCTGCGTCCCGCCACCCGCCGCTGGCTAGCTTTACACCCGAAATAATTACACGGAAACTGTATTCTTTTAAAACACTGCCTGGCCCATAGTTTCAGCCTCTTATTGGCTAATTCTCATATCTTGCTTTAACCCATATTTAGTAATCTGGGTAGTACCACGAGGTGTGGCTTACCAGGAGAGATCTTAACCTGCGTCCATCTCGGAGAGCAGCAGCATGGAGACTCCTATGGCGACTGCCTGAAGCGTCTCCACAACTCTACTTCCTTGTTCCCACAATTCTGTTCTGTCTACTCCACCTACCTCTCTGTCTCTTAAAGGGCCAAGGCAGTTTTCTTTATTAATTAACCAATGAAAGAAACATAGACAGATAACTCTCCTCCATCAGTGTGTGTGTGTGTGTGTGTGTGTGTGTAAAGAAAGAAGGAGAGAGAGAGAGAGAGAGAGAGAGAGAGAAAGGTACTGTTGGAGGGCAGAAGAGGTCATCAGTTCCCTGAAGCTGGAGTTACAGGGGTTATGAACTGCCTAATGTGTGTGATGGGAATTGAACTCTGGTCCTCCAGAGGAGCAGCAAGTGCTCCCACCATTGAACCATCTTTTTAGTCTGTATCTATGGGCTGATTTTTCTCCTAATTAAGGGCTAGGTGTGTTTGAAAACCTCGTCATTTTTCACTTGATCTGAGCCAAAGGCAAGGAAACAATAACACTTATTAATTTGACTGACTGTGGGCATATGAACATTCTCATTGTTAAGAGTTTGACTTAGTTGTAGTTCCTAAAAAAAAATACCAGTCTTAAGATCTCCTGAGTAAATTGGGAGCATGGGGACTTTGGGAGAGGGTTGAAGGGGAGGGTGAGGCAGGGAGGAGAGCAGAGAAAAATGCAGAGCACAATAAAATCAGTAAAAAAAGAGGGAAAAAACCCAGTCTTTGCTCCAATCTATATAAGTTTTTGCAAGTAATATTTATCTTTTTGTTTCATTCTTTTGAACTTTATTGGGGACAAAGTAATCTTTGTCTATGGTTCCTTCTGTCCTTCTTCATTGAGACACGATTCTTTGAAGAAACCTGCCTATGACCCATGAATATCAAGGTCTCTCTTCACTCTGGCTGGCGGGAGAGAAAATTCTTTCCAACCTTGACATGAACTTTAAGAACTGCTTAGCCTACCACTTCTGCTGGCTCTTGCCTGCTGTGTGGTTTCAGTCCCGACATCCTGATATATAGAAATCAGGGCTCAGTACTCAAGAAGAGATAATTGCTGATTTCTAGAACTCTCTCTCTACAATTTCCTCCTCTTTCTTTGCCCCTGAAATGAGAGCTGTTTTGGTCTTCCTGAACTTGGGCTTCTCCTCTCATCTTTTTGTATAATTATTTATAGAAAAGCCCAGATTGTCAGCTCTTTGAGGCTGCTCTTATGGGGAGAAAACATTCTAAGAGTTTGATTTCATTTCTCTGGGGAATATCTGTGATATTTATACTGGCTTAGGCTAGAATCTGGGTACAGAAATTGTATCCATAAAAGATGGCTAGCACATATTTCTTTTCTTTAAAAATATATGGTTACACATGCATGTTTCATTGCATAACAAATATGTATTGAGTAAATGAATGCTAAGATACCCTCGTCTTCTAGAGGTCAGCAGACGTGGATTGCTATTTGGTAAGTGCTGAGCTTTGAACCAGTGGGGACAGTAGCTTGCAAGGTTGGCTTTTTGACCTTGGATCTATGTCCACAGTGCAGCTAGATCACTGGGATTCATTGGTTTTTCCTGCCTTATGATGTGGAAAATGCCTCTGGGGGGGGCATCCACAGGCACTTGCATACATATGGTGCATGTATATATACTCCAGCACACACCCATACACGTAAGGAAGATTTTTTTAAAAAAGACAATGAGATATAAAATTATCCTGGTGGGCCCAATGTGTTCATAAGGAGCTTGTAAGAGGGAGTCAGGATGCCACAGCCATAGAAGATGATTCAACAATGAAAGCAGAGGGAAATGGGTTTTGAGGCGCTAGGCTCATGGTTTTGAAGATGGACTTTGTGGTCTTGAATTAAGGAATGAACTAACCAGTAGCTAGAAAAAGCGAGGAAACACATTCTCTCCAAAGCCCTCGAATGAAACGCAGCCTACTGATTCTTTTTAGGACTTAAAGCCTCCAGAACTGTAAGTGAATACATCTGTTTTTACCACCAGGTTGGTAGTAATTTGTAACGGCAGAAAGATAAGACCAACGCAGTAGCTGAAGAAAGGGAAGTAGTGGTATTGTCAAGCCAAGAGGGATGGGTGTTGGGCAGGCAAAACCAATGCGTGGGCTCTTCTCTCACTAGGTGTTTGTAGGTGATACCCCACGATTCTGAGTGGCAGTTTTCAAATACAGCATGGTGTAAATCATGCCTTGCCTGGAGCATGGCTAATATGGAGATTCTGGTCGTGAGGATTAAATGAGTTAAAAAAAAATAAAACACGTCGAACAATAATATTTAAAGGTCAGGAAAACAATTGTATTAGTTCCCTTTCTCACTGTTATGACAAAACACCTGGCAAGGGGCTACTTATGGAAGGATGTGTTTATGCTTGCTCCCAAGGTGTGACTTCCTGAAAGGAGGCATATCTGCAATAGAGGGAGGCCGGCTGGTCCCACTGAATGGGTGGTTAGGAAGCAGAAAGAGATCAGGAAGTCAGGCCAGCCTATAAGCTTCAAGTCTCACTTCCTGGTGACCTACTTCCTCCAGCAAGGCACCACTTCCCATTGGTTCTACATCCTTCCCAAACAGTGCTACAGCCGGGGACCAAGTGTTCAAACTGGTGAACCTATAAGGGACATTCCACATTCAAACAGCAGTTGCTGTCCCTTCTCTTTTTTATCATTGTCCTCAGCATCCTGGGTCACCAGAACCACGGTCACTTCCTTTCCTCTGAGTTGATCTTATTGTTTGCAGAACGAAAAGGATGAGACCCAATGATCTGAAGTTCTTTCCACTAACGTTCTGCAGTCCCATGGTTCTCTGACTCTAAAACTGGTTTTAACTAGTTTAGGAAACGCCACATTCCATTCCTGATATTAAAATGAATTTATTTGCAGCCTGGAAGGAACCAAAAAATAGATCCAACTTAAAAGTGAGAGCATCCCTCTCCCCATGCGCCAGTTTTAATTCCCGTGGATGGCAGCGAGATATATCAATATGTTTGAAAAGGATATGAAAACGTAACATTTGCATATATCATTTGCAGTCAGTTCTTCAACTTCAGCCTCCAATCAAACCTTTAAATGCATGTTTCTAGATTAATAGTCAGACCTGGAGGAACTACATTATCAGATAGTTCAGCTTAAAACCTAATATAAGGGGAAAAAAACTATTATCGAAGCCAGAGGGATGAACAGAGAGATTGAAATCTTATAGCTACTCATTTTTCAGTGGTTAATATTGCCTACAAGTGTTGGTATTAATTGTCCCAGAATCATTACACATACACTGGTCCAGTCATTCAAGAAAATATATTTTGACTTATCACCTTGCAGGCTGAGCTTGCATTTTCTGGGTTCCAGGTGCAAGGACAATTTAATACCACATCTTCAAGGCAATTTTATTTGAATTGTAATTTTGCACTTTCATTTGAAAATGGGCATCCATGATATTTGAGGAGCACAAATTGCCTTGAGCCAACTAGTAAAATCTGATTGTGAAGATTTAATAAGAAAAATCCAGTCCATGGTCACACCACTCGGAATGATCTGGTTTTGCCTAATCTCGGGAGCCAGGCAGGGTGGGGCCTGCCTAGCTAGTACTCAACTGTCTGGAGATACTGGGTGCTGTTGAATTTTTGTGTTTTACTTCCAGAGTCAAGCAACTTGGTGTCCCATTGCCTGGGTTTTAAAATTTCTTGTGGGGTGTGTGGTGTGTGTGTGTGTGTGTGTGTGTGCCCTAGATTGACACTGGGACTCTTTCTTACTCTCTCTCCATTTTATTCAAGGTCTCTTAATTGAACTCAAATCTCATTGATTTGGCTAGTGTAGCTAGCAAGCTTGCTCTGGGGATCCCTGTCTATGGTGCTGGAGTGCTAGAATTACAGGTGAGCTTCCACACTGACCTGACATTAATATGGGCTCTTGAGATTCAAATTCCTATCTTCACGCTTGCACAGCAGACCTTTAACCACTGACCTATGTCTCCAGCCTCCGTCAGATTTTTTTTTGACATAGAATTACTAGTTCCTAGCAAATGGATATCATTTTAGCCTCTTCATACCTCAGTGGGTTATTTGTGAAAGGAGCTTTAATATTTGACTAACCAGGCTGTGGTGGGGAGTAGACGAGGCAGTACAGTAAAGCTGTCTGAGTGGTGCAGCAAACACTGCATCTCCAATGTGCTAGCTTTTATTACTCTGGGCCCATATCACCATCTAGTCAGGGCCATGCAGACTGAAGCTGCCGCTGAAGCTGTCAACATTCAGTGTTCCGACCTCATCTATAGCTGCTAAAAGCTATGTAACCATTGAAGGCAACTCATAGGCAACTGGTTTGTCTGTTTCTTCCTGTTGCAACAAAATATCTAATATGAATAACTTGAAAGAGGAAAGACTTATTTCATTCATGGTTTCAGAGGGTTTGGGCCATGGTCATGTGGCTTCATGTCCTTGGGCAGAACATGGTGGTAGCAGTAGTGTGTGGTGAAAGAGGTGCTTCACCTCATGGTAGACTGGTGGCACAGAATAAGAGAGGCACTGGGGAGCAGGTAGAACCTTTAAAGGCATGCCCCAGTAGTCTACTTTCTGCCTTCTAAAGTTTCCACAGTCTTCAAAACTACTGCCCCAACTGGGGATCTAGTGTTTGACATATGGACATTTCATATTCAAACCATAGTGGAGTCTGTCTTGGGGCTGTGGGAGCTCCTTCAGTTCCTTCAGCAAAAAGCCTTTACGATACCAGCCTACTTGGGCGTGGTCTCTTATACTATAAATGCAGCTGCAAAGTGTGCACTCGCTCTCTTGCTTCCCATTCTCGATTCCCCCTGCTAGACTCTGTACCTGTTACTCATTTGTGCAGAGGACTGTGATTTAGGAAAGCGATCTGTGAGTCTCCCCTAAATGAATCACCTTTATTATACATAAATCTGAACTAGTGTGGGATTATTTTGTAACTTCCATTATCATCTTGGGAAATGATGTCTTCTCAGAGAGGCATACGTTTTTCTGTGATGTATATGGGCCACTCACCTAGATGGTCATTTCTTCACTCAATCACTCATAAAGTATATAGCAGGCCTTAGGCTAGTTACTTGGAACACAATGACAAGCTTGGCATGATCCTTTGGGGATCTACTAGTGAGACAGACAAAAAGTAAGTGATGCAGGGGGAACAGAAGATAGAGGGGATGTTCATAATAATAGTGAAAGGGGATGCCGTTTGAGGTGGGGGAGTCCAGAGGGATAGCTGTCTCCGTGAATAGAGACATTAAATAGACTTGAGGGATGGGACAGCGGCAGCCACACGGAAAGTGGGACCCCACTTCAGCATTGCGGTGTTTCTCAGCCTTTCCTCTCAGCATCACCTTTGTATTGTATGATGCAGATGGCTGACCCCGAGGAAGGAGGGAGGGTGACTATGTCCCATCACCTTTGCTCCCACTGGGAAATGCTGGATGTTCATGCTTGGATGCCTTCTCCTCATCTTCATCTTCTGATCTCTTCCTATCTGCTCTCATCAGCCTTGTAGCTCAGCCCCAAGGAATTGGTCTGGATCCTTTTCAGGTCCAGTCTAGGCAAATCAAGTGAATAAGCAGCCACAAACTCAACGTAAACCCACCTGAGTGAGGGCAGGAATTAATTGATGTTTGTCTTAGCTGCTGTTCTATTGCTGTGACAAAACACCATAACCCAGGCAGCTTATAAAAGAACATTTTTAATTTGGGGACTCACAGTTCTAGTGGGGGGGATGACTATCATGGTGGTGACCATGGCACCAGGCAGGCATGACATTGGAATAGTAGCTGAGAACTTACATCTGATCCACAGTCACAAGGCAGGGGCAGGGTGCTGCTAACTGGAAATGGTATGGGCTTTAGAAACCTCAAGGCCCACCCCCAGTGATATACTCACTTCAAGAAGGGCACTCCTCCTAATCCTTCCCAACTTGTTTCATCAACTGGGGACCAAGTATTCAAATATATGACTCTCTGGGGGCCATTCTCATTCAAACCACCACATTGTTCATAACAGAAAAGTTCAAATTCAGAGTTCAGGTACAGCTTCATTTAGGAGCTTCAAGACTATTGCTGGGAATCTAGCTCTCCCAATATCAAGGGACTCTCTTTTGTTTTTTTTTTCTTTCTGTTATAGGTAGGCCTTCTCACTCAGGGTATTGGGTTCTGGAAAATACATATATGTATCATTTCAAGGATGCCTGTGTAATTTTTTTTCAAGTTCAAGAAAAAAACCAAAAGTTTTTCAAATTAATCTATTCAAAATCTTGCTTAGTCCTGGCTAAACTATATGCCTAATGTAGGTAGAGTCAGTCACTATGGCCAGGAAGAGAAATGACAGGATTAGGACAGAATAGGCCATGTGGGTCCCATGATGCAGCTAGCTCCAGCTGAACTACATGGGATGAGGGGAGAGTAGGAAAGAGTGGTTTTCTAAGAGACAAGTCATGAGGTTTGAAGAGCTTCTCTGATGGAATTATGCATGACCCTGTAATCAGACCCTTAAACTTCATCGGAGATACCCTGTGTAATTTTATTTTTAAGTGCAAAAATCATTTCTAGTGTCTGAAACTAAAGATTGAAAAATGATACAGTTCTGTAGAAAAGAGAGAAGGGAAAATCATTCTAGCTTGAGCTTTTCATGATGAGATGACATTTGAATCGAACTAAAACACAGGGAATGTCTGGGTTTTAATAGCTGGAAATACAGGAGTATGTTTTATATGGAGGAGATGGTTTGAGCAGAGGCAGGGAGGGGCAGGACATAGAAGGTTTTGCTGGAGAGTTGTGGAGTTGGATACTGGAAATATTGAGATCTGGATGCCCAAGAACTTGGATAGCCAAGTCACCTGGAAGCCATAATGGTTTCCAAATAAAGAAATTGGGAGATATATATTTTGTCTTTCCTTCCTTCCTTCCTTCCTTCCTTCCTTCCTTCCTTCCTTCCTTCCTTCTTTCCTTTCCTTTCCCTTCCTTCCTTCCTTCCTTCCTTCCTTCCTTCCTTCCTTCCTTCCTCCCTTCCTTCCTTCCATCTATCTATCTATAGGCTAAGACCATTCTGAAGGCATTCCTTGAAGATTCAGGCTACGGTATCCAGGATCTGAAGAGTTTCCATCTGGTCGGGCTTGGTTCCATTCTTTGTGCTATGGACACCACTGAAATTCCACTTATAAAGACCTCAGAATTCAGGTAACCAAAATGCAAGTGTGAAAAACGGCAAATGTCCCATTTACCTACATATTCACTATTCTATCTATCCATCCATCCATATATCCATCCATCCATCCATCCATCTATCCATCCATCCATCCATCCATATATTCATCCATCCATCCATCCATCCATCCATCCATCCATCCATATATTCATCCATCCATCCATCCATCCATCCATCCATCCATCCATCCATATATCCATCCATCCATCCATCCATCCATCCATCCATCCATCCATCCATATATTCATCCATCCATCCATCCATCCATCCATCCATCCATCCATCCATATATCCATCCATCCATCCATCCATCCATCCATCCATCCATCCATCCATCCATCGATGATCTCCACTTTCTTTGCCCCCTTTCTGGGCTAAAGTTGGCAGTGGGACTCACTGGATCCCGTCTAGGTGCTGAGGTTATTTATCCTCTGTGTACTGCTTTATGACTGGGGAATCCCCCAGACTCACTAGATCCCTCCTCTCTACCCAGGACAGTGGTAGCCAGAATTGGAACGCTGCTCTGCAGCACCCCCGTCTTGGCTGGGTTTAAGAAGAAAGCAGAAATTGTATTTGGGAGACCCACTGAGTGGACCAGCTCCATCTTGCAGGAACTTGGGACCATCGCAGGTAAGAGGTCCCTGAGCACATTCCTTCTCTTTAAGTTGAAAACCGGGACTAAAATAAAATATAATGGAACAAAATAACAATCCTTGGTCACATTGAAGTAAACAAGAAGGAGTTCCAGTAGAATCTGGATGTCAAGACTTAAGTTGCAGGAACAGTGCCCACAAGTCTACATTTTAAATGAGCCCTCTTGGGGATTCTTGTGTATGCCATAGTTCCAAAAACACTGGTCTAGAATGTGATTTGACTGGCCCCTAAATAGGTTTATACTCAGTCTTAAAGTGTGTAAATGAACCTCCTTCTTGGTATACGCCCCACTATAGGAGGCCAGTCAAGGCTAATGTGACCCACATATTTCCCTGAGTTGATTAAGGAACTAGATTGCCTTCCTGGCGACCTAAGGAATGGTGCTTTCCTGGGAGTCACTGATCTGTATGTTATGCAGAACCCAAAACAGCACTGTGGAGTTTTGGCAGCTCGAGCCCAACACTCGTGATTTCTTTTCTCCCTAGCCGGGTTAACTAAAGCAGAGCTCCGAGTGCTCGACAAGGAACTAATGCCTCACTTCAAGCCCTCAGCCATAAGATGCCTGCCTGGTGAGACGTTCAAAGTAGGTGCTCATTTCTTCAGGGAGAGATGGGTGTTGTGGGAACTCATTCTGCCGATAGCTTTGGGTACTGGCTTTTGTACCCAGGTAGCGTGGCCTTGTGCGCTACCTGAGGACTGATAAGCTCGGAGGTAAGAACCCAATAGATGGGAGCTCAACCTGGCTTCAGATCCTACAGGGAAACCGGTGCCAGGCCTGGCTTCTTGGGACTTTCAGCCAGCTCTTTCCTTTTAGAGTCATAGAAGATCAGCCTGTCCACTGTGGATTCTCACACGATACCTTGAGGTGTTTTTTTTAAAAGATGTTCTTTTTTCCCCTTAAATTTCCATTTTATCTCATTATTCTTTTTAGCCCCCTTCCTTTCATAGCCCCTGATACGGAGTTTCTATTTCTGCTGTTGCGATTAGGTCATAAATCCTTGTGCAAAGCCCCCAGGTACATTTCAGAACTCAGAAGGTTCCAGGTTTTGTAAAGATCACCCCAGTGCCCCAACACCTCTAGCGGTGTCTGAGGGAGCATTCACAAGCGAACACATTTTCTGGGAAGACACCTGTGACAAGTCTCACTACATACACTATAAATAGCCTCCTGTCAATGTAGGTCAACTTCTGCTAGTTTGTCTTAAACTTTCAGTTTTTCGAGCTCATGGACTTTGGATTTGCAGACAGGGATCACAGTGCTGGGAACACTTCTTTTGCAAGAAGCCGATACCGATAGGTTTCTATTGAAGGGAGGAAGAGTGTGAGGAGGCCCATGCTGGCACACATGAGCTACTATGGAACATGCCAGAGGGGCCTGACTCAGTAGAAAGAAGGGACGCGGAGTGCCAGTAAGCATTCTTACTTCCTTCCCATGAGCAAGATGAGGAGAGGTTTGTGGGGACGGTCTGCTCTCATGATATGGGGGCCGCCTTGGTGTTTTTATGTGTGTGTTTGTATGTGCATGCATGTAGAGACCAGAGGACAACATTGGGTGTTGTTCCTTTGTTGCTGTCCACCTTTTTGTTTAAAAATTAAAATTAATCATTTAAAAGCATGCACATGCAGATGCTTGAGCACCATGGTGTATATGTGAAGGCAGAGGACAACTTGAAACCATTGATCTCTCCTTCCATGTTGTTCTGGGATCCAACTCCAGTATTCAAGCTTGGCAGCAGGTGCCTTTACCTTGCTGAACTATCTTATTGACCTCCCCCTTTTCCTTTTAAAACTTTTCATCTTGTATGTGTGGATGTTTTGCCTGCATGTATGTCTGTGCACCACGTATGTGCAGTGCCTGAGGAGGTCAGAAGAAGGCGTTGTATCTCCTGAGACTGGAGTTACAGACAGCTGTGAACCGCCATGTGGGTGCTGCGAATGGAACCTGTGTCCTTTGGAAGAGCAGTAAATGCTCTTAGCTGCCAGGCTCCACGCCTTGAGACAGCATCCTTCACTTGTTAATCCAGATATGAAGGGCACACTTGTGATCTGGATCTTGAGTTGTACTGACTGGTTTTGTGTGTCAACTTGACACACGTTAGAGCCATCAGAGGAAGGAGCCTCAGTTGAGGAAACGCCTCGATGAGATTCAGTTTAAGGCATTTTCTTAATTAGTGATCAATGGGGGAGGAACCAGGGCATGGTGGGTGGTGGTTCTATCCCTGGGATACTGGTCCTGGGTTCTCCAAGAAGGTGGACTGAGCAAGCCATAGGAAGCAAGTCACTAAGCAGCACCTCTCCATGGTCTCTGCATCAGCTCCTGCCTCCAGGATCCTGCCCTATTTTTTGTTCCTGCCCTGACTTCCTTCTGTGAGGAACAGCAATACTAAAGTGTAAGCCTAATAAACCCTTTCCTCCCCAACTTGTTCTTTGGTCATGGTCTTTTGTTGCAGCAATAGAAATCCTAACTAAGACACTGGTCTAGAGTCCAGCCAAAGGCTTAGATGGGCTAATGAACAAGGGAATTAACCGCCTTTGTCTCTCCAATGCTGGGATACTGACTGAGCTGACTCCCCAGCCTTTTCTGCTTTGGAGATAATGTCTTAATATATTGTTCAATTTGCTTAAGCTTGGTATGTAGCCCAGGCTGGCCTCAAACACCATCCGTCTAAACCTCATGAGTGCTAGAATTACAGGCATGGGCCACTATTCTTAACTCAGCGTTGGCACTTTTGCTTTCTGGGTAACGATGGGGATACTTTCTGTCCACCACAGTGGGATGCTGGTCATGGGGAAATAAACAGCTGTCCCCAAGGCCGCTGCATTAGTCACTTGTCCTGTTGCTGTGACCAAAATAAATAAATAAAAAGTGACAGAAGCAAATTAAGGAATGAGGTGTTTGTCTCAGCTCAGGGCTTAGTGGGTGCAGTCCAAAGCAAGTCCAGAAGCCGAGGGAGGTGATATAACTTGCTGAAGATCACACAACTGTTATGCGCTCGGATTCAGGCTGGAGCTGGCTTCATCAGTATTTCCTCTGGTGCAAAAGGTCATTAACAGCACTCATGTGGAAAACCTAGATCCCCTTTAATACTTCTAGTTGCTTCAAGGTAAAAGTCTCAGTTTGAAGCTAGAATGGCTTAATATCCCCGAAAACTTTTAGATAATCTCCCGTATTTTTCAAGAGGCCAGACGTTCGGCTGCTGTTGGTGGACAAATCGAACAGGGATTCCAATATCGTTTCTTCCAGCTTCTGTTTAACACTTGCTTACGGTCACAGTACAAGGGTATGACAAAGTCATGAAGCTCTGAGCAGATAAAGGAGGTTTGGAAGATCCAGAGAGGGTGTGCAGAGGGTCTGTCCCGACTTTCCTGCCTGCAGGAGCTGTCCACGGAGCAGATTGCTTCCTTGGGCCCTCAGAATGCTGCCTCGGTGACCAACTCCCAGCGCCTGCAGCTCAGCTCAGCACAACTGCAGAGCCTCCAGCGGGCACTAGATGGCGCCAAGACTCACTCCTGGCAGGATGATCTTGTGAGTGCCGGCCCTACTTCCACTGGGTCCCCAACAGGTGAGCAGACCTTGCCTAAGCCACACTTCAAGTCCCCTTCTCTGAGATTTGGTCTACCATGAAAGGTGGGGAGGCTTCCATGATTGAAGATGGAGGTTTGATAGACATTGGGTATTTGCTTTCAAAGATCAGTCCGTAGCTCCCACCAAGCTTTCTTTGAACACTATCAGCTCTCCCATCTTTGAAGCTACCCAGGGGATCTTTAAAAGACTTCAGATTCCCTGGGTGTGGCCCAGAATCCACCGAATCAGAATATATCAGGACTAAAAAAAATTCAATGGCTCCTTTCGCCTGCCTACTTGCTGTCCAGTATCAATCCACCACTGTGTAGTACCTACTGTGTTCTAAGTCTGCAGTAGGGGCTGAGAATGTGGATATGCAAGTAAGACAGACAAGGCCTTAGCCAATAAGAGCTCAAAGTCATAAGAGTAGGGAGGGCAATGATGGCGACTGGGGGCTAAGCAAGATCGGGAGGAGGGAGGGTGGGAGAGAGGCACAGTTCTGCAGAGCAGATGCCGTTACCCCTGACACTACAGCTTTCTCTTCTGACCTTTGCCAACTCCTCTCCTCTGCCCTCCCTCTCTCACATCTTCCTGACTCTCGTCTTGAGTGAGTACCACCTTTGGTCTAGCTGTGCCTCTGTACTTCTGGGGAGACAGTTTAGAGCAAGGCAGATGCACCATCCTTGCCCTCACAAATTCATCCACATAAGGGTGAGGGAAGACAGTGAGGGTGTGCTTCTGAGGCAGTGTGGTAGAGAGAGGGTGATGGAGGTAGGCTGGACCCCAAGTAGGGAATAGCACCTGAAACTCCAGACTAGAATGAGAATGTGCTGCCTAACTCGGACTCCTTTCTCTTTCTTTCTCTCCCCGTCTCCCTCCCTTCTCTTTCTTTCAACCCCATGTTTTTCCCTCTCCTTCCACGGAGGATATCAAATTTGAGACTTAACAATTTCTGTAGCTACAAGTGATATATTTATTATATTTTGCAGATTTTCATTGAAACATAGAATGCATATGGCATTTTGTATGATGATGCACAAAATGGATAAAGCATGTAAGCTTTAAACACATAAGGCCTGAGAGTGGTGTGGCGAGCCGTTCCCTTTTGTCTCCCGTCTCCCAGTTTCCCAGTTCCTCTCTCCAGGGGCAACTGACGTTGCCAGAGCCTGGTGTATTTGTCTACATAGTCTGTTCATACACAAACAAGTCAAGCCTACACAAGCCTTGCACTTTTTCAAAGGCTTACTGTATCCTTGTTCTGCACCCTGCATTTTGGATCTGATGATACCCCTCAGGGGCATCCCACACCCTATGTGGGAACTGGACAAAGGCTGGTTATAGGCTGAGCCCTGAGTCTCTAACCAGACCTGCAGCTATGCAGCCTGCTTCTGTCCCAGTGGCAAGTGCACTTCTCAGTTAAGAGACATTGTCAAATCCTCTGAAGGGAGGAAGGGACCTGTTTTCTCTTGAAACAACATCAGAAAGGGACAAGACCCTACATGCCCTTCCTCCATTTACCCCACAGCCAATCAGTGAACGCTTTTTTGGGGGGTCTGATCCTTTCTTCTTCTCTTGTTTCTTAAACACTGGGGGATGGGGGAGTGATGTTTAGATGTAGATTCCAGGGCCTCCCCAAGAGTTCCCGAATCAGTATGTCCAGCAATGCATCCAGGCACCTGTAGCTTGGAAAAGCTCTCGGACTCCTTTGATTAAGGTGGGCTTGGCACATGCGGAGTCCCAGCCACACGATCCCATTCTGTTCCCGTCCCTCCATCGCTCCCATTTAAGGGACGAAGAAATGAAGGTTTGTAGCGAGAGGTCCCATTGCAGAGAGAGAAATGCAGGGAGCTGGGCACGATGCATCCATCCTCTGTGGTCCTCAGCAACTTCACAGGCCTTCCTGCCCTGTGCTTGCTTTCAGGAGAGCCCACCTCCCAGGGTCTTTGGCTTGGCTGTCCCCTGCTACTTCTGATGGCCAAGTCCCTATGCTGAGTGACCTGTTTGTTGCTGCAAGAAGCTGGTGAAATATATAGAGGGAAGCTGCTTCAGACTGTGGGAGACCTTTACCTGAAGAGCCTCGGAGAGGGCAGGGAGACTCCAGGGCATTAGAAAAATAATTATTAAAAATCATCTTACAAATTCTTAAGCCAGCCCGTCTCCCTAGTGGGGGAGAGAGAGAGAGGCTCTTTTAGCCAGGCCATGTTCTGGTTTCCAGTCTGGCTTGATTTCCCTTCCCTGAAGCACCAGGGTGCGATGGAGTTCTCCTTTGACACTTAGCTGGGCTGAAATAAATGAATCTCTCAACAGAAGCCAATACTCCTGCCTGATTGCTGCAACTAATTGATGTTTTGGTGGGCATCACATTGCTTGGAAATTAAAACATTTAACATGGCTCAACATTAAATCAATTTCTAAATACATTTTCCAGATGTTCCTGTTTCCTTGGGAATCAGCGGAGTTAAATTAACCTTTTTAAATGTTTTTATTTTGGGCAGAGGGCATGGTTTTCAGCTGCTCTGGGCTTTGGCAAGTGGGTTGAAATAAAAAAATAAAAATATATTGGATGTGTCAATCATTGAAGCGATTTCTGATCAGTGTGGAAAACTCAGCCCCTCCCCTCCCCCACTTGATCCTTCTGGAATGACTTATTTCTAGAATTGCCAGGTTCTTTTGGTCTTACGGACAAGAAGTCAGAGCCATGGAAAGGGTGGGGCAGCATTGGTCCTTACCACCTACTAGAAGCTATACCATTTGCAAGGTGACTGTTGAGCCACTGGCTGTGTTGGCTTTTTTTTGGGGGGGGGCACCAACCAGCTCCCAAATCATTACGCAGAGACTTAGTTTTGAATGTTCAGCCTAGCTTAGGCATGTTTCTTACTAGCTCTTTTGACTTAAATTAACCTGTTTCTCTTTATCTGCCTTTCGCTGGGGCTTTTTTTTTTTTTTTTTTTTTTCCTTTTCTAACTTTCTTGCCACCTCTGTGTCTGTCTGGCTAGCAGCTGCCTAGATTTTTGACCAGGGCATGTCCTTCTTTTTCTCCTCCTTCTTCCCTCGTTCTGCTTTTTCTCAAGCCTAGGTTTCTCCTCCTATTTATTCTCTCTCCCTGCCAGCCTTGCCTATCCTTTCTCCTACCTAGCTATCGACCCTTCAGCTCTTTGTTAGACCAATCAGGTGCCTTAGGCAGGCAAGGTGAAACAAACGCAACACATCTTTACAGAATTAAACAAATTCAGCACAAACAAGTGTAACAGATCCTTACATCACATCGTTAAACAGATGCGGCGTAAACAAATGTAAAACACTTTACAAAGTTAAAGTAATATTTCACAGCATAAACAAATGTAACACATCTTTGCCTAGTTAAAATAATATTCAACAACCTGTCATTCCTCATTGTTAAGTTGGGAGTGTAGATCCCAGCCCCCTCGCATCTATCCCAGCCCCCAGGCCTGAGAGTTGTATTGGTCTGGACTCCAAATCCCAGCATGCCTTGACCTCCCAGTGGGGGTCAGGACCACTCCCACAGAGTATTTAAGTGTCCTTCCTCCTGGTGGTTGCATTTGGCCTTCTGGTTTCCCGTGGGCGGTGGTGGTGGGGGGGAGGTATAGGGGGGTGTCACCCGAGAGCACAAGAATCCTAGTAAACGGGAATATGTCTTAATTCGGCTTGTTTTGATTTGACTTGATTGGGAATTTATGTCAACAGAGAGCGCGTGTTAGGAAAATTTCCTAACACTCATGTGGTAAGTCGGGGGCATCCTGGATCTCTCTCTTAAAAGTTATTTATTTTCATTGTGTGTGTGTATGTGTGTGTGTGTGTGTGTGTGTGTGTGTGTGTGTGTGTGAATATTTTGCCTGTTTGTACGTCTGTGCTCATGGGTGTTCCTACTACCCATGGTAGGCCAAAAGGGAAACTGGATCCCCTATAACTGGATCTGTGATGCCATTGTGGTGGTTTGAATGAAAAAGGCCCCCATAGATGAGTAGGGCTTGGCATTATTAGAGGTGTGTCCTTGTTGGAGGAAGTGTGTCACGGGAGGTGGGCTTTGAGGTTTCAGAAACTCAACCCTAGTGGCTCACTCTCTCTTCCTGTTGCCTGCCAATCCATATGTGGAACGCTCAGCTCCTTCTCCAGCACCGTGTCTGCCTGCATGCTGCCATGCTTCCCACTGGGATGATAATGGACTGAATCTCTGAAATTGTAAGCCAGGCCCAATTAAACGTTTTTCTTATTAAGGGTTGCCATAGTCATGTGTCCCTTCACAGCAATAGAAACCCTAACTAAGACAGAACCACTCAGCTATCTCTCTACCCCCTATCTTGGGTTACTTAGTGAGTCCTTAATAGGCATTCCCCTTTGAAGACAGGAGGGAGAGACAGTGCGAGCCTCCCAAAGCCTGTGGTGGTTTTCTATGAGACCCAGGGAATCCTGCAAAGGGCGCCGTTGTAAATGCTGGCGACTGTCATCCATGGTTACATGGTAAACCAGAAGACTACCATGGGGCAGATGTGCCATTTGCTTTTCTTCCCTCCTGGTGGGGAAGTGGGAGCAAATGCTTCTCTCTGTGCATAGATTGCTTCATGGACAGCAGCAGTCCCCTGTTTCAATGCGTCAGACCAGCTGTGTGGACAGGCACGGGCATGCAACTTAGCAGAGCCTCTTCAGAAAGGCCTTGGTGCTACCAGCTCTTCCCACTTCCGGTGGCCTTGGCTATCCTGGAAAACTAGAGACAAACAATAAAATCCCTCTCTTGGCATCTCTCTATGTGTGTGGGTGCATGTATGTGCAGGCGTGCACTCATGTGTGTGAACTTGTATGTGCATGTGGAGGCCAGAGGCCAACCTTGGGTGTCTCCCTCAATTGCTGCCAACTGTGTTTTTGAGACAGGGTCTCTCAGTGGAACTCACAATTTTGCCAGGATGACTGGCAAGTGAGCTCCAGAGACCTGCTGTTTCCACCTCCCTAGAGCTAGGATTACAAGTTTGAGACACCACACCTGAATTTTATTTTATTGTTTTTAATTTCTGTAGCTTATTTTTTTAATTAAAAATTAAAATTACAATATAATCCCATCACTCTCCCTTCCATTTCCTCCCTATGCGTTTGGTTCTATTTTTAAAAAAATAAAAGGTGGGGTTTTGGGGATTGAGTTCAGGTAAGACATGGCAAGCAGTGTCTTGACTGAGCTACATGTCTAGCACCCTCTATTTGTGTGCGTGCATTTGTGCATACATGCAAGTGTGTGTGCGTGTGTGTTTGAGACAGGGTCTCGCTATGTAGCCCAGTCCTCAAACTCCTAGTCCTGCCTCAGGAGTGCAGGGCTCACAGGCGTGCTCCACCACACCTGCCCACAGAGCTCTCTGAGCTCTGCTTACTTTGTGACTTTTGCGAGTCATCCTCAGTTTTGACCACTGGTTTCTGATCTTCCTGGTCACCCTTCCCCTCTGGATGATCATAGTGACTCCCCATGGAGAGTCCACTTCGTCAGGCTTCTGCTGTGTTACTAGCTTCTTTCACTGTCATCGGGACCTGACTGGGCGTGTCCTGAGATGATGCCCCTCTGCATGACAAGGAAGCTGAGCCCCCGGGAGGTGACTTCTTCACCTCTGTGCGGTGCTGCCTCCGGAATGGGCAACTTTAACTCCTCTAATAAGTTAGATCAGAGAGAGATTCTGTAAATCCCTTCACCTCCTCTCCTGGCAGAAGGCCAGCTCGCCTCACAGCACAGATAATTGGTGATGGCCTCAGGCAGAAAGACAAATCTAGCTTGTGCCCTGCAGGACCCCTGGGGTGTCAGACTGAAATGCCTAGTCCCTCGCATGCAGGGACGCAGTAGGTCACACTGGCAGGTGCTGTCCCATTCACCTTGCAATGTCAGCCTTCCCAGTGGACTCCCGTCTCCCACTTCTTAACGGGTTTGTAGTTAGAGGTAGGGATGGAGGTCGTTTGCTCTCAGGGAAGGGTATGCCGCTGGCCATGGTTCTGACTGGGCAGGCCCTGTGCCTGCCTTCCTGGTTGTTAGCCATCTTTAATATCACCCAGTCGGTCTTTTGCAGACACCCATTTTTAGGCTGCTAGGATGCTGGGCCTGGCTTGCTCTGGGCTGGGCTGGCAGTCTTCTGCAGCTTCAGCCTGCCAGCGAATGGAGTTTGAGTTCAGCTTTTTTCCTCTAGTTCTGGTACCTAGGGGTCAGCCACAGAAACAGTGACAGGTTGTTCTGTATGTATGGGGGCGGGTGACTTGGCTTTGTTGAAGAAATGCTGCCATGGTAAAGTGACAAGTTCATATCAAGCAGTAGCCATTTCTTTGACCTTAGAGGTACTTAGTCCTTGGGGCTGGAGAGATAACCCAGAGGACAAGAGCCACTTGTTGCTTTGGCAGGGGACCCAGGTACAGTTCCAGCACCCACCTGGTGACTCACAGGCATCTTCAACTCTATTTGCAGAAGGTTAAACACTCTCTCTGCCCTCCAAAGACACTAGGCCCACATGTGATACACAGTTATTTGGGAAAGCATGCAAGAACATAAAATTAAAAATTAAGAAAGTACTTCATTATCTCTATATATATCTGCTGAAGTCTCACTTAAGCAAGAGCTCTGTGGGCTAGTTATGACGGCCTGCACTTGTAATCTCATACTCCAGAGGCCAAGGAAAAGAACTAAGTTCAAGGTCAGCCTATATAGTGGGATCCTATTTCAAAAAACCAATAAGAAATCAGGCCACACTGCATGCGTGGTTGGGACATCTCTAGAGTGTGGCCTGGAAATGAGTCCCCATCTGCAAACCCATTTTGGATGTCTGGTGATTTCAGAGACTCTTCGGTCCCCACGGGCAGTTCGTCATGTGCCCCGTCTTTACTGCATCAGGTGCTGACTGGTCCAGAAGAGGAGCTGAGTTTCAACCCATGGGCATATCTACACTCACTGGTAAGCTGATTGTATTTACTTTCACCCCTTCCTGGACTTTGATGAGGCAGTCGGAGGCGGAGGCGCCAATGACATCAGGAGCCCCTCGGAGCTGTCAAGAGAGATTTGATATGGGGAGTTCCTTCTAGCCTCTAAGAACTGCTGGCACTTCCTCTGTGTAGTGCCTTACACAGTGCTCCAACCATTCTGTCTGCTCCCTTTGTCAGGGTCATAATGCACGCAAGCTGTTGGCCCCAGACTGGGATTCTGTGAGGTGTAGTGTCTCATTAGATGAGTCTATATCCTCACCCAGCTAAATCTGAGTTTTGGTCACTGTGCTGTGAACAGACAGGACACAGTCTAGTAAAACTTTGAAATGTGCATGCCTCAGGTAACTTTGTGGGGAGGGGCGCATGGAACAGAAATAAACTCAGTCAGGTCTAACTCAGGTAACCTCAGCCATGTCCAATGAAGCCTCAGCTAACCCCAAACTCCATGATACCTCTAGTATCGGTTCTTTGCACAGGGAAGGAAGGCCCTTTCCTATTTCTGGGTAAATGATACACTTGATCTCTTGAATTGCCCGCCCATCATCTGCTCAGTACCAGAGGCCTACTTGTTAAATTCCTCTGCTCCAAAAGTTTCTATACAACTTGATAGCTGTCCTTCACTACCCCCCATACCCAATTAGTTCCCATCTCTAAGTCTACGGGCCCTAGAAATCAGGTCCCGAGGGAAACTAGGTTAGAACTCATGCTTCGAACATGAAAGTTCTGCATGCTTTGCCAGCACAGACTTTGTATCTGAAACCCCACTGAGCTATTCCACGCAGAACACTCACTGTTCCAACAATCAGTCCCTCGGCCTCTGCAGATTTGATTTTTATTCAGCTGTTAGGGTAAAGGGGAAATAAGCTGGCTAGCCATCTTGAAATGATGGAGAGAGAGAAACTATATGAAGCAGTGGAATTCGGAAATGAACCAAGAGTGCTAGCTAGATGGCCCAATCAGTGAAGCGTTAGCTTTGCAAGCTCAAGACCTGAGCCTGACCCCCAGAATCCAGGTAAAAAGAGCAAGTCCAACTACTTTAGAGTGCCAGATGGAGACCTTAGTTCACAAAACAAAACTTAAGGTAGACAGCACCAGAGGAGGAATTAAACTTGAGGTTGTTTTTTTTCTACAACATGTAAGTGTACGTGTCATAAATACACACACACACACAAATAAGTAAAAAAAATGCAATTAATACTGAATATGGGGCATCTCCTCCTCCACCCCCCCAGTTAAGAGTTCTGTTGCTGAGCCACAGCCTCAGTCCTTCCAAATAGCTTTCTTCTGTGAATGTCTCTGATTGGCTTCACAGGTTGCTACCCAAGGAAATCTTGGCCTTGAATTTGGACCTGGTGTATCTGAGGCTGTGATGGGTTAAAAGGCCCAAACTTCATTTCCACACAAATGACAAAGTAGCGAAATAAGCCCTGGACATGTCCAGAAGAAGACAGTGAGTTTGCCCGCTCTCCTGGGCTCTTCTTTCCTGGGAATTAGGTCTCAAGGGTGTGAGTCGTACCCACATTTGCACTGTGGTCTGCTAGCTCAGCTGGGCAGATTCTTCCAGTCCCCCAGGGCAGCCAGTGGCATCTTTCGTTCACCTTTCTCCTGATTTAACATCATCAAGGGTGAGTATTCTGGTATCCAGGAGAAGCCTGTATTCTCATGTGGCAGGAGTTTGCTTACAGGACAGTCCGCTACCATCAAGTCGGATCTTGTAGCTGGCATCTGCAGTGCCCTGCCGCGGGGTTTGCCAGGAAGACCCCTCACGCACTCGTGCAGGCGCAGTGGTCTTTGTCCTTGGTGTACAGCCAGGAATTTAGCTCCCGTGACTGTCTCTGTAATCAGGCACCCACACTCAGCTGGTGAAGTGTCAGCAAAAGCAGTAAAAGCAAAACGGTGCTAGGAACTAATAAGTGTTGATGTTGAGCCCTTCGAATATCCTACGAGACTTCTTCAGCCCCCTCTTTTCCTATTCCTCTACTCTTCAATCTTTTTTGTCTTTGTTGCTTATTTGTTTTTCATTTTTGCTTTAGTTTTCTTTTCCTTTTGAGACTGGGTTTTTCTGCGTAGCCAAGGCTGTCCTGGAACTCGCTCTATAGACCAGGCAGACCTTGAGCTCAGAGATCCACCTGCCTCTGTGTCCGGAGTGCTGGG